>NW_027397067.1:37893911-37929453 GCF_003265705.2 Callorhinus ursinus | reverse complement strand
GTTTTTCAGAGTCCATCATCTCTCATGGTTCGTCTCCCCCTCTGACATACTCCCCTTTTCTTCCTCTCCTGTTATCTTCTTCTTTTCCTTTTTTCTTAAAATATGTTGCGTTATTTGTTTCAGAAGTACAGATCTGTGATTCGACAGTCTTGCACAATTCACAGCGCTCACCGTAGCACATACCCTCCCCAAAGTCTATCACCCAGCCACCCCATCCCTCCCACCCCCAACCACTCCAGTAACACTCAGTTTGTTTCCTGAGATTAAGAATTCCTCATATCAGTGAGGTCATGTGATACATGTCTTTCTCTGATTGACTTATTTCACTCAGCATAACACTCTCCAGTTCCATCCACGTCGTTGCAAATGGCAAGATCTCATTCCTTTTGATGGCTGCATAATAATAACACCAATATTCTTATCCCACAGGAGAAACTACTATGGTGGGAATGTCATGCCAGAACAAAGTGAAAGTCAGTGCCTTAGAAGGCTTTGGGATTTAGAAGAAGATAATTGAGGGCAATTAGGACCCTCCATGGAAGCAGCCATTTATTCTTTTATTGATGATTTTGTTACTATTTCTCAAAAGCCACTAATGCATTACAATCCTCTAGTTGAGATATACTTAATACATTTCCTCTTAAATAATTTCACCTTACAGATACATAAATACCCTCTAAAGACATTCATGTATGAGACTATACACACACACACACACACGCACATACATGTGCACGCGTGCGTGAGCACACACACACACTATATATTCCAATTTGTATATGTACTCAACTCTTTGAAAATGAAACAGAAATTTAGAGATGAAAATATTTTCATGAAGTTAGGGAAAGGCCTGGGACACATTAATAAAGGAAAGATGCTTACTCTATTCATTTCCAAAGAAATTGAAAATGAACCCAGTGGGGGGTGTTATGCACAAACAATGAATCATGGAACACTACATCAAAAACTAATGATGTAATGTATGGTGATTAACATAACAATAAAAAATTAAAAAAAAATGAACCCAGTGGGTTAGTCATCAAAGAACTTAGATATGCTAGAGGTAAGTACAGAAGAGCCCATAATGGGAATAACAGACATGAGTGAGGGAGCCTGTGGAAATGTGCCTTAGAGAGTAAGACTAAGCACGGCTCCTTTCTCACTGAGCCCAATAGCTTCCTATGTCCTCAGTAAGATGTGAACACTGGTTTCTGGTCTTCAGAGTGGGAAAAGACTGTTTTCCACAAGGAAAAATGATGAAGTAAAGTGTGATTGTAAACTTCTCTCCATTTCAGAGTCTATAAAGTCTCCTTCTTCTATTTTAGTATTTGTATTGTGTGCATGCTTATTCTTTATGGAGACATGACCTTGGGGTAACATTTCAAGATTATAATGTTTATGTATATGTTTATGATGTTTATAGCTTGTGTTAAGGCAGACATTCTAATTCTCAGCTTATAAACTGATTTGGAGAGATTTGGCTCATCTCAGTTAAAATGTAATTGGGTCATCTGAGGTCCTGCACAGATACTATCATGGAGCTGCTGGGTGGTACAGGGTAAGTCATGCTCCTTGGCTGTGCTTCCATTCTGTAAATGTAATGATGGATTTACTTACTTCATAAAGGGTTAGAAAAAAATCTAGATGTGCTAAAATAAGAACCTGCCCAACTATAGCTAAGTGCTTTGGGGAGTGGGAGGAGTTTTCTAATTCTTCACGTATTAGAAAAAGCTTTTGCTAGATTTCATGTTTACTTATTAAGATTCAGGCTGTTCTTCTGGAGGAAATTACTATGGATTCATGGTTAAGCACATCATTGAGCACCTAGTGAATAAAAGTAAGGGAACTTCAAATAAATGCCTAACAACTCAGTCAGAGGTTCATCTGGGGCCAAAACACAGCATGACCCCTAGGTGGCACCATCAGGTAGCACAGTACTGTCAACGTGTTTGGGTCGTTTCACTGCAGCTTCTGACAATGCCAAAGACACAGCAATATCAACTGTCCACATACTAATATAGCACTAGTATTGGTTTCCAACATTAGTCATTGAAAATTTCCAACTCTATATGCACGTAAAGAATATTTTTCTGCTTCAAAATATCTTTCTTACAAGAAGGAACAGAAAATGAGGTCATGTAGTCCCAACTGTTGCTAGCTACTCATACTGTCCAGAGCACAGCTGCCCTTGTCCTGTTCCCCCAACTCAGAAGGCAGTCTGAGCTGTCATCTGGCACAGTGGCTCTTCATACAGTCACACTGAGGGCAAGATAACTGGAAGCATGGTCCAGTCATGAAAATCTGTCTGCATGTAAACTATAGAACAGGGAAGAAGCTGGTCAGTTTTCATTGCCTTATGTTTATTCTGGTATGGTTTTAAAAAGTGCTAACCACACTGCTTGTCTTTCCCTCATTTGGGGGAGCTTAATGTGAGACAGAGAACTCTTCTAGTATGATTTTTCATACCCTTATTATTTGATCCTTTTCACTCATTCACTTATTCAAAAAGTACCTTTGAGCATTTCTGATGTACCAGGTATGGCCAAGGGCGGGCCACCCTTCATTTATTTGCTTAACAAATGGCCATATCTATTTTGTGCCAGACACTGTCCAAGATACTCAGGATATAGCTGTTAACAAAAATCCCGACCCTCCTGGAATACATATTCCAGTCAGACGAGATAGATAATAAAATAACTAAAACAGATAGTATGTTAGGTAGTAATGGATGAAGAAAAATAAAGCAGGAAAAGGCTGTTGAGAGTTCTGGAGATGGGGTTGAAAACATGCTAGGACAGTTAGGAAGGTCTCAGTAAAAAGATATTTGAGAAAAGATCAGAAGGATGAAGATGTGAACCATGAGGATTACTAAGGAAAAAGCATTACTAGACAAGGGAACAGCTAGTGTGAAGTCTCTGAGACAGGACCCTCCCTGGCTGTATTTTCAAGGACCAGTAGGGAGACTAAGTGGCTGGACTGCATGAGTAAGGAGGAAAGCAGTGAAGCATGATGTCAGAGAGGTATCAGGGGGCCGGGAGGTGAGGCTGTGTAGGCTGAAGTGGTCACTAACATTTACTGCAAGGATTTGATCGGAAGCGTGATGTGATTTAAACTGCATTTCATGGGACCCACTTTGGCTTCTGTGTTAAGAACAGATTAAAGAGAGGGAAAGGTGGAAGAAGAGAAATCAAACAAAATCTAATGGTGGTTTAACCAGAGTGATAGCATGAAGGTGGTACAAAGTGGTCTATTTATGGATATAGTTTGAAGATTGAGCTGACAAGAGTTGATGTTGACTTATTTGTACAGTATGAGAAAAGGACAGGAGTGAAGAATGACTCCAGGGTTGGTACTAAGCAACTGGAAGGAGTCATTCTTTCATTCACTTGGCAAATATTTAGTGAGCTCTTGCTATCTGCTAAACACTGTCTGGGCATTTGAAGTACATTAATGCATAAACCAGATTCCTACTCTCAAGGAAATTACATTAAAAACAGGGAAAATAGAAAACAAACTATAGTCATACTAAATATATAAATTACCTGGTATGTTAGAAGGTGATATATTTTTTTAAAGATTTTATTTATTTGAGATAGAGTGATAGCAAGAGAGAAAGCATGAGCAGGGGTGAGGGGGAGAAGCAGGCTCCCCACTGAGCAGGGAGCCTGACGTGGGGCTGGATCCCAGGACCCTGGGATCATGACCTGAGCTAAAGGCAGATGCTTAATCGACTGATTAAGCACCCAGGCACCCCTAGAAGGTGATATTTTGTATGGGAAAAAATAAAAGAAGAATGGAAGTCATGAATAAAAAGGCACAGCACAGGAAATACATTCAACAATATTGTAATAGTGTTACGTGGTGACAGACAGTAGCTACACTTGTGGTGAGCAGAACAGAGCATATAGAGAAGTTGAGTCACTATCTTGTACATCTAACCAATGTAACACTGTGTGTCAACTATAGTCAATTTTTTTAAGTAGTTCAAAATAAATTTAAAAAAAATAGAAGAATAGAGTAATGGGAATGAGGAGTGCTGGGTGGTGGGGAGGTGTAATTTAAATAGAGTTGTAAGGACAGTTTTCATTCGGTAGTTCAAAGTTGAACAAAAAATTGAAACAAGGAGATATTACCCATATGATATCAAGAGAAAGAATATTCCAAACAGAGGGAAGATCAGGTGCAAAGGCCTGAAGGCAGGAGCATGTTTGATGTGTTCAAGCAACAGTTAGGAAACCAGTGTGACTCGAGTGGGGGGAATGATGGGGGAGAGCAGATATGAGTATCAAAGATAATGCAGGTCTAGACCATGTGAGCCACACAGGCCATTGTAAGAACTTTAGTTTTTACTCTGATTGAAAGAGGGGCCATGCTACGTTTTGAAGATGGGCTTGAGATGATCTGACCTAAGATTCATTTGGATCACTCTTGTTGCTGTATTAAAACCAGGTTGTAGACTGTAGGGAGACAATTTAAAAACAGTTGTTTGGTAGTAGTGGCTCAGCCAAGAATGTGGGTAATGAGTTAGTGCAAAATGTTCAGATTCTGGATGTATTTTGAAAGTAAATGCATTAGGATTTCCTGATGAATTGCATCTGTGATATGAGAAAAAGTCATTAAAGATGATTCCTAGTTTTTTGTTTTTTGGTCTAAACATTTGGAAGAATGGAGTTGTCATTACTTGAGCTAGAGAAGGCTGCACAGTGTGACACTAATTTGAGATGTTTGTTAAATGTCCATGTGAAGATGCTGAGTGGGCAGCTGGCTACATGAGTCTGGAGGTAGAGAGAGAGATTTAAGATGACATTATAAATTTGAGTTCTCTTTTTACAGAAGTAATAATTTAAGGCCATGAGACTAGATGAGATCACCAAGGGAGAATACTGTATATAGAAAAGAGGATCTTGGACTGAGTTGTGGGATATTTCAACATTACAAAGGTTGAAGAGGAAAGGATTTACCCTCTAGAGAGACTGAGAAGTCCCAACTGGGGAGGTAAGGTGAAAACCAGCTGAGTGTGGTATCTTAGAGGCTAAATAAAAAGAGAGTATAAGAAAGGAAGAGTCAACAATGTCAAATAAAGTAGTAAGATGGAAACTGACAATTGACTAGTAGGTTTATCAAAGTCATTGGTGACCTTAACAGTAGAAATTTCTGTAGAGTGGTGAAGGTAAAAAGCTGGTTGGAAAGAGTTTAAGAGGTAATGAGAGGACAGGAGTCAGAGACAGTGTGAATTTGAGGAGTTTTGGGGTAAAGTAGGGCAATGAAAAGGGACTGTAGTGATGAGTGAATGAAATGGAATGAAAAGAAGCTCTTTTTTAGATGGGAAAATGGCATCATGTTTGTATGCTGATATGAATGGTTGGTCCACTAGACAGTGAAACACTGCTAATATAAGAAAGAAAAGATAGGATTCCTGAAGCAATGCCCTTAATTAGGCAAGAGGGGATAGGATCTGACACAAGTGGGAGGGTTTGCTTTAGACAGACATATGGAGAGTCCATTTCATGTAACTGGCAATAAAACAAAGGATGTTGGTACAAATGTTGATAGGTGGTCAGGATGGTGGTGGGAGTCTATGAAAGTTCTTTTTAAGTTGTTTCAATTTTCTTAGTGAAGGAAGGTCACCAGCTGAGAGTGAGGCTAGGGCAGGAAATGTTGGGAATTTGAGAAGAGAGGAGTGAGGTTGAAAACAGCCATCTAAGTCATGTGAGATCATATGATTAACTCAGCATTTATGTCCACTTAGGGTTCATTTTTGAATTTATGGTGAGTCAGCATGGTTGTGTGGTGGATATTTAGATTTCATCAAGGTCAAAGTTTTAACAAGTGAGTAGAGAGAAGGAGAGGGGCAAAGAAGGATACATGAGAGCAATTATTTGTAATGACTGAACATGGGACTTAAGCCAGAGAAAGAGTGGGAGAATATACCAAAGGGAGGAAGAACAGTAAAAAGTGGTTAATAAATTGTGGACTTAAGGACTGTTATAATTGGGGCACCATATATGAAGTGAACTCTAGAGGCTGGAGGACTGGTCAGAGAGTGGGGTGCATGAAATGGAGATTATGGAGGAATTGTAGTTATTGGCAATGATAAGACCTCAGTTATGGTTTTGAGAGTGAGTGGATATGGTTGTCATCATCCAAGATGTGGGGAAAACTATGGAAGGGCCAGATGTGGGAAAGATGTGTCCAAGATAACTATTAGAAATGTCAGGGATGATATAAGCCTGGGTTTCCAGGAGAAGTTATAAATTCGGGAGTAATCAACCTACACATAGTATTTGAAGCTATGACATTGGATGAGGTCACATAAACCTACTGCTATAAAATGAATTTAATATCTGCCATTACTACATAATATGGTGCTTAGAGTGCCTTAGAGTCAGAGCACCCAAGTTCAAATCCAGACTACGTCCCTTCCTACCTGTAAAACCTTGGGCAAATTTTTAACTGTATTCTGATACAATTAGATAATACCTGTCTTATTGGAGGAGGTTGTAAGAATTGAATAAGGAAATCCATGTAAATCACTTACGATATTACATGGCACAGAGTGAGCTCTTAATAAATATTAGATAATATGATTACATCCAGGACACGGACAAGATTCAAGGGAATGTAGAATAAGACCACGGCTTCCCCTAGGTAAGGTGGAAAGGTTCCAGTGAATGAAATACCATTTGAGTGAGTCTTGGAGAGTGAGCAGGAATTTTCAAGAATGGCATGACTGAAGAAGATGGAAGGGGTAGGCTCAGAAGAAATAGAGAAAATTTACGAAGTCAACTTTTAGAGCAGGGTGAGCAAAGTTCTAGAATTCACAGGGAAGACACAAATTAATCTGTGTCTTGCACACCTAATCACACCTCCTTTTGAGGATCCAAAATGTAGCTAATAAGAAATATTCTCTAAATGCTCCTCCCCTGGACAGTTTACTTCCCCAAAATAGGATGCTTTGGAAAGATAGGCTTTAGTAGTCTGATAAGAAATTTATACTTAGATCTCTCAATACTACTATGAATTATGTATTTTCTTCAGATTAAGATGCAGCTTGTCACATTTTTAAACCTCTATCTATCTATCTATCTATCTATCTACCTATCCAACCATCCATCCAGACATACAGATGTATTTTATCCTATGACATTTAATAGTACAACTTTCATGGTATGGAACAGATTTTAACAGCAGAAAGTGGAATTCTGGGCCACCTGTGCATCAAAAATCAGAATTACTAAAATGACCTATTTTTCACATCTGAGACCATTAATGGAAGATGTTTTGCATGAATATTACACACACCTGTCTCTCCAGTATTTATTGACATTTAATGAATAAAGGAAATTGAACTTTTTAATTGTGAGGCTCTCCTGAGACTGCTGGGCATGGAAGTGTATCTAAAGTGTTCATTTACTTATATTTCTCCATGAGCCAGAGGCTTGAGCTAATAATAACCCTTCTATGATGGGGGGGAAAAAGGTGCCATTGCCAAAGTCACTTTGAAAACCTGTCATAAAATGCTTAAAGGGGGCTTTCAGCAATTCCCTGAGAGTGAATGTCACACATATTTAGAGTGTTCTGTTTTGTTTTTGTTTTTATACCTGTCAATAAAATGAATATGTAACACAGAACTTGCAAGGATTGGAAGACCAGCTAAGGTATCAGTCAGATCTGGACTTACACAAAGGCCCCATGAGGCAAGAGTTCTTAAAGATCCCTCTTTTGCCTTAGATACCACCTTTCCTCACTGGCATGAGGTTATTACAGGCAAATGTGAGCCTCTCATAAGGTAGAGTCAAACACAAAGTTATTAACAACTCTTGGCTCCACAGATTGAACCTGGGGCTTAGAAAGCCCCTGAAAGCCCAGACAATGGGTAGACTTTTAATGTAGGATTCTAGAATGAAGTAACAATTGGGGAGAAGAAATGGTTCCACAGAGGGCACACCTGGGTGAAGAGCCCCAGAGAATGGTCCTGGCCACTGGGGAGATGTAGCAGCACAAGATGCCTGTAGGAGGGGCAACCCTGATTGACCAATCAACTCTGGGCATCTTATCTGATCTTGTGGACTGTTTTGCCATCCATAAAATGGAAGTGGTAAAATCTGCCTAACCTATGTTCTGAAGAACATTGTGGGAATAAACGTATTAATATAAACTTGTAAAATTGGAGGCTTTTTCGGGAAGCATGCTACATGGGGATGCCTGGACGGCTCAGTTGGTTAAGCATCTGCCTTCAGCTCATGTCATGATACCAGGGTCTTGGGATCGAGTCCCTCATCAGTCTCCTTGCTCAGCAGGAAGTCTGCTTCTCCCTATCTATGTTGTCTGTCTCTCTCTCTCTCTCTCTCAAGTAAATAAATAAAATCTTAAAAGAGAGGAAGTATGCTACATGAATTCAAGGAATGAATAGAGTTAATTGTTGTAAATTGAGTTACAGTTACTAAAAAGATTACAATCATTTAGCAGTTACTGTTTATCTTGTGTAAAGCACCAAGCAGCTCTCCTATTTCAAGGGGCATTAATGGCCTTTGGTCAATGAGATAACACTTTTTATTTAATTTTGTGTATTAGAGAAGCTTCAGAACAATATTTAAATGTGTGAGTTGAATAATCAAATAAACAAGTTACACAAAAATGTTTTATAAGCTAAAAAGTACTATGTACAAGATAGTATTGTTTAGTACTATGTAAATCATTTTCCTGCCTCTGAAATAAGTATACAAAGAAAAAATCTCAAAATCTAAGAATTGAATTACACCACATATCTGTTTAAGAAATGATACAAAATTAGATAAAAGTGTGTGTTTTTAAAACTTCTCTTGTATATGAATCTTTCAGAGCATTCATTTAAACAAATATGATTTTAACCTAGTCTTCATATTTTATTTTATTCATGTTTAAAGATGTTCCACATTTGATTCCAAATATATTTCATTTACCAGAAAAGTTAATTTATATCTCTAGGTCACAGGCAAGAAGCACCCAGGTGAGAGCTGCCATCTCTAATCATCGCAAGGTAAAGAAAACTCCATTTCCTTCAGCCCATTTAACCCAGGCAAGGTTGAAAACTCAAAAGCAAACCTGGAAGATAGCAATGAATAAACTTTCAGCCATCTCAGAAACTACTTGCCTTTAATAGACCATGAAAATCATTCTGCGTCCTTGAAAAAGTTATCCTGACTCAGTTCTGGAAGCATGCTCACGAGCCAATAATCCAGACATTGTGTGCCCTTGTTGCCAAGCCACTCTACCCTAAAGTAGGCCAAAGTTATCTCCCTGCAGTCACCAAGGTAAAATTCTCTCCAGCCTAAAAGCCTTCCTCAAGTGCAAAGATCTTGGCAGGGCAGCAAGGTGAACTTCCCAAAGTCAGAGAAGCAGAAAATGATCAAAAGGATGAGCTTGTTGGGAAAACATGTGACTTGGGCACAATGTGTAGCACTGGATGATTTCCATAATGCGACTGGGACAAAGTCTCAAGGAGTGAGGAAGCCCCAGGGTGAGGACGCTACTGCTGTAGTCACCCACACCTGAAAACCAGCCAGAGCACTTGGCTGGGTGAACCCTCGGTCACTGAGCAAATGCTCAGATGTTTTGGTTTAGCTTAACCAGGTGACTTCTTGGAAGAATCAAGGCCTTAAACAGGAATGGGGAATTTCCACTCCAAAGCCCAGTCAGGTCCTGGTGAGATTGCTGCAGGCCTCACTGATTCAAATGGGTGTTGGGTCTCCTCCAGTAGCACTCCCTGAAGGATCAGGGTCAACTGCAGAAATCCGAGCAGGGATGAGCTAGTTCTGATCCAATCTGGCATAGTGCTCTACTTTTAGCCAGGTGAATGTCCAAACCTACTAAAGACCTGGAAGATCTCTAAGGACTGAAATTCCATGGGTCTTCCTTAGAGATCCATTATCATATTTTCCCCTGTCTGGTGGTCAGAAAGAACTAGTTTATTTCTAAGGAAAAGTCACCTGCTTCTTGAAGTCTAAATATCATTATTTTATTTGCCACTGACAAGATAACATTTTTATGGTTGTTTTTAAATTAGAAGTCTTCATATTTTAGAAAGTAACCTCTAACCCCTTTCTTCTCTTTGAAAAACAAAACAGAATAAAACAAAATGAATACATGAAAAAATATTTACTTGATCTTTCTTTATGAGACCTCGTTTCCATCCCTCTAATTCTTGTAAAAAAAAAAAAAAGAAAGAAAGAAAAGGATTATTGGGGCACTTGGGTGGCTCAGTTAGTTAAGCAGCCAACTCTTGGTTTTGGCTCAGGTCATGATCTCAGGGTCCTGGGATGGAGCCCTGTATCGGGCTCCATACTCAGTGGGGGTTCTGCTTGAGGATTCTCTCTCTCTCTCCCTCTGCCCCTCCCACCGCCCCCCCCCATGCTCTCTCTCTCAAATAAATAAATAAATCTTTAAAGAAGAAAAGAAGAGAAAAGGATTATACAGTTAACCAAGTTTTCAAAATACTTTGACACTATAGCCCTTTCTTGGAAACTTTTGGTGCATATTAGCAAATTAAAGGCTCTAAAGAAACCAGGGAGATATATGTTAATTGGTGTGCAAATGTAAAACAACTAATAGAAAAACCAACAAATTCTCAAAAATACATTTTAATAATGTTTACCAGCATCATTTAGCATACAAAGAATAGTGAAATATGCATAGAGGCTATTAGATTGGTAAAGCAATATGCCAGGACACAGTATCTGCTGGAAACCTGCTGACTGAAAGGCAAAATTGATGGGAAATTTCAGAATCAATCTGCCCAGAATCTTGACAATATTTTTAAATATTGGATATCTTTCTCTAAGGCAGCAAGCAAACTTGATAATACTGTACAGAAATTCTTCTGGGAGCAAGAACCTTCATTTATTTTTTCTCGAATTTATTTTTATTAAGGTTTAGCTCTGTTTCAGCAGGGTAGCTATCATTTCTTATATAAAACTTTGTGCACACATGAGACTTGGCCAGTATTTTCAAACTACTAAACCAGTGTGGGGGCTTTCCCCCATATATTGGATTCTCCTGAGCTGTTCTACCATTAGAGCCCAATAAAACGGAGAAGCTGGATGAAGATCAAAGGATGTCTGGGAAGATCCATAAAGGCGAAGCAAGAGGTAGAAATTCACTACTACCACTCAAGAATCAGGGTTAACCTGATTCTTACAGAAGGAAAAGAGAGGGAGGTTAAGTTTTAGACTGATGGCCCCACTGCTCCAGCCTGGAGAGAAAAGCTCTGGAGGACCTGGGTGAGCCCCTGGGGTGGGTGCAAGCAGCGGATGATGACAACACAAGGGGTTTAGGCAGAGGGAGCACTGCCAGCAGCTCTCTCAGGCCACCCTGTCCTCCTTTGTAGGTTAGAAGGATTCCTGGATTTCCCTAGTGGCCTCAGAAACACACAGAAATCACTGGGGTCTAAGTGGAGAGCTTGACAGGGGGATTGCCGTGGTGAGTATGAAGTGAGCACATAGCCAAGTGGTCCACCTCTAGCCAGGGCCCAGATAGAAGCCACAGCAGAGTTGAGCCATTCTGCTGGGAAGGCATGGGACAAAGTAAACAGTGTGCCGGGGGTTCCTGATAGAGCCAGGGGACATAACTGGATGGTCACCAGGCCTGTAGCCAGCATCAGATGCCCGAGGTGCCTGAGAACAGGCAGACAAGGGACCCAGTGAGGAAACCAGATGAGACAGAGAAAAGCATAAGGGGTACAAATGTGTCTCTGAGCATGCCCTGTCTCCCATCCTCTCTTTTCCAAAGCTGTGAGGTCACACATTGAGTTTTTGACCAAAGCCATCCTAGGGAGAGACAGAGAACAGGAGCAAATCTGAAAACTGAGTTTTAAAACAAATGACTGGGTCACCTAAATGGAATGTTTACTTTATTTAGACAGCTGAGTTTAGCAAGTTGGATTAATTTAATGTGTCCCTCCATGTCTGTCACCCCCCTGCTATCTAGTGGAGTATAGTTTATTAGGAGGTTCAGTGATCTGTGGGAAATAAAGAAGCAACATTTTCTTGGCCCATTTGCATGTTGAGTGTGTAGATTTATCAGTCCACTACACACAGAGATGCTAAAATGGAAAGTGCAACCATTGGCCTAAAAATGTTTCACCTGACGAGGTTGAAAGACACAGCTGGCTGTGAGTCTTTTCCACTTAAAGTTTGCAGGTGATGCTCAGGGTATGAAGAAAGTGGGGCTTTAGAACCAGACAGACTTGGGTCTGTGCCCAGAGCCATCCTGTCTCACCTGTCTAGCCTCTTGAGACTCAGCTTACTCTTCTCAGCTCACTACACTGGGATTCAGCTTATATAAAGTAGGAATAGTGATTTGTTTTCAGAATTAACAGACATTACATGAAGTACTTGGCACTTTGAAAAACCTCAAAACCATAGAGCTCACAGGTTGGATTTCCAATGCCGAGAAATTTAGGACGTCCTCTGAGCACCTTGACATGGGTTGAATTGACTAATTATCTCACCTTTTGGTGGACAGGAGTTACTGTTTTAGAAAGGCAACCATGTTATTTCTTTTTCCATGCGTAAGTATTCCTTTAAAATCACTCCTAATTTTCCAGACCAATATAGGTATTTGAGCGTTAAATGATTTAGTTAGATTCTTTTTAACCCGGAGTGAGTCGAATAGTATCTTAAAACCCCCAGACGACCATGGAGGAATAAATGTCACAGTGTTTGTGGACTACAGATACATAGATCTAGGTTTAACATATCACCTATCCCAGCCTGAACTTCAAACAGGTTTTTTTGGGGGGGGGAGGGGGGTTGGTTTTTTGTTTTTTTAACTGGCAAATAAATGGTCAGCAGATCTGGAACTTCAATAATGCCCAGATGCATTTAGGATTTACTTCGCATTTATCTTTCATGGGAAGCAACACATTTATGTTCTCCAGAAGCCCTGATACTGATGGGAAATTGAGGTCAGAGTAAGACTGTGAAGATAAAGGAAAGAGAACTTAACCTTTGGGGTTTCCAAAAAAACACAAAATGTGGCGAGTCCAGCCTTTGGACTGAAAAAAATATTCTCAAAGCTCTGGACATCTGGAAAGATCTGCATCCTCCTTTTTTCCTGAGACCTCTTCCTCTTCCCACCTTCCATGGGGACATCCTCCTTAATCTTGCTTTTTACTTCCCCTTTACCAAGTGCTTTTTCCTTTAAATCAACCAACAGTATGGAGTTGACTATCATTCATCCATGGTTGTCAAGGAAAAGATTCTCATGTCTTTCTAAAAGATTCTGAGGTCTATCCTCCTGTCTATTAAAATACATCTATGAATTCATATATTTTCATAGAAGACATTTTCCACTTTATGAGTTTTGAAAAAAAAAGTTCAGATTCTTGTAAACATCAATTAAAAAGATACTTTTCCCCCCCTCATATTCATTGGTTAGCACAAAATACATAATTTCTAATGGAGACTTCTGAAAATTTTGTGTTGCCAGTTACGAGTAGGGAAACAAGAAATGACACAGAGTATTTCCTTTTGAGGATTACATCTCTGATGCCCTGGGCCTCTTCAAGTCAATATAGCCACTATTGAGTAAGTAGTGACATTTGCAGTGTGTCTCAATATAACCTATCTTGTTGTCATAAAATGGATACTATTTTAATGTTGATTATTCTACTTTTATAACTCTAAACCAAGATTATTTCTCTTACACAAGTTGACATTTCACTGAACATGTTTTATTTGAACTTACTCCTTATAGCTAATTATCGATTATCCACTTAAAAAAAAAGAAAGCATAAGCCAGAAAGAAAAAAAGTTAATTACTTTTCTTTTACCACAATAATTTTCTTACTGTATTCATAAAACTGTTAGATAAAATCAAGCTACCAGGAATAGTAGTGGTTTATTAATCTGGAATTTAATAGCATGGCTCCCGGAATCCCATACAATCTTCTGGAATCTTGGGTGTGAGAACTCGAAGGGATTATCAAATATAGGTCCAAGTACTATACTAATTTTCATCTACTTCTTAAGAGTACAAACTCACAGTTGTTTGAAATAACTTAACAGCAGGGTATTTCCCTAATAACAATCAAGTAATGACCTTCAGCTCAGGGAGTTAACTAAGGAATATTTAGACCAGATTGCAGACTGCAGGACTCTTCTAGACCTTTCCTTCTGCTACTTCTGCTTTCTTGGGCTCTTATCACCACAGAGGACAATGTCCACAGTCCCTCCCCCACCCCCATCCAACAATCCCACAGCAGACTGTCTATCCCTTTCTTCCTTTAAAACACCTTAATTATATGGCCCAAAACTCAAGCAGCCAGAAAACCTGGTGTTTTAAAACCACATCAAAATGCCTAGAAAACTACAATCAATACTTCAAAATAGCTTTATTTGGATATTCTTGCATTTTATTATAGATGTTTCTTATGCATCACTTTGAACCTGGCCACTTATATTTTTAAATCTAAGTCATAAAAACTGAAAAGCAAACAAGAATCTTAAAATAATTTTGAAGCAAATAGGTTTATTTGTGGAATGCCTCTTCTAACCCAAATCACTCAATTTGCTTTTTGTTTGTTTTGCTTTGATTTTCTTTCTGTCACTCAATATATTTATGCTGGACAAATCTGGTTTTTCAGTGTCTTACATGCAATTTAATTTCATCATCATTTTTGAACTGATGAAAATGTGTATGACAATCCCTAATGCTGACTAATGAGACTAAGATATTGAGGTTAACCATTCCCTATATATAGTCTGATAATTTGATTTTCTGCCTAAGATTCCAAATTAAGCCGTATATATTTTTAAATTTAGACCATAACAGGCAGGAATCACTCTACTTACTATCTATCCACTTTTAAAAAGAGACCACTATTACCCACTGATTACAAGAATGAAAATCTATTACTTTGTCAGGTCTTTATCATTCAGCAAGCGGCCATAGGGCATGGCCTTTAAGAGCTATTTGGAAACAGTGACTGGTTTAGATCCCAATTCTACTGCTTGCTAGTTAGCTGGCCTTGGGGGAATTACTTATCATCAAAGGATTCCTGCTCACCCATAAAATGGAAATAATACTAGAGTCTACCCTCAAAGAGTTGTGATAAGAATTAAATGAGATAATGTGTATAAAGTACTTCAGTCAACATCTAGCAAATAGCAAGTCCTCAGTAAATACACATCCTCTTATGGTATTATTCATTTTCCTTTAGCACTAGAATAGGTCACATCTGTGAATTTAGGGTGTTTCACTTTCTTTGGACTCCAACACTAGAAAAGTCTTCCCGTACCACTAACGTTCACTTAGCCAAACAGTAACATTAAGGCCCCCTATTTGCTAATGTCATGGGAGAAAGGCACAAAAACTGATGGCCTCAGATCTTGTTTTCAAGCAGTTTGCTCTCCAATAAGAGGTATGACACAAGCATAAACCACTGAAATGTAAAGTAAATGGTAGTAAATGCTGTGAGCTAACATGTTCTAGGACAGTGGTATGAAAGTGGGGCTCCTGAACTCACCGCATCAGCCCTACCTGGGAAGGTCTCAGAGATGCAAATCCTCAAGCCTTACCCTATTTCTACAAAATCAGAAACTCTGGAGTTGGGTGCAGTAATGTGTGTTGTACAAGCCCTCCAGGTAATGCTGATGCATAGGAATATTACGTAGCCATAAAAAAAGAATAGAATCTTGCCATTTGTGACAACACAGATGGACTTAGAGGATATTATGCTAAAGTGAAATAAGTCAGATTGAAAAAGACAAATACTGTATGATTTCACTCATATATGGAATATAAAAAACAAATGAATAAACAAAGAAAAAGCAGAATCAGACTTATTAATACAGGGAACTGAGGGTTACCCGAGGGAAAGGGGGTGGAGGGATGGGCAAAACTGGTGAAGGGAAGTGAGAGATACAGGCTTCTACTTATGGAATTTATAAGTCATGGGAATAAAAGGCACAGCATAGGGAGTATAATCAGTGATACTGTAATAGCATTATATGGTGGGCATTATACTATGCTACAGTTGTGGTGAGCATAGTATAATGAATAGAGATGTTGAATTATTATGTTGTATGCTTAAAACTAATATAACATTGTCAAATATACCCAATTAAAAAAGATTTCTTTTAAAGACTGAGAAGTAGCGCTACAGGAGAAAACACTTCCAGCTGAGGAGATCAGGAAGGAGGTAGAGGGGATGGCATTTGTCCCAAGGCCAGAAGTAGGTGTGATTCGGACATGCAGATATGCAGGAAGGAACAAAGAGTAAAGAAACAATTTATATTGAGACTATCAAGGTGTTCACTTTGGCTTAAACATTGGTTATATGAAGTGAAGTAGTAGAGTGAGAAAAATAGGTTGAGATTCAATTAGAAAAGGTTTGGTTGTCACACTATGGTGGTTTGTCTTGGACCTCTTTTGCCTTGGTCTTCTGCAAGGACAGGGAAGGTTTTTATCAAGGGAGACTCTTGATCAGATTAATTTAGCAACAATACATAGATGAGAGAAGGTATGAAGACTAAAGATTGTTGCAGTAGTTTTTTGAACTTTACAAATACATGAATTCAAGAGTGTTTGTGCTCAGACTGTCAGGATACCTCAAGTCTTGTGCCCCAATTACTTCAAGAGTTCCCCCTCTACAATATTATTGAACACTTACTATGAGTCAGGCAAATGCTAAATGTTCTCCATGTTTCACCTCCTTCACCTCACAACTGCCCAGTGTCACAATCATCCTTATATTATAACTGAGGAAATTAAACCCTTGACAAGGTCAGGCAAACTGGGTAAGTTCTCACAAGCCTATACAAGCTAGTGTATGGTGGAGTCTGAACCTGAATCCAGGTGGTCTCTAGAAGCCATACTCAAAATTAATATGCCATGCTAACGTAGCCACACCTAACAGGAAGTACAACTTAATCTTCTAAAATGTAAATGGATTTGCCTGAAGAGAGAAAATATTAACAGAAGTATAAGATGGTTGGATGCTGGAATCTAGGAAAAAAAATCTCAGAAACCCATGGTAAAAAGGGTTATGAGCATGATTTTTAGGAACAGAAAGCAGACCTGAGTTTAATTTCCAACCAGTTCTTATTAACTCTAATTATGTGCCAAGCCTTAATACCCCTCAGAACATCAGTTTCTTCATCTACAAAAAGGTCATTGTGATGAGGTATTTTATATAAAATGCATAGCCCATACAATACAAAGTAAGTGCTCAACAAATTAAAAAAAAAAAGAGGGAGAAAAGACAAGTGCTGTCTGAATATTGGTGCTTAAGAGTAAATTCATCTAAATAGAATCAAATGATTAAACTAGAAGCAGTGTTTCATAATGAGGAAAAGACAAGAGGTTTCAAGTCTTAGCCTGCCTGACGACAACTAACCCTAGAACCTTCCTTCCTATGTTACTTAATAGTTACAATGCCTTTAGAAACCTCTTATGATATCTGTGTTCCAGACTCATGTTGTGTCTAGGAATTAGATATGGTCCTTGCCCCAACTTCATTAAGACCAAGATTTTTTTCACTGATAAAAATAGGTGGGTGGAAGGTGAGAAAGGTTTTAATAAGCTGATCTCAATTATTTTGATTTTAAATTAAAAACTTTTTAGCTTTAACTGTCTTGCCAAAATGAGTCAAAATAACAAGAACTTTGCTCAGTTAGCTTTTTTCTTAGGTCTATTTAGATTTAGATCAGAAGGAATGGGGGTGGGGGTGAGATTACTATTGGTGGTAGATATACTAGCTATACCAGATACACTAGCTCAGGCTGTATCATTCTGCACCATCACCAAACAAATGTTAGCCTTTGTTCTAATGTTGACATTTTAGGAGACAGGGCTGTCTGAGAATCAGCCTAAGCAAATAATTTTATCTTCTCATCATCTTTTAAATGTGGTTTTATTTTCCATTTTTAACAAGATGATTATTCTTTTGGGTTCCTATATCTTTGTGGATGTTTTAGTGTTCTCTTTTCCTCCTCTTTTTAGATTTTACTACTAAGACAAATTGTTAAGCAAACAGAAAACCAAAAGGCTACATAGAGAGGCAATGAGCAGTAAGGTCAAGATTGCAGCCAGCAAGGTCGACAACATGGTGACCAATAGATTGGATTTTAAAACTGGAGTTGGACAGATTTTGGCTTCTTCTTCTCTGCCCCTATTGACTGTGATTTTGGGAAAGCTATTCATCTGTTCTGTGCCTTGGTTTCCTTATTTACCAAATGGAGACAATAGGGATGTTGTTAAGAATAAATGAGATGTTCCATGCATAGCACTCAGTACTTTTTCTTAGCACAGAGTCAGCATGCAATAGAGTTATATGAAGTTCAGATAAGTTTAAAGTTGTCATTTATTTTTTCATTTCCTTCCCTAAAGTACACAATAAAAGGATCGCACACTAAATGTGCTCAGTCAGGACCCACTCATATGTCAAACTCCAATACAAATTATAATACAGGACTGTGATGGCAATAAGGTGATCTGATAACTTCTCTGTCTAGCTTAAGACTTTGAAACAAAAACTCTACATTCTTCTCATCCCTAATCCATAGTGTGATATAAAAGATAGAAACAGAATGCTACTGATTCATAGGGATGGCACTGATTCTCTGTTTATAAAATACAAGCTTTGAGTTCTTTCTGTGGTGGCAAAGCATTCACACACTCCATGCATCTGCCACACCACCTCCTACCCTAAGTTTCATCAGGCTCAAGGGCCCTGTTGTACTCCAAATAGGCCTCTCAGTAAGCATATAGTAAGCATATGTATAACTTTGAAAAAAACCTTCCAGACTATTTTCCAAAGTGGCAGCAAAATCGTGCATTCCTATAAGCAACACACACGAGTTCCACTTGTTCCATGTTATTATCAGATTTTTAATTTTAGCCATTCTAATAGGTGCACTATGATCCCTCACTGTGATTATGGTTTCCATTTCCCTAATGATTAATGATATCAATCCTTTCATGTTTTTTGTTTGTTGTATTTTAGAGTTTTTTTTAATCCTTACATATTCTGGATATCAGTCCTTTAGTAGGTATTTAACGAGTATTTTCTTTCAGTGTGTGGCTTGCTTTTTATTAAAGATTTTTTTCAGAAAGCAAAAGATACTGTGATGCAGTCTAGTTTACTATTTTTGATTTATATTTTTATATCCTATCTGATAATCTTTATTCTTAGTTTTAAAGATCAAGGTTTAGACAAATGAGGGGCTCTACTACTCTCATAAGGAACTAAGGTGTCATATAATTTTTCATATAGGTTTTTAGCATAAAGAACAGTAAAATCCTTTATGTACTTTTCCCCCCCAAAAGGAGAGCAGTTCTAGAGCATTCTACTACCAGAGGAAATTTGGCTGCTCATGTTATGACTTGCTTCAGAAACTGAAATTCTAAATCGCCACTTCATTAAGATAAGGAAGGGATGAAGTTTGAGCCATGTGGGCTTATCTCTGGGATCTCTCAGTCATTTTACAGATGACTGGACTCCTCAGGAAGAAATGCTCATCCTATTAACTGACATGAAAGTTTTCTTTCCCAGCATTATAAGTTCAGATGGTGTGAGAAAGGATTGGCAGTACTTTTTAACTGGAAACTTCCTTGCTTTTCATCAACTCAGTCACATCTGCAGAGAGTTTTTATTTCTGTTCTTAAGAGGGCTCCAAGTAGTAGGCTGTGTATGTATGCTGCTTCAATGAGTCAAATTACTGAATAAGTCAAGCCGGATGCATAACCAGATGGATGGCACCTGGCCAGATTGAATTAGGGCCAAAATACCCTCTCTGGGGGTGTCAGTGGATAAAGGCCTATCTTTTCCTTTGGGGGTAATGAATACTTCTTAAGAAACTAAACCTTTCCATAATGTGCATGACCTAGAAATTCTTCTGAATGTATCCCTTTCAAAAACTAAAAGCACAGACAATATTAAGATTGATGAAATTGCATAGTGGGAGAGCATAACGTGGTGGCTGAATAAGAAGCCCTCTGCAGTCAGAAGGCCCAAGCTATGTGACCCGGTGGTAGGCCTTCCTCCCCTGGTCTGAAAAGTGACAATAAGAAGGGCATCTACTTCACAGATGGTTGGCAGGATTAACTAAGATACTGTACCTAGCACTGTGCCCAGTGCACAATTGCCTAGTAGTCACTCGCAATTATTTGTTACTTCTGTTATTATAACCATAGACATGTGTTCTAATAATGGAGCCCTCATTTCCCCAGGTCTCAGTGAGTATCCTCTACTTCCCAAAGACTGGTTCTAACTACTATTTTTATGTAAACAGGTCCAAGAATCCTGCCATGCTTCTTTTCCGCAGACTGCCCGCGATACGTGCTATTGCTTTTCCCGCGCTGGCCTTGAAACCGTCCCCTCTATTATAAGTGAGCCTTTCTAAACATGAGCCTCTCACATTTCTGCTGCCTTCATCTTCCACTCCTTGGCACAGCCCCCCACCCCCACCCCAGGCAACTCCATTTTCTCCCTTGGCCCTCCAGCCCAGAGAAAGTGACTTCCTGCAGTTTGTAAGAACTGGGTTACCTCACCTTACTCGGCCTTTTAGCTCTTTTTTTTGCCTTTGTAACTAATTCCTCATATTAAATTGCTTTTTGAGCCCTCTGCTCCTGACTAGATGTTGACTGACAGACATCCCCTAACCCTTCCTTACTGATACTAATCGTGAATGCTGTTAGAGGACACAGAGCCTTTGACTGTTCTGGGTCTGACCAATTCCTGCTCTCCGTCAGTCCTCATTTCAGGTAGAAGAGACTTCAGATCCCTCCATATTCATCTAAAGAACTATCAGTCCCCAAGTTATCCCCGATTCTCCAGCATGTGTAGACTAACCTTTGTCTAAATAGAACACAGGTCAGACAACTTTGTCGTCTTTGGCCACAAAGACAGACTCAAACTGATCCTGGCATTAATAGCAGTAAAGTCACGGCATAATATAATTTTTAAAAAAACTTAAAGTAACTGAAAGCTGAACTCACACTAAAACATCAAGACCATTTCTCAAAAATAGATCCCCAGTGTTACTTCTGAGAAAGGTTATTGTGTCGCTGGAAGGTCTGAATTTTAAAGTAAAATGTGGTATTTAAAAAATCTGTTTAAATACATCAGTTCTCCATCTATATTGGTTCTGGAAACATTGACTAACAATTCAGAGAAGCAAGAGATGACTTCGATGGTCTTCTCTGGCTTTTAACCCTGAAACACAGTCATTAGACTAGGGAGGTTCTGAGCGCTGTGGATCCCACGTGACAGCTTTCCTACCGGCAGCAAAATTTCAGTTTCAAAATGAGAGATGTATTTGTTTTCAAATTGAATATTCTTTAATATAATTTAATTCCTGTTCTAGGCTGTTCTTGATACTGTCAATTCTATGTCTATTTTGTCCCTGCAACTTTTTTTCAACATTCATTAATAAAAATGTTTATTTTGTTGTGATTGCTGACCTTATGAAAGACTGTCTCTCTGGTCTCCCGTTTTGTTACAAGGTGACGCAACTGACTTTTTCTTTTTGAAGGTCATGAAATGAATCACTGTATAGATGAGGTCTCTGTCGGTCCTCAAAGGCAGAGGTAAATGTTGCTCTGATTTAGCAGGAAAATGGAACTCTTTCACTACTGTGCACTGATTTCCCTTCTAGAGCATCTTTCCTCGTAAGAGATAAGTTAGAAATTACATGTTCACAAAGGAAAACTTTGGAGTTTACAGGAAAAGGAAAAGGTTTGTATCTCTGTACTTATGTCCAGATATATTAAATCTAGAAATCCTACTTTTTTGCGGAGTTAATATTTTTGAAGAGGAAATAATGGAGTTTTTAATTATTCTACACAGTATTTCTGAAACCTTAAAGCAACTTCCAGAGATATGGGATAAGCAAGAGAATCAAGAGAGTCCAAGAAATAGAAGGGCAAAAGGGAAAAAACAAGGAGAGGGCGCTCTTTTAAAAGACAAAATAAAATTAGAAAGGAATGGATTATGCTAATTCAAATAAGTCAAGCAGAGAAAGACAATTATCATACGGTTTCACTCGCATGTGGAATGTAAGGAATAGCACGGAGGACATTAGGGGAAGGAAGGGAAAAATGAAGGGGGGGAATCGGAGGGGGAGACGAACCATGAGAGACTGTGGACTCTGGGAAACAATCTTCGGGTTTCAGAGGTGGAGGGAGTAGCCCTGTGATGAGTATTAAGGAGGGCATGTGTTGTAATGAGAACTGGGTGTTATGCACAAACAATGAATCATGGAACACTACATCAAAAACTAATGATCTAATGTATGGTGACTAACATAATACAAAAAAAAAAACAAACAAAGAGAGAAAGGAATGGAGCACTGTATCCCAAGAATTCTGATTTAAATAGAAAACACTTCACTTATGGATGGGATTAGTCACATTGTTAGAAGATTGTTAGCATTAATGCCCTCCGATTTCCAATCCTGGATACGACAGATTAAAGAGGAAAATTGAAAAGGAGCTCAGTAAATGTAGGACAATTAGCAAACTGATGGGAAAACAAAAGAAATTAAAGGAAAGTGTACATGGTCTTACCAAACTGCGTTTTCTAATTCACTGACAATTTCTAGCAAGAAAAGCACGTGCTAAGAAGAGATGTTTAACTTTCAAAACCCCCGAGTAGCAGCGTAACAGTGTGATGTAGTTGCATTTTTATTGTACCAATGTTAAGTATTCAAGAGACCAAGCAAATATGGGATAATTTTAAATACATATGTTAGTAATTGCACACAGAGAAAAAAATACCTGAAAGAAAATACTCCTAAATGTTAATAGCAGCTTGTTCTTGAGTAATAAGAATTTCAGAGATGAGAGAGAGAGACAGAGTGAGAGAGATCTGCATTTTTCAATTTTTTTTAGATTCCTTTTGTGATACATTCATAACAGAAAGAAAGCTTTGAAATATTCTATGCATTTGTTTTTCATTACTAGTGTTATTTTAAAAATATTCCTACCATCTCTGTGAATTCTATTTACGTGTGTGCAAGATAGATAAAAATAGGTTGGACTATGAATGGCCCAAACATATTACCCAAAACGCAACCTAGATCTTGTGGGATTTTTTAATTTGTGTTTAAGTATGTGTATATATTTGAACATAAAACTGACCATATTTCACACAGGTTGTGTACATTACCAGTAAAGACATATTCTGTGCAGGTCACACACAGGCACCACTTTCAACACAGACTGTTTGAAGTAACCGTTATCTGTAACAAAGCTGCTCAGTGACCAACATCTGTTAGTCCCTTAGGAAGCAACCTAAATTAGATGAGTGGTTGCAAGTTAGTGTCTGTAGCTCTCGAAAGTCAGGTATCTCCAAATAGTAATGTTAAGGTAATTTGGAGTACTATTACATTTTAATGAGTTTTTCTGATTATAAAAATAATACATAATAATTATAAGTTGGAAAATATAAAAATATATGAAGAATAAAATATTTCAGTCCTATAATCCCACCTCAAGAGATAACCACAACTAACATTTTCAATATTTCCTTCCAGTTAAGTGATTTTTAAAAGATGGGGAAAGGAAGACAGGAAAAATGAAGATAAATCCAGGAAGATATCCACTTGTAAGTCTGTATTTAGGGGTACAATACTGAGGAATCCATAAAAACTCCTGGAAATTTATAATAAAGATAAGCAGAAGTTATACCTGCCAACATATCAAGGATTCATTTTTAGAAATTAGGAGCTTTCAGCCATAGGAATGATCTTTCATGATATAAGCTATCTTTAGCTTATTTTTAGTCAAGATTATTAACATATACATATTGTGAAACGGACACTTTTAGGTGTACAGTTCTATGAATTCTGACAAACCCAGTTGTGTTTATAATACAACAGATAAGAGATAGAACACTTCACCATTCCAAAATGTTTCTTCGTACCCCTTTGTAATGAATTTTCTTCTTACACTGTCAGAGCCTGGCAACCAGAGATCCAATCCAATCTTTGACTTGATAGTTTTCCTTTCTCCAGAAGGACATCTAAATGGAATTGTACAGTATGTAGCCATTTGAGACAGGCTTCTTTCTCATTTGAGATTCATCCATGTTGTTGTAGACATCAGTACTTTGTTCTTTTTATTGCTAAATAGTATTACATTGAATAGATTTACTACAATTGACTTATTCATTCACCAGTTGCTGGACTTGCCGAACTTATTTTTAGATGTTGGTAATTATGAATAAAGCCAATATAAACATTTACATATAATTTTTTGTGTGGACATGGGTCTTCATTTCTTTGGGGTGAAGTCCTAACAGTCAGACTGGTGGAGCATATGGTAAGCGTATGTATAACATTAAAAGAAACTGCCAAACTATTTTCCAAAGTGGCGGTAAAATTCTGCATACTCACTGACAATAATGTTTGATAGTTCCACATGCTCCATATTATTGTAAGTGCTTAGGATTATCAGATCAGATTTTTTTTTCTTTTAGCCATTTGGATAGATGGGCTGTGCTTATTATTTACATTTCCCTAATGACTAGTGATGCTGAGTACATTTTCATGCTTTTTGTTTTTTTCTATCTGTATATCTTTTTGGTGAGGATTAGGTTCAAATCTTTTGCCCATTTTTATTTAAAAAAATTTTTTTAAAGATTTTATTTTAGAGAGAGAGAGAACGCATGAGCACGAGCCGGGGGTGGGGGGGTGGAGGGGAAGAGGGAAAGAGAAAGTCTCAAGCAGACTCCACACTGAGGGCAGAGCCTGATGTGGGGTTCAGTCCCATGACTCTGAGATCATGACCTGAGCCAAAATCAAGAGTCAGGCACCCAACTGACTGAGCCACCCAGGCGCCCCTGATCATTTTTAAAAATTGGGTTGTTTCTTTTCTTATTGAGTTGTGGGAGTTATTTATATACTCTAGATACCAATCTTTTATCAGGTAAGTATTTAATAAATATTTTCTTCCAATATGCGACTTTTCATTTTATTAACATGTTTTTCAAAGAGAAAAGGATATGATTGTGATAAAGTCTGATTTACCAATTTTTTTCTTTTATGATCTATGTTTTTTGTATCTTAGCTAATAAATTAGTTCTGGCCTAATCCAAGTTCTCAAAGATTTTCTTCTTTGTCTTTTTATAGAAGTTTTATAGTTTTAGATTTTAAATTTTGATCTATGGTTCATTTTCATATGTAATAAGAGATAAAGATCTAAATTCTTTCTTTTTTTTCCAATATGGATATTTCAGCATCATTTACTGGAAAGATTATTTTTCTATATCAAACTGCCTTAACTATGTTTAGGCAGGTAATGAAAAGGATTGCATCAATCTAATCAGGAATTTAGAGGAGTTCGGATTTTGTTATTGTCAGTGCACCAAGGCATCAGATTTCTCCAAGATACCCTGAGTGTAGACTGGGAGACAGGATTGCTATAGAGTTTTTCCTCAATGTTTGTAATCTACCTTCATCTTTCAACCATCCCTTCATACCTTTACCACAGGGTTGGGGGTGGGAGGCATCTCTCCAATCCCTTGCCCTTCCTTCAGTGGTAAGTTGCAGTAGCTTGGTACTGTGTATTAAGTTGACAGAGAGGGGGCTTTGTTGTCCTGGCTGAGCTCGTCTTAGGGAAGCCCTGTGTACCTGAGCCTCAAGGTGGGGTTTCTCAAGGTTCTTGTCCCTCCTCCTGATGGCAGTTAAACTCTGCTTTGTATTTGTGGTGGATCTCTGTGTGGTTCTTGAAGTATGTTTTCTACCCCTCCCACAGAGGCAGGACACCTCTAATGGTATCACTTTAGGCTCAGTCCTCTTTTCGGCCCCTCAGCCAGGAATCAAGGGGTTGTTTGTTTGTTTTTTCCCATCTTTTCCCAGCTACACTAGTTCTTTACCTATGCCCTGGGAGTAACAAGGTTTTCTGAAACCAGTCTTTTCATGAACACCTGGTAGTAGCCCACGGCAAAGAGCCTGTGAGACAGCTGTAACCCCTCTGTATCTGAGGTTCCCAGAGATTTTACACTAGCTCACTGCCAACCCTCAGCCTTCCACAGTTCACTGAACTGTGAGCGGATCTTTTCTTCCTCCCACCCCCTGCCACAGGTAAGAGAGCTGCTGTGTCCCATCTAAACTCGGAGAGGGGTGGCTATGGGTCTCTCCTCCTTGGACTAGAGGCTACTTGGTTCACTTGATATCTCAGCTTTCTGAAGGTTAAAAAAATGAAATTTGTAGTTTTCCTGAGCTTTTCTTATTGTTAGTAAAAAGAAATACTCTTTACAGCTACATCCTATGCAAAAACCTACCTTATATTTTCATTATAGTCTATTATAGTAAACATATCTTTAAAAATATGATAACTAAAAATCTCAGTTTTTAAAAATTTAGATCCTTAGGGTGCCTGCGCAGCTCAGCTGGTTAAGCATCCAGCTCTTAATTTCAGCTCAGGTCATGCTCGCAGGCTCCTGAGAAGGAGCCCTGCGTTGGGTCCACACTGGGTGTGGAGTCTACTTAAGATACTCTTTCTCCCTCTCCCTCTGCTCCTCCCCACCCCTGTTTGCACTCTCTCAAAAAATTTTTTAAAAATCAAAAATAAATAAAAATAAGAATTTAGATCCTTTGCACAGAGATTAGAAGTAAGACTTCTAGAGATTATCACATTCATTTTGACAGTGGTCAAGCTCTAGCAAGATTTCTATTTTCCTCAAGTGTAACCCTTACTGGTTCCCAATTCTGCTCTTCTTTCCCTCCTGAACAATTATTTGCAATACAAAGGGATCCTTTCCCTTTAAAAAAAGGTCGTTAACATGATTAACATAGATATAAAACTCCCTAGCACATAAAAACTGTAACTCCAGGGGCGCCTGGGTGGCTCAGTTGTAGGGTTTGGCTCAGGTCATGATCTCAGGGTCCTGGGATCGAGCCCCACATCAGGCTCCCTGCTCTGTGGGAAGCCTGCTTCTCCCTCTCCCACTCCCCCTGCTTGTGTTCCCTCTCTTGCTATGTGTCTCTCTGTCAAATAAATAAATTTAAAAATTTAAAAAAAAATGAAACTCCATTTACTAAAATTCAAGATAAAAGCAATCAGGAACCATATTACCAGGTAAAGTAAAGGACCCTGTTCAGAAAGCTAATGGAACTGACCGTATTGACGCTGAGCTTCTGCCACCATAGGCATTCTCAGTACCACAGCCAGCCACTGAAAATATCATAAATAGCAAAGGAAACAGAACAGCAAGGAACTGTCACTTGTCAATTAAATGTGTGGTTTCATTACTGACACAATAAAGCAGGATTGTCACAGAGGAGACTGGCTGATTTTTTTTAACACATAAAATGGGAACAATTAATTTGAAATATGTTCCCCTTTGGCTTACCAAGCTGCTGAAGTCTCATAGGAATTTTTAAAACACTTTCCTGATAGAAGCTGGTTCATCAGCATACGGTTGCTACAGTTACAAAATCACTGCAACAGCAATCCAAATGGTGATGCCTTGACATCCTTTCATTTAGAAAAACTGGAGGAAGATTATTTTTAACTGTCCAGTAACCTTTAAATTTATAAACATGGGGGAAGAAGATTATTAAAACTGTCTAAAATTTTTTCAAGAGTCAGTGTAATGCTAACAATATCTCATAGGAATTAGGATAAATTACTGTTTAACTGAAAGTTTTCTTTAAAATTAGCTGCAATTTCACTAGGTAATTGTGCAAGGGATATTTCTGTTGACTTTTAAAATGTTTCTGATTTGAAATTATAAAGACAATGTTTTGTTTTTCTAATAAATATGCTTAATCTTAATTCAATAATAAAAATCACATTAGCTTTTATTGTTAATAAATATTTTCTTATTTTTCACAGCTTTCTAATTAACAGCACAAAATCACCATTTGAAGAATACTGATTAATCTGAAAGAGCTCTGTTTGATTTTGGGGTTTTATATTTTATTTTGTTTTTTAATTAGTTCCTAACTTTGGTAACTATTTTCAAATTAGTATCCATTTCTAGTCAAACTTCTCAAGTATCAATGTGAGCATCTGACAAAGAAGGTGGATTTTGGACAAACATGAACACTTTTCAAATTGGAATAAATCAAAACAAGTCTTTTCTACATTTCCATAGTGTTTCAACAAACTCAGAGGCGTAACTATGAGAAATAAAGCAGAGGAACATGCTCACCAACTGGGCTGGCATTTGGGAAGGGACTTATTACCACTGCCAAAGGAGAAAATAGAAAGATCAGATGCAGAGAGGAAATGTCATTGTTGTGTTTTCCCAATAAAGAGCAATATTTTTTGAAGACTGCATCTTTTAGTTGAGATGATGTATAAATATATCTGCAGAAAACTTTCTAGCCAAACTACATGAGACACCATCTCTAATTTTTTCAAAGATGTAGTTCTTGAAAAATTATAATCAACAGATATAAACAACATGTTTTCCCCGCTAAGCGCTGTGGAAAAGACAGAATAAGAAAATGGCATGTTCCCAGACATTCAAGAATTTCTGATCTGATTAAGGCAGAGATTAAAATCTAAAATTTAAAAATAAGAGGGTAAATAATTGAAAACTAAATTGTGTAGTAAAATCTATAATTGTTGATGGAAGTGACATCAGCAAGCATTGAGGATAATCTAAGTAGGCTTCAATAGGGAGTTTAGACTTAAGCTGTCTTAAAAGATAGACATTTATTCATTCAGTCAACATTCATTTACTAAGAACCGACTCTCTACCAAGCACTGTGTTATTTTCTGATTTGATTTTTGCCTTGACTTCATGGCACACACAGTTATTCTGGGAAAGGTAAATACATAAATAAATGATATTAATACATTATTAGGGTGATAATATAAATAAGAGAGGATTGAAGTACAGAGGTCAGGAAAAGCTTTCTAAATCTGATGATGCATGAGCTAAGTTTTAAAGACTGAGTGGCCATTTACCAGATATATATTTGTGGGATCATGTAGCCTTATCAGGCCAAAGATACAGAATTAACAGCTAAGACTACTTGGAAGATAGAGAAGATGATGGAACAGCACTACAAATGAAAGCAACATTATTAGTTAAGGCATGGAATAAGGAAATAAACATTGGTGTTTCTAGGACACACCAGCCTAAGTGGAAGGTATATAGTGGTAAAAGGAAGAAATTAGATTGGATATGTGAATCAGAATCTATGTTTTCTATGTAATAAAAGCCAAGAAGAGGAGCTTTGATTTTTGTAACTTTTAGAGGGACACTTCTAGAGGGTTAGATTTTTTAACAGGAGTCTGATATACTTAGGAATATTAATCTAGCAAGTGTATGAATTAAGAAGCTATACCTAATGTCCACATGTGACTGAAGATGGTATCTGAATAAAAACATGTTTGTTCACAAGAAACAAGATTTCAATCCAGTTAAGTAGAAGGAGACATTTGGGGAGATTTGGGGGATAGAGTGTTTGAACTCGAGGGGGAAAATGCAGCAAGGACTGAAATGTCCAGCAAGGAGAGCATGGATTTGGGCAATAGCCATGGGAATCGAAGAGAAAAAAAAAGTAATATTTGAAAGAAACACTAACAGGATTTGGATGAAAAAAAGAATATTTCCATGTTGTTATAAAAAGTTTAAATTTAAGTGATTAAGAAAATGATAGTTTTTGATGTGGTCAAAAATTTAGAAGGGATATCTGATTGAAACAGAAATGCAATGTATTCCATTTGAAAAAAATGATAAGTTTGAGGTAATGACAAACATTCACGTGGAATAAAGTTGATAGTTGGAAATGTGGGATTGACTCTGAGGTGACAAATAGAATTGGATATTATGCATTAGAATTAGCTATATAATGGTAAAAGTAGAAGTCATTAAAAAAAAGTACACATGGAAAGGATTTTTTTCTGAAGGAGACTGTAGAAAGGGAAGAAATGAACACCAAGTACTGAGACTTCGGCAATAAACTGAAAGAAGGAAGATTTGTGACTTACAAATAAATGCCCAGCAAACAAAATTGAGAATGAGTAGTCAAAGGAATAAAAGAAAAATAGTAATAGAATTGTGTCATAAAAGAGAAGAGTGTCAACTTTTCTCTAGCATTTGTTTTTTTGTTTTTGTTTTTTTAAAAAGATTTATTTTGAGAGAGAGAGAGAGAAAGAGAAGAGCAGAGGGAGAGAGAGAACCCTCAAGCAGACTCCCAGCTGAGCACAGAGCCCAACATAGGGCTCAATCCCTGGACCCTGAGTTCATGACCTGAGCCAAAATCAAAAGTTGGATGCTTAATCGACTGAGCCACCCAGGCCCCCCTCTCTAACATTTGTTTTAATCATCCCAGTTGATATTCCAAGGGAGAGTAGTCAATGAGCTAGAATTTTCCCTTTCTTTATTCCATTTTTAATTTTTTTCTGAAACTAAGAACTTTTTTTCCATTTTAAATATCAGTTATTTCAAATCCAACATTTCCTAAAATATTTACTACGTTTTTTTTTAATAGGAAATTAGTTGGCTCTACACGAATAGCTGGAAAAAAAATAAACGGTTTTCACTTACACCATTCTTTCCTTCAATAATCCCCTTACCTGAACTAAGACTAAATTTATGAACTTTAATTTCAAAAGAGATCCATTTCAAAATATTAAGAGTTCATGAATAGAGGCATGAACAATAGAAGTCTATTTTCAATAGTGAATGCTATAATAAGAAGTTGGCTACAGCTTCCTCCCAGCTAGAAAAAGAGAAGGGAACCTACAGTTAAAAGTTTGCTGCTCTTATGAAAAAAAAAAAAATCAATGAAATCTTCCTGAAGTAAAATTTAAATAGGAACAGATATAAGACTACATACTTTACAGATATTCTGGTTTGGGTATAATAAAGAAGTACTGGGAACTTGAACCCATTCTTCTAGGCTCCTTTCTTTCAGACATTGCTATTGTGTTTAAACTAAAATGTAGCAAATTATATGACTATTAAATATGAATACTCTATATAGAAGCCTCATGGTTTATTAATTGCCCTAGTGGCTACTTCATACTATTGATTCATACTGATTTGAGATTTAACTAAAACCCCCAAGACTTTTTAAAATCAACTTAACAAAGACTATTCAAAATGCTTTTAATCTGAATTTGAAACTTTGCACTTTCTTTATGATGTTTTATTTCTTTAATCTCAGCCCACATCTTTCAAATCTTTTTTTTGAATTTTTATGTCATCAAAGACATATCAGCTATTTTCATAGTTTTCTGGTACTTACAAGTATAATTACCATGCCACATTTATTCTATCGTTCATTCTAAAATTATTGAGTTTCTTCTGAATGTCAGATACTTCACTAGATGTTAGAGATACAGAGAGAAATAAAGTAGCCTATGCCCACAAGAGCACCCCAATCTCATAGGAGGAAAGGGAGAAAAAACATTTTAACATATATTGTGATAAATGCAGTAACAGAGATATGCACAGTGGATTATAGATAATTCGTTTTACCACAGAGAAACAAATCTATCTAATAGTAATGAATCTACTATGAAAAAGCCAATAGAAGTGTCTAAAAAACCTTATATGGAGAGTGGCTTTAAAAAGTAGAAATATTTTCCTCTGGAAAAGCAGACATGAGAATTATCTTCAAACATTGGAAAAACTGGCAGTTCCTTAATCCAACTTAACATAATTTTTTTACTTATCAATCTAAAAAAGAAATAATTGACAGAAAGACCCGTATTCAGACCAGAGAGGAAAGTTCCATCAATGGAAGGAACTGGGGAGGCGGGGGGAGCATGAAGAGTGTGTTGTGTCAAAGAGAAATGTGAAATCTCTGTCACTGCAATTTTCCAAGCAGATGAAAAGACAGTTTTACTTTGGTGAGAAAAACCACCATATACGTTGCTAAGTAAGGTCTGATATCTCACTTTGTATGACTATTCCCTTGGCGGGTTATTCTGCATGGTCATACCAGCCCTCCAACTGAACAGGCTTTGTGCAAATAGATTTCTATGAATGGGTCATCATATTCATATTGTCTATGTCATGAATATAAACACAGAAATAGAAATATTATCTATATATTCTGAAAGTCTTCATGACCCACTTTATTTGTGGCACCATGGTAGCTGCTGCTCCAAGTTCACACAGATATGCTTTGGGCCCTATCTTCCTATGGGCTTATCAAAGGAGAAGTGAATGTGCAAATATCACTAACCTTATTAACATTTATTAGTCTATCTACTTCATGTCTTAGATGTTGTTGAAACATACATCTTAAAATAATATATTCCCATTAATATTCTTTTGCATGAGTATTTGTTCTCTGCTAAAATGAGGTAAATGTATTTTTTTAAACCTGAGAAAGGCCTGTGATCTATAAAAAGGGAAAGGTTCCTATGAGATTAAATTTCAATGCTCATAGAACTACATCAAAGCAATTAAAAAGGAGTGAGTTAAATATAGCTTTCCCCTGACAGAGAAGCTGCCCTTAGTAGGACACATTGCTATATTCTGTAACCAAATACACTGCCCCAGTTTACTTTAATTCTAGCTAAATCTGTATATCCTTTAGAGCAATATCCTTGAGAAGCCAAGCTCCATGGTTTTTAAATCAATGATAATGTGAATAGCAATAATGAGGCTTACCAGGAGCAAGTGATTGGGAGATTCGCACACCAGATTCAAAGGAACAATGAACACACATTGACTATATAGGCCACATGAGAAGTAGGCAACACATACTAGGAAACAATAAGATAGGAAATATTGTAAAGGTGCCTTCCATCAGAGACCAACTCTCTTAAGAGTTAACTACTGTGCCAGCACCTTGCATGCCCCATAATTAAACGATAGCATTAAAATGATGGTAAAGTTATTTGTCTTACTATATGAGTTCCTTAAGAGCAAGGATCTTGTCTTACTCATTTTACTATCCCCCAGGACTTGGCAAACACTGAATGCTCAATGAGTTATTAACAACTAAATAAATGAGTTAATTTGTGGGAGTTGATAGCTCCAGGTTACTACATTCTTCCTTTGATGCATCACTTATCATATGGCCTCCCTCTGCTTTAAAATAACCACCAGCGGTTGCTATTTTATATTTTTTTAACTTGCCATGTCTTTACTATGATGCTTTTTAAAACTATAACACACTGCTACAAATTGCATTTTCCAAAGAAAGACACAATAATATATTCTTATTGCACATGTTCTTCTTATAAGTGACATTCCCACTGTGCCAGGGATCCTATGCCCCTTCTCTTGGAGCTCTTGGATCTGGATTTGTAATTGCCGTGACCACTGGATATGATAGAAGTGATGTTGTAACAGTAAGTCATTAAAATGTTATGTACATCTGCCTTGTTCTATTATGCTTGCTCTTGGAACCCAGCCACCATGCTATAAGAAAGCCAAGCATCCATATGGAAAGGCCAGTGGGAGGTGTTCCAGCCTGCAGCCCTTTGTGTATATTAATTTAAAAAAATTGTCATTACCAAAAGCTAAAGAATTCATTAGTTTCTATGTTGTTATTTGATGCAATAAAACAATGAGCAAAACTTGATAACTACTGTGGCAATTCATGAAAAGACCAGACTACTAATGTTCAACTTTTATGAGTCATAGCAAACAGGAATTTTTAGTCATCTCGAAATGCTGCTGAAACCAATGCCTAATGTTACCAATATCACAAGCTTCTGATAGCATTACTTTCTTTTAACACAATTCTGGTGTTTTGGTTCTGTCACTTTTTCTTGCTAGTCTCCCTCATTCTCTCTCCTTTTACAGAGTTAACATCCTCACCAAGATGTGTCCATTTGGCCTCCATCTATTCCACTCAATACTGTACAAAATGCTCCTCATCTAACATAGCTTATGACAGGATTAATGATTCATGATTTTTTTTCATAAATTAATGACTTTTTTCATACAAGCTCAGTTACTTCATCCCAGCCATCATCAGTTGAAACTTAAGTATTAATGGCATTTCTCCTATGCCTAAGACACTGTAGTAAACACTCTTTAGGAGACAAAGATATATAAATAGTAAACTTTGCTCGACAATTCTCTTTAGCATTTTAAAGTTTAAAGCTCAGAAACCTACAGTTTTTCTGAGTCCTCTCAAACCCCTCTCAGCTTTGCTGCCTCCACCTTCATCCCAATGTCAGAGTTATATCTTCTTATTAATATTCTTCTATATGAGTTTGTTACTCCCCAAAGGATCATACCCTTGTATCAGATGCACCCTACATCATCGTTGTCTCAATTACTTAATATTTCCACATACAATCTTATGCCTTTCTCTTTAGTCTCATATTTTCCTACATTCTGCTGGACTTTTCTTCTTATACTTAAATTATTTAAATATTCAAAACCTGATTTCGACTTCCATACTTGGCCAACATGGGATAAGCAAACTACTGCTTATCTTTAGGTACTGATTGTACCTAAAACTCCTAGTCAAAATATGAATAGCAAAATCTAAGGACTCTGAAAAGATGACTTGGAAAGAGGGATGCCAAAATCTGAAGGAGGACTTATAATGGGCATGATTATTCTGGACTTTTTTCCTTTTTAAAAACATCTCGTCTTTAACCCAAGAGAAATCTTACCTGCAAACGTATGCAGCAGGTATGGGAAGCAGAAAGGAATCTTGTCCTTCTCCACTTTGAAAACCAGCATCAGTGTTTCAGAAAGTGTGTATGTTTGGGTTTTTTTTTTTTTTTTCCTCCCAGTCCTGCCTGTAAGGATGCTTCAGTCACAGAACTCCATCGCAGCAGTGAAAGCAATAGTATAGATACTTAAAACTAGTTTTCTGGCCCAGAGAAATAGGAGAGGTAGGCCCTGTGGACTCCTGAATATGAAGCAATACCTAATCTTTTCTTCTCTTTTCTCTTAACTTTAGCCCAAAGTCAGCCCCAGTGATGTAGAACTGTGTAGCAACATGGACATATGAAACTCTAGGAGAAATTCTCTCTTTCTATCCAAGTGACTGAGAAAAGGGGTAAATTTTATACCTGCAGTTATCTGTTCAATCTGGAGATGCGTATCCTTTATAAACTTTGAAAAAGATTTAATGTTCTCTCAAAATTTCCTCCCTTCACTTTTCTGTGCTCACTTTCTGAAACTCTTTTTAACTAGATTTTAAGCTTCCTAGCTTGGTCTTCTACATCTGCAACATTTTTGCATATATTTTCCAACGATGTGCATTTTTTTCAACTTTTTAGGAGATTTTTTTTAACTTTCCCCCCAACGCTTAAATTATATTTTCTTTTCCTTTCAACCATATTTTGCTTTCGTAAGGGTTCTTTTTATGTTTTCTAATAGTTTTGTTTTTGGTTTTGTTTAGTACCCTGTTCTTACATCATCAATGCAATCTTTTAAAATCTCTAGAATATGAATTAGTATTCTATTATTGGATATTTTCTTTTAATTTTTAGAAAGTTTCTTTCCAGGGTGCCTGGGTGGCTCAGTCAGTTAAGTGTCTGCCTTTGACTCAGGTCATGATTTCCAGGTCCTGGGATGGAGCCCTGCATCAGGCTTCCTGCTCAGCAGGGAGTTTGCTTCTCTCTCTCTCTCTCTCTCTCTCTCTCTCTCTCTCTCTCCTCCTCTGTC
>NW_027397067.1:37611093-37893511 GCF_003265705.2 Callorhinus ursinus | reverse complement strand
GTGTGTGTGTGTGTGTGTGTGTGTGTAGTCTTTGTCCCTGTTCCTAACAAAGAACTTCTAGAACACTTGGAATTTCCTAGGTGATAGGAGTGATGAGTGTCTTTTGTTGTCCAAAGGAAGTCTCTTTCAAACATACCTGAGTTTATGCTAATGAGGTGACTCTTGGTGGGTTTCTAGATAGCTTCAGGATGGGGGCTAGTTGCTAAAGGAAACTGCCATGTGATTAGAAGGTTGGAGCTTTCATCACCAACCTCAACCACTACTAGAGGAGAGAGAGGCTAAAGATGAAGTTCAATCACCAATGGCCAGTAATTTAATCAATCTTTTCTATGTAACTGAATGTCCATAAAAACCCCTAAATGGCAGGGTTTAGAGAGCTTCCCAGTTGGGAATCACATCCACAGGCTAGTAGGGTGGCCCACTCCATTGCCACAGGGACAAAACCTCCTATACTTGGGACCCTTCTGGAACTCCTTCCAGTACCTATGTACCTCTTAATCTGACCTTTCATTTGGATCCTTTATAATAAACCAGTAAGAGTAAGTGCTGTTTTCTGGAATTTCAGAAAACAGCCAATTATATGTTCTAGCCAATTATCAAACATGGTGGGAAGGGTTGTAGGAAACTCTCAACTTTGTAACGAAGTCAGACAGAAGTTGTGGGTAACCTGGGAACTTGATTTGTGCCTGGCATCTGAAGTGAGGGCAGTCTGTGGGATTAAGCCCTTAAACTTGTGGAGTCTGATGCTAACTCCAAATAGTTAGTGTCAGAATTGAATTGCATTGTAAGACACCCAGTTGGTGTCCAGAGAATTGAAGAGTGGTATCGGAAAAGACACCACAAATTTGGTGTCAAAAGGAAAATCCCTACACTCTTGGTAACAGTGTGTTATGAATAAAAACAGCTCGGCCTCTCTCTTTCATATTTTAGAATATGTGTAGTCTAGAAAAGACCACTTTTATTCTTTGGAATTGTTAATTGGCAGATTTTGGCTTAAGACACGAGAATAGAAAACTAGCCATCATTGTGGACCAGAGGTCCATAAACCATCAATATGGAGGTCTGAAATATCAAAGCTTCTAAAAGCTACCCTACCTCTCAGCAATGCAGATACTTCTATTTCTTCAGAGAAGGTACTTGTGTGTTTTTTTTTTGGTTTGCACTGGGGAATAACCCTGATGACAGGTATTCTAAATGTAGTGATTTGGAAAGAAAGGATAAAGTCATTAATTTTTTTCATGCAGAGATTTCAATTAATGACCTTCTGTGTTAGTTTTCTACTGCTATAGCAAATTGCCAAAGCCTATTGACTTAAAACAAGATGAATTTATGATCTCACAGTTTCTTTAGATCACAAGTCCATGTGAGCTCAGCTGGCTCCTCTGTTTACTCACAAGGCTGAAATCAAGGTGTTAGCAGTGCTGCATTCCTTATTGGATGCTTTGGAGGAAATCTGCTTTCAACCTAACAGAGTTTGTTGGCTAAATTCAATCCCTTGTGAGAGTAGGAATGAAGTCCCCATTTACTTGTAGGCTGTCAGCTGGGGGAAATTCTTCACTCCTAGAAACTGCCTGCATTCCTTCTCATTCCAGCCACAATAGGTTGAGTCTCTTCCAAACTTCACGTCTTTGACTTTTCCTTGTGCTCCATTTCTCAAACTCCAGCGAGAAAGTTCTTTGCTTTTTAAAAGCTGCTGTGATTAGACTGGGTCCACTCAGATAATCCAGAATAATTTTCCTATTTTAAGGGCCACAACCTTAAATCTAACTGTGAAGTCCCTTTTGTCATGTGATGTAACATATTCACAGATTCCAGGGATTTGGGTATGGATATTTTTGAATGGGCCATTCTGCCTACCACACCTTCCTCTTAGTTCCGTCTCATTCCCACATTCTACTATAATTGCAGTTTGGTAGTCCCAGACATCTATAGAATTTTGCAAAGCAAATCAGCCAGCTGCAAGTTCAAACCATTCCACATATATCCTAGGTAATAGAAACAATAGAACAAGAACAAGACTGGAATTAGACCAGTTATCAGTAATGCTAAGGTGCTAAAAGTTATGGAAGAATGCCTTCAGAATTCTGAGGGAAAACTATTTTCAATCTAGAATTTTATACTCTAAAAACTTAATTCTGATTACAGAATAAAAATATTTTTAAGCAATCAAGAACTGAAAAATTTATGTTCCATGTACCCTCTTTTAGTACAGTATTTGAAAATGTGCTCCAGCAAGACAAACAAGTAAACTAAAAAGGAAGACATGGGATTCAGGAAAGAGTAGAGCCAATGCAGTATATTAATGAAAAGAATCCCAGAAAATTGATCGTGCAATAGGCCTAGAGAACAGGAGTGGAAGGCAGGTAGAAAATCATTACTTTCCATACAAGACATTCTTATTATTTTATTTTTAAAAACTATATGCATATATTACTTGGATTTGATTTTTTTAAAGAGTTTTTATTTATTCATTAGAGAGAGAGAGAGCACAAGCCGAGGGAGCAGCAGAGGGAGAGGGAGAAGCAGGCTCCTCACTGAGCAGGGAGCCAGATGAGGGCTCCACCCTAGGACCCTGGGATCGTGACCTGAGCCGAAGGCAGATGCTTAATGACTGAGCCACCCAGGTGCCCCTATAACTTGGATTTTAAAAAGACATTTCCATACATCATCACTCTAAAGCCATTCTGGCCTGAATCAAGACTTGCTTAGACAAATAAAATGCAACAGAGGTAACACTGGGTAACTTTCAAAACTGGACCTTGAAATATCTTTGCTTCTACTTAGAACTCTTAATATTCAAACCTAAACACAGTATTTTGGAAAGATTAAAACATATGGAAAGGCTACGTGGAGAGAGAGAGAGAGAAAAGAGGCATTTTGGTCAACAGCCCCAACTGGACTCCCAGCCAACATACAGTTCCAACAGCCAGCCGAGTGAGTTGATGTACACATTCCAGATCAGTTCAGAGTTCTGTGGACTTCAGTCTAAACCAACTATTCATGGAACAAAAGTACTGTATAGTGGACCCAGTCAATCTATAGAATCCTGAGAGATAATAATTTTGTTGTTTAAGCTACTAAATTTTGGAGTGGTTTATTATGTAACAAGGGATAACCAAAACAAAATCTATTTAATGTATTTAATCCATTTAATGGATTATCAGTGTCTGGATTAACATAGTATCCCTTGGATTATCTATTTACTCAAATATCTTATTTCTAACTTTTATATCTTTTGACTATTAATTGGTTGTACAGAAATGATTCTCCCTTACTAGTAATCATTGATGAGGTGTATGTCTTGTCTCTTTTCAAAATAATTTATTGCTTTTCTGGAAACAGATCTATCACATGTGTAACAACATTGGAAAATTTGCTTTTCAGAGATAAAAATAACTACTTACAGTTCACTCAGATGTGCCTTCTTAGAAAAGTTTATTTCACTATATCTTGCCAAGAACCTTCACACACACTATTTTCATCCTAATTATTTTGATTCATTTTTGGATACAAACACACACTCTCTCTCTCTCAAAATTTTTTTACACTTCTATTCTCCTCAAAGAATACATGTTTAGTTCCATAACAAATGCTTAAGATAATCTCTGGATGTATACTCCATGTCAGTCACTGACCTTTAAAGTTATACTTGAGACCTTCTTATTCATATGAAATACCCTAAATTTATGAGTTACGACCTTGTACTTTCTAAAAAAAAAAAAAAAAAAAAGGCCTTGTACTTTCTTTGTAATCATGGCCAAGTCTTCCACCTCTGAACAGACTTCCACTAAGCCTACCTTTTACTCTCATTGTTTTTGTAGCCTCATTTCTCCTTCGTGTTCTCCCAGTCCATGAGCCTTTTCTGATTTTATTTACAGTAATCTTCCTCTGCCTGTCCTGCAGGATCAACCATTTCAGTGGATCCTACACAAGCACTCTAGTATGACCTGGTCATCTGAACTGATGCTGTGCTAATCCCTATGGCAGCTGAGCATGATAGAAGAAAAACGCTGTGCAGTTTGCTGCATTATGATCCAGCTGAAACTTAATTGTGACTGAACAATAATTTCTCATCTTCTCAGTTCCTTTATATTTTTCCCTCAATGGCTGTTTTAAACATTTACCACTCTTCTTAAGTCCCCAACTTATCTGAGCTTATCTAATTCTTAGTCCATGATCTCATATCATGTTATTCAGCCTCTACTCATTTATTTAGCTAATATTTGGAAGAAGTGATTCTTCTCCTTCCCAAGGCTAAATTCTCAAGGGTTAATTTCTAATTATTGCCTCATTTGTCTCCATTAGCTCCTTCTGGTGAATTTACCAACATACATTATGGACTTTTATAGAACTATGGACTGTCATGGCTCTCATAGCCTTCCTCCAAGACTTCCGCAATAATCTGTTAAGACTCATGTTCCCTAGGCCTCACTGGGGGCACATTAATAATAAGAACTCAAGTTTCCCTAACTTGTGATCCTATAACTCTGCTTCATTATTCCCTAGCATTCTCTGTGTTTCCCCCTAGATTCCAAAAACGTGTTCTATTTTCTAGTGGATACATCCCACTGTCTTTATGTAGGCTTACATCTTTTTCTATCATTGACTATCATTTTTGCTGAGTCAGGAGGAAGAAGAGATAAGTACCCATAAGTCTGCCATCTTGAATGGAGTTCACTGTTCACTTTTCACAGTATGCTGATCTTATTTTATACACACAATATCTTTATAGATATCTCTAAGGCCTAATTTAAGTTTTTTTTTTCATTTTTAGGAATTTTCCTATTTCCTCTGATGCAAGTTTCATCTACCCTCTTGTGTTGCAGGCTTTCCTCAAATTTCTGTGATTCTTTGTTGCTTTTTCATATAGGAGATTGGGGCATTGGAAAGGCTTACTAGGTGCCCTATGTGAGTTGCTGGACATGTTGACTGACAGACTTTGTTTTAAATTGAGTCAGAAAAAAGCTGGCCATTAGGCTAGGGGACCCCTTCTCTGAATCTGCAGTGCCTCTGGGACCCTATCAAATAGAGATCAGATGTCTTTTTGACTCTAGTTGCCTTCAAGGATATTTCAGACTATGGTTTCCTTTACTCAAATCATTAGTCACCACCTCTTCTACTTTCTGAATTCCATAGATTTTTTTTTATTTTTATTTTATTTCATTTTAATTTTTTAAAAGATTTCTTAATTTGGGAGAGAGAGTGAGAGCAGGTGGAGGGGCAAAGGGAGAGAATCCAAGTAGACTCCCCACTGAACTTATGTTCACTGATAATCCATTCTCCAGTCCATTGTTTTTGTTGAGTAATACCTCTTTTCTGTTATTACTATTTCTGTTAATTAGGTCATGGGAGGAAATCTTGATAAATATGTCTTTAGTCTGACATTTGAAACTAGAATCTAATTTTTAATTTTGGCAATTGATTTTTTGAAATGTAGATTTCACAGTCACTCTGCCCCTTCCTAGCTGTCAATCACTGACACTAGAATTTTATTGATTTCTGATTAGAATATTAAAAAGCAATAGAATAATTGATCTTAGTATTAACAGATTGATCTGGTTTAGTCTTGTCTTCCTGTGCACAGTGATTTATTCCCAGAATGTTGAGAACAGAGGAAGATTTCTTGTTCTTTAATGTCTGTCTACAAAGAATCTCAGCTTCCACCAACATCAATCTAAGCCTGGGGTGACCATTCCTGGCCATTTATCTGATTCTTCCTCCTGTCATCATCTTAGCCCTTTATTTCCATCAGATCTTGGTGACCCCAACGTCTTTAACAGCATTATGACCCTTCTCACCTCCTTTTGTTAGTCCCAAGTGGTTACTTCGTGCTTTAATATCCACGTATGTGTCAGGGTAGAAAAAAGGAAAGCAAAATCTTCATTAATTTTCCAGTAATGACAGCCAATGGTTAGAGAGCTAACTGGGACAAGCAATTCTACCTCTTCTTTCTCTTCTTTCTTCTACCTTCCAGGGCTCTAACTAAAAGCTAAAGAAGTAACAGGAAAAAACAAAAAACAAAAAAACAGTTGAAGATATATATCACTTTATCACTTAAAACTTCAATACATATGGTAATGATGGTAATGGGAGATTCCTTCATAATGGATCTAATGCAGCCCCTACAAATTTGTTCTGACACTCAGTTTTTGACTATACACAATAAAACACATATAGAATGTTCCCCCAAATTGACATATAACATAGTTTGATGCTTTATTTAGGTTTCCAGATCAAGGAAGATAAAATTACTCTGATAACAGGTTGCTAAAGTATGGAGATTTCTAGTACTCTGCTCATTTAAGTTTTACTATAACCCTTAAATAAGAAAAAGAAATCTTACCAATTTTATTGCTGCCACATCATTAAAAATTACCTTTTTAGGATACTGTCTTTCTATTAGCTACTCATCATGGAAGATTTTATAAACATCTAAGAGTATTTTTTGGAAAAAAGAAACTCAGTGTAATTTCATGATTTGTTACAGGTCACATCATTTATTTTTGTCCCTTGGGTTTATCCCAACAAAACAGAGAGAAGTGTTGGATTTATTAAGAATTACAGAATTGCATTTTGATGCAAAAACAACTAACTTGGTTCTACAATTGAAAAAAACTAAGATAAAGAAAAATGAACTCATTACAGAGAAAGATTTATTTTCATGTAGTTCAATCCTAGGTCAAGAACTCCTCCAGCAAGTCATAAATCAATTATTTTTACACCTGGCCTTTCCAAACACCATGCCTTTATCACAGTTACACCTGGACATGTTTATTTTACAAGCATAGCTGCCACCAAAACACCTCAGCTGCTACAAATCTTGAGAGACTGAAAACTGAAATAATCTCATAAGATCCATAAGGAAAACCAGATATACAAGACTTCACTAAGACCAGCAAGTGAAGGAGCTTTTGCAAGAGTGTTCTGTGTTATGGCACTGATCAGTAGTCAGATTCTCCTTGCCTGCAATAAATCAGCAGCTAAGCTTCTACTCAAAACCAACCCAATGTACTCCTTAAGATGGAATGTGGGAGTACCTCAATTAGTCTCTGGATAAAGGTGAAGGGTGAAAAGCTCCAGAGAACCCCAGCCAGGGAAATGGGGGTTGGGGCTATATGGACTGTTTAATATAATTGTGGCCTCCAAACTCAGAGATAAATGCCACCAGTCTAAGACAAGACGGCTGTTAGAAAAATCATGAATTGTTTGCTCTTGACAAGATGCATGTGATATTTACCACAAATTGTCCCTGAGAACTAAATATCAGTGGGACAGAATGATGTTTTTTTCTAATTTAATGGATAATTTTCCTAAAAAGTAAAATCATGATCCATAATAATATAAGATGAACACATGTAAAAGATTTTAACTCATTTGCTAATGAGAAAACAAGATGTCATAATTGGTTCAAAGATTTCAAACTACCATACTTGCATAGGTTAATCAGGAATGCTGAAATGAATTTACAAATAAATACAAAATTATTTTTTCGGGGGGGATAAGTGAATCAATTTTTTGTCACTCAACAGAATTCATTTGCATGTGGAAAGTAGTCAGTTTCATTACTATCAGTTATCTACAATTTACACAGTTTAAAAATAGCTCAATGACAATAAAAGGCTGAGAGAATCTGGATAAGTAATCTAGTCAGGACATGTTACTAAACTTTTTATCATTTTGGCCATTCCAAAGTCTTCCACAATCTCTCCTGACATGAGACATACTGATCTGGAGCCTACTTTTCACATTATGTTGTTGCTATCCTTGCACCATCTTTGTCCTGCAAAGATGGAGAACCCTTGATTGTGGATTCTTACCCCTCTTCCCTCGCCTCTGAGACCACCCACCTTCAGGCACATATATACTGGAAATTAAGTAGGCTTTGAGAAGTTACATGCTCTTGCACCATCAAGATTCCCAAAATTTATTTGTAACTCTTTCAATGCTTACTAATTGGAACAAAAATAAGCCAATTTCAGCTTGAGCCATTATTCTCACCAAACCTCAAATCTGCAACATTTGTGGTTTTATCCACTCCCTACAGCCCATCTGCTCCTTCCATTGCATATTCCACTGCTAGGGCTCTTCCTGCCCACTATTATCACCCCACTAGCCTTATTTTTAACCTTAAAAACAGCAAGCTTTTTCCTGCTTCTGGGATGTCAACATGTCTTTCTATCTTCCTAGGAGTTCAGATCAAAGTCACTTCTTCAATGGAGAGACTTCTTTTTACCCCCTTATAAAATTCAGTTGTAAATTTAAAGGCTTTAAATCATACAAAGTATCATCTCCAACTAGAAGGGAATAAAATTAGGTATCGACAACAAAAGGAAATATGGGAAATCAACAAATATGTGAAATTAAATAACACGCCCCTAGATAATCAAGAGGTCAAAGAAGAAGTCACAAGGGCAATTAGCAAATGTTGAGGTGAATGGAAACATAACATACAAAATCTTATGGGATGCAGCTAAATAGTGCTTTGAAGGAAATTAATAGCTATAATGCCTATATTAAAAAAATCTCAAATTAATAATCTAAACTTCCACCTTAAGAAACAAGAAAAAGAAGAGCAAACTAAACCCAAAGCAAACAGAAGGAAAAAATAATAAAGATTAAACTGGAAATAAATTTAAAAATAACAAGAAAATAATAGATAAGATGAATGAAGACATCATCATGAAACATCCTTTGAATGGCAACAAAATTCACTAAACTTTAATTAGACTGGCCAAGAAAAAATGAAGTTTCAAATTGCTAAAATCAGGAATGAAATAGGGGACAATACTGACCTTATAGAGTTAAAAAAAAACTATAATGAAATACTAGGAATAATTACATACCAGAAGTTAGATGACGTGGATGGACAAATTCCCAGAAATACACAAATTATCAAATTTGACTCAAGAAGAAATAGAAAATCTGAATAGATCTGAAAAAAAAAAAAAGGAATAATCAAAGGAACTTTCCACAAAGAAAAATTTAGGCTCAAGTGACTTTACTAATTAATCTTCTAGGTGTTTAAAGAGGAATTAGTACAAATCCTTCAAAACATTTCCAAAAAGAAAAATAAAGACATGAAGACAACATTCCCCAAATTCATTCTATGAGGCCACTATTAGTCTGATATCAAAATAAGTCAAAGGCATCACAAGAAAAGAAAGCCACAAACCAATCACTGGTAATATAGATGCCAAAATCTTCAACAAAATATCAGCAAACCAATCACAGCAATATAAAAAGGAATGCAATTTTAATTTGAAATACAAATCATTCAATGTGATATACCGTATTAGCAGAATAATGGGAAAAAAGGACATACTAACATTCCAGTGGATGCAGGAAAAACATCTGACAAAAATCTGACACTTTTTTTTTTTTTAAGATTTATTTATTTGACAGAGAGAGACACAGTGAGAGAGGGAACACAAGCAGGGGGAGTGGGAGAGGGAGAAGCAGGCTTCCCGCAGAGCAGGGAGCCCGATGGAGGGCTCAATCCCAGGACTCTGGGATCACGACCTGAGCCGGAGGCTAAGACGCTTAGTGACTGAGCCACCCAGGCGCCCCTAAAAATCTGACACTTTCATGATAAAAATCACTCAGCAAACTAAGAAGAGAAAGAAATTTCCTTATCCTCATAAAGGGGATCTCTAAAAAAAATCAACAGCTGGCATCATACTTAAAACTGAAAACTGGAAATGTTTTCCCCTTAAGATGAAGAACAAGACAAGGATTATTTACTCTTGCTCTTCCATTCAGCTTTGCACTGAAGGTTTCAGCCAGAAATTAGGCAAAAAATAAAAAAAAATTAAAAAATAAAAGACACTTAGATTGGCAAGTAAAACTACATCTACAGATTATGAGATCTTATATATAAAAAAAGTCTTAAGAAATCCACATTAGAATAAATGAATTCAGCAACATTGCAGGATACAAAAATCAATATACAAGACCAATTGTACTTCATTAGCAATGAATAATACAAAAAATTAAATTAAGCAAACAATTCCATTTAAAATGACATCAGAACCAGCTGTACTCTTCACTTTCTCACTAGGCTCTTCCAGGCAAAAGTAAGCTTCAGATGAGAGAGGAGTTTGGCCTTAATTAGCATTTGGAAATTTGATTACTACTTTCCACTGATGAGCCTAATTCCTGAACTGAAATGTTTGCAATGTAAAATGACAATATGACCATAGCAAAGTCTGTTACCTATGTGTGGGCAGAAATATTATAAGACTAATTTGTTCTTAAACAAGTAGTATTTGGAAAAATATAAATGAGTTGTGCTCTGATTGTATATTCTGGACTGGTCCAGCATAATGGTGACAACTGGCAGGTTCACAAGGGACACTGTCTGACTTGTTCTTTATTTACTGTTCAACACCTTTCCCAGTGGCTGACCCGTAGTAAGTACTTAAACAATATCGATTGAAACTGAACAAATGAAATAAACCATTAGAAGAGATTTCTATTTTTTTATTTTATTGTTATGTTAATCGCCATACATTACATCATCAGTTTTTGATGTAGTGTTCCATGATTCATTGTTTGCGTATAACACCCAGTGCTCCATTCAGTACATGCCCTCTTTAATACCCATCACTGGGCTAACCCATCCCCCTACCCCCCTCCCCTCTAGAACCCTCAGTGTGTTTCTCAGAGTCCATAGTCTCTCATGGTTCGTCTCCCCCTCTGATTTCCGCCCCTTCATTTTCCCTTCCTACTTTCTTCTTTATTTTTTTTTTAACATATAATGTATTATTTGTTTCAGAGGTATAGGTCTGTGATTCAAAAATCTTACACAATTCACAGCATTCACCATGGCACATACCCTCCCCAATGTCTATCACCCAGCCACCCTTTCCCTCCCACCCCCTACCACTCCAGCAACACTCGGTTTGTTTCCTGAGATTAAAAAAAAAAAGAAGAGATTTCTAGACCCTGCCTACATGCCCCATGGCAATCTTTTCTAGGTTGTATATCCTTCTCCATGCCTTAATGCTTGTTAAAAGACTACTGAAGTAAAGCCTTCCAGGGAAATTTACATCCTCAGAAATATTCTAATTTCCTGTGTACAGAAAATATGACTTGGCCAAATTTTTCACCAGGTAACACTGTCAAACAATGATAGGGTAAACTCTTGAACCAAGAACTTTTTCAAAATTGAATAAAAAAACTTATGGTTTAGACAATCCAAGAGACAAAAAAGGCCTTTACAGTTCAGTCTTGTCCATCTGTCTTCATTTACGGATAAGGCATTTGTCTTAGCTTGGGCTACTATAACAATTAGGATGAGTGGCTAAAACAACAAACATTTATTTCTCACCGCACTGGGGACTGGGAAGTCCATGATCAATTTGGTTTCTAGTGAGAGCCCTCTTTCTGTTTTGCAGACAGACTTCTAGCTCTATTTTCTTATAGTGGAGAGACATTACCCCTCTCCTGTCTCTTCTTAAAAGAGCAGCACTACTCCCATTCATGAGGGTTCCACTGTCATCACCTAATTTTCTCCCAAATTCTCCACCTCTAAGTGCCATCATATTGGGAACTCAGACTTCAACATATGAATTCTGGGAGTACAAACATCAAGCCCATAGAAGTATTTAAGATCTCAAAGAAAGGAGAAGTAAATGAAAGAGTGCTTATCACCTACTGCGGGACATGGGACGCTCAGAAAGCTGGGGTGATTGGTTTCTAGGCACAAGACTGGTTTGTGAGGTTTTTTCAGTGAAACTCACCTTTATGGCTTATTTTATAATTAACAGTTAATAAATAGTAACACATTTATTGAGCACTATAAATGCAAAACTCATTAAAGTGAACTGGTCTGCATATGACCAAGATCTTCAGGTTAGTTGCGTTGACTGCCGTGATCTGCTCCGACTGAAGTATACAGTAATCGTTTTTTTGTTTTGTTTTGTTTTTTGCCCAGGTTGAACCGTAGGCATCAAAGTAGTTAACTTGTATGTAAAACCACAATCCTTTTTTTTAAATAACAGCCTTATGTAAATATAATTCACATACCATAACATTCACCCTTTTAAAGTATGCAATTCAGTAGTTTTCAGATATTCACAAATTTGTACAATTATCACATTGAGTACTTCCATCACCCCAATAAGAAACCCCATATCTGCTAGCAGTTAATCCCTAGTCCTTCTCTCAGCTCCTGGAAAACTTTTTGTCCACTTTCTGTTTCTATAGATTTGCCTCTTCTGGAAAATTCATATAAATGGAATCATACCACCTAGAGCCTTTTGTGTATGGCTTCTTTCACACAGCATCAATGTTTTCCAAGTTCATCCATGTCGTAGCATATTTCAGTATATCATTCCTTTCTACAAACAATATTCTACTATATGGCTGTACCACAAATCTTCTATTATATGGCTATACCACAATTTGCTAATACATTCCTCAGTAATGGACATTTTGGCAGTTTCCACTCTTGCACTATCATAAATAAAGCAGCTACGAACATTTGTGTACAAATTTTTGCACGTACACATACTTTTGTTTCTTTTGGATATATACCTAGGAGTGGAATTACTGGGTTTAATGGGCTAAAGCTGCCCCCCAAACATATGCCTTCATTTCCATACAAATTTTAGATCAGCCTATTTCAGCAAAAAAGACAGCTGGTATTTGGACTGAGGTCGCATTGCATCTGTAGAACTACCGGGGAAATGCCATCATTTTAACCATAAGTCTTCTAATCCCTTAGCACAGGATGGCTTTCTATTTTTTTAGGTCTTTTTAAATTACTTTCAATGACATTTTATGGTTTTCAGTATTAAAGTCTTGGGTTTCTTTTGTTAAATATGTTCCTAAGTATTTTATTCTTTTTAATGTTACAGTAAGTGGAATTTTCTTAATTTTTTTTGATTGTTCCACAAGCCAAACTTAATTAACTTTATCTTTAAAAATCATTGCTGAGGAATTCTCTCTCTTTTTCCACTTCTTTATCCCTCCTTCCACTATACTATTTTTCTGTCTTGCTCTAAAATCTAGAACTACTTTTATATTTTAATGCAAAAACTCTCTCTTCTACAATGTATGGCTCTAGAGGATTTTTAAGACTGTTAGAACCAAAAAGCATATAGGTGATAATATAGTCCAGTCTGTTCACAACACTGTTGGGGACCATGGGGCCCACAAGGCAGAGTTACTCTTCCGCTGTATGGAGTGAATACATGGAAAAAATGATTTTTCTGACTCCCAAGTGAGGACTATTTCTCTTTATAAGATCATGACTTTAATTTTTAATTCTGTCTTTGATTTTTAAGTTATTATAGAATGAGAAGTATGCCAATTCAATTGCTCTGTTAAACACCTAACAAAACACATAGATGCTTTAAATGGTTTTATTTCATTGTGACAATTACAGCCATAGGACCCAGGGTCCCATGGGCGGATAGACTATTTTATGAAACTTGTCTATATTAAGACTTTCTCACATTAATTTCTGCCTACAAGGCTTATGAAACATTTTTTTTACATAATAATTATGTAGTGCAGTATGATTGGGAAAGGAGACAACACCAGCTTGATTCTCAAAGTTTTTAGGATAATAACATTTAGACTTATGAGTGTTTTTAGTTCCTTTTGATTGCAGAGTTCAAAAAATTCCATACACCTTGTTTTGGTGATAAGAACCACAAATTGTCTTTGATTTAATGACTGCCTGCAGTTGCAATGACAGTACCTTATGCTAGCAATAGACTGTGTTTACCTCAGTTATTCAAATGCAGAATTATATCTGTGGATTAAATTGGATTAGATGCCCTGCCAGCTGGACTTGTTGCTACCAAATGTAATCTTACCATGAGGAGAGGATTCAAACATCTGGGAGAAAAGTGAGAAGAAGGAAAGGGGACAATATTTTTTTTTTTAAGTATGCAGTTAAATCTTATGTGAAGGTCAACTCTCAAAACATGTTAAGTATGAAGATTTTCTTAACTCAGTGTGTAAGATGCAAAGGTATAAAATAGTAACATGCAAGATTCTTTCAATGTTTATATAACAGGGTAGTGTGTTTCAGCTATAGACAAACAAATATATGGCCTCTATGAACTCACATATGTTAAGTTATTAAATAACCCAGAAAAACACATAAAAGCTCTTTGCCTATAGAAACAAATACTTCTAGCACAGCAGTAACATTTCCACCCACTGCTGAATCACCAGAAGGCTTTAACATCCATTTTCTGGGTTTACTTAAAAAGCCAAGCAGGTGCCAACAATTCTGCCATTGGGAAAACATACATAGGCAAACTGAGTCATTAGTTAACCGTTCTTAAGAGTTACTTGTAAGCACTGACTGTTTTCTAAACCGGTGAGTAATCTCAACACATACAGAGAGATTTTAGGGTATGCAGACAAACTCGCATCCTGTGCCACTAGAGTCTATCCAGACAGCTGAGCAATCTTAGAGCCTTCTTCCTTTCCACTCTTTTTAGCAGAGAGTATACTTGCTAGGTGATTGCAGAGCTGATAATGGCCTGAGTTGCTCATTTGGGGGAATTCAGTAGGAAATGTGTATATTTTTCTCATTTTATTGACTTATTTAAGTATGTATGTGCAAGTTAAGGTAGAAAAGATGGGGACAAGAGGTGTGACAAGAATTGCTGAACCACTGACTCTTCATCACTGGCCTAGCCATGTAAATAAAAACCACTGTAAAATTTTCCTTAAAGGGAGCATTTTTGAACTCCAAAGAGAATTTCTAAAAACAGAGACTATGCTGTCTGTGGAGGATTCTAAAGGAGCAACATATATTATACTATGTTATATTATTTTATATATTATATATTATATTATATGTAATATATATATTATGTATATAAAGGGAGAGGGAAAAATGTCTTGGGCAACTTGGTCTATAGTCAAACCTTAAATTGACCTAGCAGATTCTCTTAAGCCCCTTGAGTGGTTGGGGGTGGGAGGGATGGGGTGGTTGGGTGATAGACATTGGGGAGGGTATGTGCTACGGTGAGCGCTGTGAATTGTGCAAGACTGTTGAATCACAGATCTGTACTTCTGAAACAAATAACGCAACATATTTTAAGAAAAAAGAAAAAGAAGCAGGAGAGGAAGAAAAGGGGAGTATGTCAGAGGGGGAGACAAACCATGAGAGATGATGGACTCTGAAAAACAAACTGAGGGTTCTAGAGGGGAGGGGGGGGAGGGGGATGGGTTAGCCTGGTGATGGGTATTGAGGAGGGCACGTTCTGCATGGAGCTCTGGGTGTTATGAACAATGAATCATGGAACACTGCATCAAAAACTAATGATGTAATATATGGTGATTAACATAACAATAAAAAATAAAAAAAAAGAATTGTCATTTAATTGCTTTGACAGTGACAGTTAATACCCAAACAAGTACAGCAATAAACTAAGGCATACCATTTACTGAGAATCCATAAATAGACAAATAATTACATGATTAGGCATCACTGTCTTTGAGACTTGGTAATTATAGAATTAAAGTTATTGCTCTATTTAGAACTACCTTAAGCAGAAGGCTCTATCCTTTCCTTCCACAGGGTTAGTATGCCTGGATTACAGACAACTAGTGGCATTCAAATTGGAAAGTACACACATTAATGACACCTGAGGGTTGGATTTGTGACTACCTTTGATCATTTCTTGTCATCTTAATGCACTTTAAAATATGTTGACCTATTGTTCCTATCTTAGTGCACATTCCTCAAAAGAAAGATTTTATTTCCATTAGCAGACATTTTGTGAAAGGGGGTCTTCAAACCACAGGATTCTAAGGAAGTTACTATTTTCATTGATGTAGAATTTCAGACAGATTGATAATGTTTTTCCATGCCCACAATGCCTTCTGCTAGGTAACACTTAGCACATCAACATCTTGGAAAGAAACTAAAGCGGAAATAACAGTAATTTCTAGCTTTTTCTTTTTCCTTTTTCTCATTCAAACTGTTAAGTCTATTGATTTCAGTGGGAGGTTTCTAATGACAATTCCTGAGAATCTTATGGCCATGAATGTGAGTTGGCTATAAGCAGATCATGTGAGAATAATCTAGGCATTCTTGATCAGGACATGTTGAAGGGTAAGGGGGATAATTAATCATTCCCCCCAAACATATGCATATTGGCTCTTTTCTGGGCTAGTTTTAATTTTATTTCTTTGGGTATAATGGGGATATAACTTAGTTTTATTTAGTTTCATTTGTGGATGGCTGTTAACAGATACAAAGGTGGTATTTCTCCACCTACAAATCCATGCATTGCCTTATCATAATTAAATAACTGAACTTGAGCTCTCCTTCGAGATTCCATATTCTCATCCTTTCCAAGCTTCAAGGACACGTCGTACAGGTACAATACCTCCTGACTGTGAGAAGAGTTCTGTGCCCTGAAGAGATGGCAATAAAGGCATTTTTTTAATAGCATGTTCCTCTAAAGTGCTAACCAACTGCCATTTCAGTAATATTTGTAGAATGCCAGCAAGGTAGATATTATCACCATCACCACTTTATGGATGAGGAAACCAACAAAGCATGACTAGATGACTCACCCAAGGTCAGGTGTGCTATTGAATCTGACTCCCAGGTAGCACCACTGTGTGTCCTGGGAGTATTAATACCTATAGTATTACACTCTGTTATTGGCTGACTGGATTTTCCATAACCTGTGCTAATGTCAACCTAATATTCTAAGGAGTACTTTCTTATTTACAGGCGAGAAACTTATAAGGGTAGAGAGTAGGGAAGCAGAAAATGTTGAGGTAAGTTCTGTCTCTGAAATCTGAGCTATTCCACATAAAGTGGCATTTCTAAAGCAACTTGTTTTGCTAAGATATCTCATTGGTTTGTGGAGTGTGCCAAAGTGGCATACTCCCTTTTCTCTTCCAGAGAAGTAATTACCTCTGGGTTCTCATTCTCAAAACATAATGTTTCTTCCATAATCACACAAGGCAAGTGCCTCATTTTTCTCCTGCTACCTTGGAGGCATTAATGTTCCTAAAAGAAATGATTTGGTTGAAAATGGCCAAAACAAGTGCTAATATTTTTTCATTAAAATTCATCTTAAATACAAAAATTTTAAAAGCTTCTACCAGTCTGGATCAGCTTTCAAAAAGAGTGATCAGGCTTTGCACACTATGTCTATTCTTTAGGAATTCAATTCTGCTTTATGTGGCTTCACACAAACAAGAACTCTGGGTAATGTTGGAGTAACAATGGCAAGCTTTCACAGTGGGTCTCAAGAACTCAGGTGCCTTGTGAGTGTGAGATCTAACAATATCTGCACTAATGGGTAATCCAAAAACCAGGAGACTAAAATCCTATCACAGACATGAATCATAATATCCTCCCATTATTTCAAAGACGTATATATATTGATGAGGTAAACACCATTTTGTAAAGGGATAATTGGCTGGTCGTAAATGAAGAAAAGAATGAATCTTCAGATATTTGTGTTTAGCTTACTGTCATACCACCACTTCATCAATTGAATGCCAACCTTATGATTTAAATAAGAGAAAACCTGAAGCTGATTGAAGACTTTCTCATCGATCCTTCATTAATACCACATTATCAAAGGTGTTTTTTTATTCTGTGAGAATATTCTGTTATGACTTCTTTATTCACCTATCACTCTATGGCTATCACTTTAAGGAGTTTTAATTTAAGAAGAAAAACGATGACTCCAAAAATGAAATTTAAAAACAACTGCCTTGATAAAGCTTCTATTTAGGTAGAGGTTATTCAACTGTAAAAGGATTACTACCAAAAAACTACATTTTATATCCAGCTCAAAGGGCCATCTTTAGTTTACAACTACTAACATTAAAAAACCACTTTATTTCCACAATTATCTCCATTTATAATTTTTCCTATTTTCACCCTAAAATGTTTTACCTATCTTCTTTCACCTGGGCACTGGCTGACTTTCACTACAGTATGTCTGTGTTGCCCTGAGCAGCAGGAGAGGGTGACTGAGCAAGAACACAATGTTCTCCCTCCTCCCCCCCCCGCCGAGACTGGCTTCTCAGATTCTATAGAAGGCCTGCCTGGGGCTTGTCTGAGCATCAGGATTCATGTTCTTGCCTGACCTTTGCTGCTTGACTTCTTTTGATACAGACGGGAGTTATTTCCAAGGTGCAGGTGCTTCCACTGTTATCAACTCTCCAACAAGAACTGACTTACAGATGTCCAAAAGGGCTCAGTTCAGCAAAAGTAAAAAAGAAGGGAAAATATTTTTTGCCAAGTTTAAGGCTAGTCATCAATGTTACAGATTGTACTGAGAAGATAAAAACTTCAAAGTTCAATCAACATTGGGAAGAGAGAGAAAGGAAGATGGGCTTCCTGGTCTTCAAAATAAATATGAGGTTCTAAAATGGTGGGAGAAATATATGTTATGCTCCAGTGTCTTTGACTCATTGACCTTTGAATACTGATAGCAATCTTAATGTCACAGAACAATGGAACTTTAAAATTAAATGGAAAATTGTACACAGCAGTAATGTTAACCCATAATGCCCGCAGCATAAATACTGCATAACCAAAGTAAAGGAAGGCTTGAGTGAAAGAGAATGGAAACTTACAGGAAATTTAGAAATTATGAGAAGAAAGGATCTTTGCATCAATACCCAAATGAATTTTTTTCTCTTTACAAAATGGTAAAGCTATCTACAGATATTTATCTTTTCCCCAATTATGAAGCTATGAAAATATGACTATGACAATCACTGTATAGCACTTAATCCTCACAATAAGAACATTCTTGTCCACTGTCTCACTCTTGAGAGTATAAGCAGCTTAGTCAAGGTTATGCAATAAATCTGTATTTACCTCACAGATATGAACCCAGATTCCAAAATCTACTCTTTATCAGGTCACTTTAATGTCTCACTAGATGATATACGCAAATGACCACTCAGAGAAATTGAGTCAAGCATTTTAAGATCATTTAATTAAACAATTAATTGAATTAAAACTTGATCTATTGGGGTGCCTGGGTGACTCCATCGCTAAGCATCTGCCTTCGGTTCAGGTCATGATCCCAGGATCCTGGGGACTGAGCCCCGCATCCGGCTCCCTCCTCGGTGGGAAGCCCTCTTCTCCCTCTCCCACGCCACCTGCTGTGTTCCCTCTCTCACTGTCTCTCTCTCTCTCTCTCTGTCAAATAAATAAAATCTTTAAAAAAAATAAAACTTGACCTATTGCTTAAGTCCCCCTATAGACTTTCCCATTCCATCAGATCAGTTTGTGCGATCTCTAGGTAATTTCATTTTTCAGACCAATATAAGATAAGGCAACAGATATATCCAACTGGCCCCCTCTGGTGCCCACCATAGAAAAAGTTGCCATAAATGAGTGTAAAACAGAAATAACATGTTACTGTGGCAAAATTTCCAATAGAGAGTGAAATTTCTTTGATATTAAACAGTATTTGTTGAATCTTTGCCACAGCAAGATGAGAGGACAAACGAACAGAGAATGGGTCATGACTCATTAACACTTAGCTTATTTTAAAACTGAAGCAGCTCAAAGAAGATAAATTTCTTATCAAATAGCTTTGGTGATTTTGGAAGATTTGTACTCAATTTCAATATCTTGTTTATTGTCTTTCTCATTTTGAATATAGATAACTTTATCATTTTGAATCTCCCCAATACATTTTCTCTGTGTTAAAATAAAGAATAAACCACAAGCTAAGAAATTATCTTTAATACCATATACAATACTAGTCATTGTATTAATCAAGTCTTTTGTGAATTGAAGACTTATAGCTCTAAGACAAAAACATCAATAGCGAAAATAATCAAAGGATGCAAATTAAGGATGAGTGGGAAAAAGTTAATCCCAACTGATGTAAAGGTAAAAAAAGTTTGGTTTAATAAAGTCAGTGATTACTTTAGGCAACAACAAATCTTTATAATGATGTCAGTAATGGAGTATATAGTATGAGGCTTTTCAATACACTTCAGTGACTGAAATAAAATCTGAAAAATATGATATTTTGGACACACACATCTTGCAGGCAACAGTAAAATTAAGATTAGGATTATGAGGTTCTCAGGATTAAAAACAAAGTCCTACCTATCTCAACTAAGAGAAATGGTAGGCAACACTTTGACATGAGTATAGTAGTAACCAAAAAATTCTCATTTATATGCAATGTGGCAATGATCATAAGTAAAATGTGACTAAGGTCCATGAACAGGGTAAATTATTAATATATGCATTCACTGGGAGCTTATTTATAGTTCCATTTGGTAGGAAAAATTATTAAATAGTGTCCTGTGCTCTCAGAACTATTGTTCTATTAAAAACAAATGGATGACACCAGGCATTGGTTAGGGCATTCAAGACCTATGCAATACACAAATCCATGCTGAATTCAAATACACCAACCCTTACTAACACACAATCATGGCACTAATAGATGGACTAGACTTCAGTTTGAATAGATTATTTTAATCAATCAAAGAAAAAGAAACAGACAATACTTTATACCTCACATATACCATTGCAAAATGCTTGAATATAGAAGCTTGGTAGAAATATTGATTAATTCAGTACGCTAATGGGATACCATAACTACAGAAGCTGCATCTAATGTTATATAATTCTTACTGGCCTCTCCACCTTCAATCCCATGGACTTCGTTCCATTCTCTCAACTGCCTCCAAAACAATCTGTCTAAAAATGAAATTTCTATCATGACACTCAATTTAAAAAAATACATAATGGCCCACAGAGTGAAACTCAACTTTCTTAGTCTATCTTCCTCACAAAGCCCTTTGTGATTTGGCTTCTATGTATCTAGACAGCCTTGGATCCTGATGCTTATACATTAACTTTCTGCATTTCCCAGAATGCTGAATAAACAGCAATTCCTTCAGTATGTCCTATAGTGCTGCTTAATACCTTGTTCCCTATAGCAGTCACCATTGGTGCCCACCTATATCCTCCTCACCACTCCCCATTTCTGTGAGTGAACACCAATGTGCTGACTTTCACCTACAACTCTGCCTGAAGGATTTTCCTGGTGGACAGAGCCCAAAGAGCCCATGCCCATGGAAAGTCTAAAACCCTGGAGAATTAACATCACCTGGCAGCATCTCTCAGCCATAGAGTAACTGGAATTTATAACTCCAAGTTATATACTACGCTTTTTCCCAGAATTGTCCTAAGAGACTAATTCTGATTTGCTCACAGAGATTACTTTCTAGAAAAATGCTCAACAGTTGTTCTCAACTTCCTTGTCTCACCTCCCACTACATTACCAGATATCCTCCCAAATAGGCTGCTTGTACTCAAATCCTTGTCTCAGAATCTGCTACTAGAGAGGGTGTCTCTCAAGATTGTCCCTTTACACATACCGTTTCCATTTCCAGAGAATAGTCTTCCCTTCTTCCATATCCACCTGGCAGTTACTGGTAATCCTTTAAGGTAAAACTATTCAAACTTTAATGTCATACAAATCAGCAGGAGACCTTATTTAAATGCAGATTCTGATTTGGTATGTCTAGGGCAGGACCTGAGATTCTAGAGTTCTATCAGGCTCCCTGACAATGCAGATTCCCTGGTCTGCAAACCACACTTTGAGCAGCCAATATTTCAGATACAATTCAATTAAGCACCTTCTCCTTTAGAAGTCTTTCCTAAAACTACTTCATTCCTGTCCTAATAACTACTTCACCTTTTTTCCTATGTTTTTATCATATTGTGTAGAATTTTTTATTTACAGTTCTTTCTCTCCAATGAGTCTATTCCTTTAAGATGAAGATTGTCCTTTTCTTATCTATATACCCACAGTAACTACCATATTGCCTGATGCATTACCCATACCTAATAAGTACTTGTGAACTGACAGACTTAATGGACAAATTTTAAGGCATCCTTCATTAAAATTTTTATATGTATATCTATTGTACTCTGGAACATCCAACTAATTCAGTCAAGTGTGTTTTAAATATGAGTTAACATAAATTATTCTGCTTTCTAGTTTATTTTTCACAGCAAATCATAGACTTCAGGATTTCTGAACAATGAAACAAGTTATAGAATTTCTTCACTAGGGATATTTAATAAGATATATAAACATCTACCTGAAATGGTTTAGTTAACACCTATTTAAAGGGCAGGGGAAGTACCAAATAATCACTGGAATCCCTTCTCTTTATTTGTATTTAAAATCTGTAGGTGAATGTGTGCAAGTTAGTCATTCATTGTGTGATGGGAAGCAGTACTGGTTGGAGGTAAGGGGAAGGATACAATAAAGTAGAATTACAAGAACATCTTAGGAGGAAGTACTTTATGGATTATACTCCTTCACTTGCTACAAACTGCTAACAAATGCCATTGTCCTCAGAATCTCAGAATTCAACTCTTTGTTCATTCCAGCTCCTTCCTCCTTAAGAAAAACTCAGTGTACAGTGGTGAAATTAAATCTATCAAGGGAATAGCCTATATGGTGTCCTCAGATAGACAGCTAAAGGAAATAGTATCTGATCTTTCTACTTTAAGATGCAAGAACAGAAACTAGGGTGTTTTCAGCATATCAATTTCTGAACTAGATAATAGCCCTGATAATGGACTAAAGTAAAGTGAAATGCGAAGCCCATAGTAGTGTTTGCTGGAAGTCAGCTCCTATCTCATTCCAACCTAATTTTCTTACCATTAGAAATCAGCCTTGAACATGTGAGAAAACTGTTCTCATGACAAGAAAAATGGCAAGTGAAAGGCCCTGACATATTAAGATTAACTAGACCAGAACTTAATTAACGTTTTATACTTTATTTGCCTCTATTACACTGTATGGTAACTCTTACTGTCTAGGTCCATGTTTCCACTTAAGTTAGTCAAGTCCTCAAAGGCAAAAATCATGTTAATTTTTTATCCCAAAACATTGCCTGACCTATTGTTAAGTATTCAATTAATCATTGTTGAGTTAATGAATCAATCAATAATTGAATTATGGCCACACCATAATTTTTAAAACAATACTAAGCAGATTAAAGCTTTAGGAACCTTTGTGGTGCCTGGGTGGCTCAGTCAGTTAAGTGTCTGTAGGGGAATAGAGAGGAGTTATTTAATGAGTACAGAAGTTAAATGTTGCACAATGAAGAATTTTGGATATAGATTGCACAAAAATACTTAACACTATGGAACTGTACACTTAAAAATAATTAAGATGGTAAAGTACGTATTATGTACACTTTACCACAATTAAAAGTAAGTAAGAATAAAAAATAGTGGAGAAGACTGAAGTTAGACATCAGGAGACTGAGGATAGTAAAGGGGATATGAAAATTATAAGTAGTGTGTGAAAACCTATTCTTTCTACAATTGGGGTTGAGGGAAACTTTCTGAACACAAAGGCTTTCAAGAAAAACATAAAGATCAACAAATCTGACCACCTAAAATTTAACACATTTGAAAGTCAAAACTTCAGATGAAAGAGTCAAAAGTCAAATGAAGAAAAACATTTGTTAAATCACCTATAAAGGAATAATATTCTTAATATTTAAATAGCTAATAATAACAGATAACATTTATGGATCATAAACTGTGCTAGGCACTGTTATATGCACTTAACATATTTTATCTAGTTATTCCTCAGAAGTATTCTGAGACATAACAGTAATTATTATTTCCCATTTTAAAGATGAGAATTCATGCATATGGTCACTCTGCAACTTACACCTTGGTGTCCCAAAGCAAGTGGCAGAGCTAGCATGAGGCTCAGAAAATTCACTCCAGAGAACCTAAGATCTTAAACACTGAGCTCTATTAAGAAAAACAGGAACACTCTAATGGGGGGGGGGGGAGACACAGGCTATGAATAGGTAATACTCCAGGGAAGAAAGAAATTGTCAAAAACCTAAATGTGTTCAGCTCACGCATCATCAAAGAAATATAAATTAATGTGGTACCATTGTTTACTTTCAAGATGACAAAGATTTCTCCCAGTTAAGATACTCAGTGAACACAAGGTTACAAGACAGATTGTTGAAGAAATGAACTGAGAAAGATTGGAAACTTGATGAGGCAAGAGTTCTAAGAAAAAGAGAGGAAAGGAAAGGAAAGGAAAGGAAAAGGAAAGGAAAAGGAAAGGAAAAGGAAAAGGAAAAGGAAAAGGAAAGGGCAAAGGGAAAGGAAAAGAAAAAAAGAAAATGAAAATGATAAGAAAAAAGAAAAAGAGAGGGAGAGAGGAAGGAAGGGAGGGAGGGAAGGGAGGAAAGAAAAAGAAAGAAAATAAGACTTAAAGCAAATGAGAAAAACCCTATCATTTCGCTCCTTTTCCTGTTTTCATCTCCATAGAAGCACATACATCTTTCAAAATAACCAGTGTCACCTATCACTGTAGGGAGAAAACTGCTTATTGTAGAGGTGACGAAAAGTGAGGGTCCTCTAAGATGTCTGACTGGGAGGCTACTTGCCATCCAGGGAGGCTACTTGTCATCATCATGGCAAATAGAACCAATTTTTCTTCCTGTGACTCTGCCTTAATCAACTACCAGCTAACCTGGAGCCAGATCTTGCTACCACAGCCTCTCTGCTATGTCTGCCACAAGTTTTTGTTTCTGCTCATACGTTTGTGTTATTTAGCGTAAATAAGCCTCTACTCCATACTCAATGCTCCATGCTCCAGGGGCTTGGAGGATCAAGAAGGACATATTGCATGGATTCACCACAACAACTTCTGGGCAATGAGTCATTCCTTTCTTTCAGCTTCCTTCCTGTGGTGATCATTTATTAATAATTTCCTAATTAGACTATGATCCACTGCACACGTCTTCCCAACAGGTGTGATTAGCTCTTCATAATTTGTAGTCTTGTTTCTTCCCTTCAAAACTGAAGATATTCAAAGACAGAAGTGCTCACATTCCAGCCTTTTTTTTGTGTGTTTATGAGTATGCTTTTATTTTGTTTGTTCATTTGTTTTGCTTTTTAGATTCAACATATAAGTGAAACCATATGGTATTTCTCTTTCTCAGACTTATTTCACTTAGCATAATACACTCGAGGTCCATCCATGCTGTTGTGAATGGCAAGAACTCATTCTTTTTTAATGGCTGAGCAATATGTCATATTATATATATATAATATCTTATAATTTTATAACTATATATATCTCACATCTTTTTTTTGAGAAGGTTGGAATGTGATAGAGTAAGCATTTCTTAGGATCAGGTTGTCTGCAGGGAAGCAATTATTTTAAGTATTTTCTTTTTTTTTTCTTAACTGGAACTTAAATTCAGCACATAGTGGCTATGATTATCTAACTAACAATCTCTTATCAAAGATTCATTTAGGACCAACAATTTATAAAGCATAGTTCTGGATCTTCAAGATATATTTCCTAGGATAAAGTTTCAGCCCTCAAGAGCTTCCAATGGTAGATAAAATATAATAAACAGGGAAACAGTAAACTTGAGTATTCTAGAAAATAGAAGTGCTATAAAGAAAATACAACAAAGGAAGTAGGAAATAACTTGTTTAGATAAGAAAGTCCTGAAGTCTTCTCTGAGAAGGTAGTATCTGATAGGAGACTTGAATGCTAGGAAGATGCCAGTCTTAAGAATTTCTGGACTTTTCAAGCCAGGAGTGAATGAGAGCCAGATGGCTGAGGGACTAAAAGAATTCAGGGAGGCTTTGACCCAGTAGATGAGGGGGAAAGTAGAGATGAGGTCAGAGGAGCAGAAGTAAAATAGAAGGCCACAGTGAAAAATTTAGACTGACTGTCATAAACCATTGAGGACTGAGAAGGAAATGATACAGTTACCTTCCTGGAACTGTGAGGATATAGGAAATATTTTCCTTCATTCTCCAGCCCAATCCCTGATTTCCCACCATGGGATAATAAAGCTAGTCTAAGGGCAAGCATTCAGGGCCCAGACAAGGCCTCCTATGCTGAAAGATCTCCCAGGTATCCACATGTTTTAGGTTTACATAATAGAAACTGATTTTTTTTTTCACTTTCAGAAATCCCCACTGTGATATGAATACTAGATCATAGTAAACTATTGAAGTCATTAGCACATCAGTGTGGATTAATGAGTCAGTTTGCATCCCCTGAAGGAATAGGCAGGTTTGGGTGTAAGGGAGATGTAGAAGGTGAAACTCCTTCAGAATGGCAGTCCATTGCCAAAATATCCCAGCTGGGGAAGTTCAGGACATAGAAGTATTGGTAGTGGAGCAAGGAAATGCCCAAGGCAGAGAAGGTGGGCCAGATGGCAAACAGAAAGACACTAAGGACAAACCTGAAACACTCACCATGAAAAAAGTGGTTAAAGCTAGGACCATGCCTTTGGTAGGAACTGCTCAAGCAGTCATATATGGATAGCTTTTGCTGGTGGCCCTTATTGGCAGCAGACCAGAAATCAGACTTTGAGGAAACCAGGATCTTTTATCTCACCTATCTGATAGATGAAGGGAAAAAAAGAAATCAAGAAAGTATCACTTTCCTACCACTTATACCTTATACTATTTAGTCAACAGCTAACTGCTTACATCAAAATTGTGAAAGCAAAAATATCAACACATTTAAAGTAGGGATATTGTCCCTCTATTCAGTTACAAACTCAGGAACCTAAGCCAAAATCTCCTATCTGAGCAGATATTTAAAGATATCCTGCTGAAGAAAGAGTTCAATTATATTAACCCATACTGACTTAAAAATCTGAGGAATTTTCAGGGGCACCTGTGTGGCTCCGTTGGTTAAGCATCTGTCTTCGGTTCAGGTCATGATCCCAGGGTCCTGCATTGAGCCCTCCATCTGGCTCCCTGCTCAGTGGGGAGTCTGTTTCTCCCTCTCCCTATGCACCTCCCAACTCTCTCTTGCAGGCTCTCTTTCAAATAAATAAATAATCTTCAAAAAAATCTGAGGAATTTTCCTAAAAAGCTTAAAATGTTCAGACAATCCTCCAGATGCTCATGAGAAAAAGTGACATTTTCCTAGGAACTTTCAAACAAAAGAAATTATAAAACCTAAATGTCTTTTGCTTTTTGTTTGTTTTAATTAGAAAGCTAGCCTTAGACTCTATGGCAACTGTTGTGTATTTTTTCATGTGTTTACCTTATCTCTCCCACTTCATTGTAAAATCCTCAAGGACAGGTGCTGTTTCCTTTTAGAGCTCCCTAGAGTACACAGTGGACACTCATTAAATGCTATTGACTGACTGGTTATCCGACACCACACAAACATGGAACAAAAATAATTGACACCATCCTTACAGAAAAGAATTAAGGAAAGAAAATTGACATTTCACAAGGCTGATACCACACTGCATCATTCACAGATGAAGTAGAATTTCTAACTTTAGAGTGGCTCTACAAATCCCAAATAACACTTTGAGTTTGTTATAGAATTAAAAAAATTTTTTTTATCCTTTTATCATGACCCATAAGCACTAAATTGACCTGAATAATATGTGGCCAAGTTTAGATCAGATAGATGAATCCGAATGTTATTAAATATTTGATATTTGTTTTTCAATTTCAAAGGCAGACAGTTTACATAGAGTTTTTTGCAGATGCCTTCCTCTGCTTTCCCATGTGAGTTAACGGGAATCTTACTGTGGATTTATCTTCTCTAGGGCATGTTAGCATTATTGAAGAGGAAAATGCATGCATTGCTATGGTCAAGTATAATTCTCTTTGTATATTTAATAATCAGGACAATCAAGGCCATTTCTTTTCTATTTCTGTATCTTTTACTCTGTGGATGATTCATGATTATGCATAATAATGATAGCGTCTTATTTGATCATATTTATATCCATTTATATTTTAAAATTATGATGCTTACTTGATGCCCATTTGTCTTTCTTATTCAGTTATGATAAGATAGTTGATTGAAAGCAAGTGTGTAAGAATGCTTAATTTGCATATTATCTGAATGCCATCAATGTTATTTCACTTCCCTCTCCAAGCATCCTCCCTCATTGACAGGAAAGAGAGAGAAGTTCCTGCTGAGCAGCATTTCTGAATGAAAAGCCAATAATATCTACGAACCACAGGTCATTGGAATCCTGCCAGGAAACCAGTGTGGGACTGTATCTAACAAGCACCCAAAATTCTGGTTTCAAAACCTTGTTCTGAAGGAATTCCAGTTCTTCAGAAAGATTGCACTGGACCCATCTGTACTCTGAGACAGGCAAGCCATATGCCATTTCTTTGGGCAATCCCAGAAAAATTGGGTCTTCAGATGTACATAGCAACTTTTTTTTTTGCCAGGGGAAGCTGAGAGCTGGGATTTTTAATTCTCTCATTCTTACTGAGCAGAAGGAGGAGTTATGCAATCTACCAACCCAAGTCACTGTCTCTCTGTTCTCCCTCAGGAAGCTAGACTATGTCAAGCCAATCAGAGGTCCAAGACTGGCAAGTTCCAAGAAACCAGGTGTGTGGGGAGCCCCCTTGAAAAAGTTGAGGTATTGGATGCAAAAATCAACTCTTTCCTTCTCCTGGGAGAAGCTGGGAGCTAGGGGTTCTCTTTCTGATGATATGGCACTGTGCCAAAGGTAGGGATTCTGGTGAGAGGGTATCCTGGATCTCCCTTTCATGTTTGTTAAACCTGGTTCTGTGTTTGTCTGGGGTGCAGTAGCCTTTCAGTTAGAAATTCTGTATTTCTTATAAAGAGAATTTGTGAATTGTTAATGAATTAGTGTGTTTGTGGAGGTACGGAAGGTCCAGGGTTACCTACTCTGCCATTTTGCTGTTGTCACTCTGTAGTATTTTAAAACTCTGATTTCTTTTTGACTCATTAGTTGTTTGGACATTAAAGTTGAAAAATTTTTAACATGTAGGTTCTTGATTTCCAACTTAAGTGCAATTTTATGGAGATAATGGACTGAAAATAACAATTTTTTGAAATTTTTTGAGATTTGCTCTATGGCCTGGTGTAAGGTAAATTTTTAAGAAAAAGTAATCTATGTATGTTAAAAAGTACAGGTTATTCAATTTTTGGTCAGTGTTATACACTGGAAGGACAAATACAATTTGGAAATAAGAGGCTTACTTTTCCCAGTTGAGAATAAGACATTTATCTTGGGTCAAACTTTTTTTCTTAAACTTTTTCTTAAGTTAACTTACATTGGAAAACTTACATTAGAAAACATTAATCATAAGTATTTTTCATATCTTTGAAATGTTTATAAAACTTTTGAAAACTCAATAGGCCTTTGTCAGCTTTCAGATCCAGATTAATAAATTTTTAAATTTCCAGAAGAAATATTAAAATAATTTTTCTACAAGATTTTTATTTATTTTTTCCCCACTGATCTCTATAGGACTAATCTCCTGAAACTTTTAAGGAAGGATTAGCTAGATACTGCCTTTTCTCATTTCTAAAGGTTTTAAACATACTTCTTTACTTCTGACTGACCTAGGGATATTGATTCAGCCTTCAGAGTTCTTCTCCCTCTGGATTTTTCTTCTTCCCATAAACTCATATCATTGTCTCTAGTTCTTATATCCATTTGCACATTTTTCTCCTTTAAGTTCTTCTATTTATTTTTCTTAATTCCTTGTGTAGCTCTTTTACCTTTCCTTTTTCTTGGCATTTCTACATTCTGGATTGCAAAAGCCTGAACTTGTGTGTAAATTGAAGTCAGAGTTGATCCTGCAGCTGCTTTCTTATGCTTGTGTCCTCCCTAGGACTTTAAATGATGAAAGGTTTGGTAGTTAATAGATAGTTTTAAAAGATGTCTATTTTTCAGAATCTATAAAATACAGTGGTCACTCTTAGAGGTCTAAATATTATATAAACTTTTTTGGTTAGTTCATAACTGACAGTAATAGAAAAATAAATACAGATTTTTATACCAAAGCCAATCTGGTTTGATTTCCTTTTCTACTGTTTACAAAAGTGTAACCCTTAATAGTTTTCTTAATCTCTTTGAACTTCAATTTATAGAATTGGTAAAGTAAGGATAATAATGCCTAGCTCATGTTGTTGTTTTCTTGAGAATTCAATGTTATATGTGTAATACACACATTATTAGGCTTTTGAATCCAGAACTTCTAAAAGTAAAATCATGGTAGAACTTTTTTTTTTTAATGTAAGTGTAATAGGTAATTTATCCATAATCCTTAGCCATTTTAGGTCATTGCTCAATCAAATCTTGATTTTTAGGTTTAGGCTAGAATTTACTATGCTTTGCTTGGAGGTAGATGGAGAGATTTTTACCATAGTGGTTAGGAACACAAAATTTGGAGCAGACAACATAGGTTTGAATGCCCACTTCTACATTTGTAGATTTGTGATCTCAAGAACTTCACTTAAACTCTATATGCCTGTTTCCTCATCTGAAAAATGATGATATATAGTGCTTATCTCATAGCTTTGTTTTGAAACTTAAATGATTTAATATTTTAAAGTACTTAGAATACTTTAGGAGGTTTTTTTGGGGAATATCTATCTACATATATATATCTCTATATCTCCAAGGAAGAGTCAAGGTTAGGGTAGTTTGATGTCAAAGTGCCTTTAATTTTTTTTCAACTATGTAGTCACTTCACACTTGCTGTAACCCCTGTTTTAAAACCTGTTCTTTCCTGTCCCCACCCCTGGATTCTTATCCTTTAGATCTGAGCTTAAGCATAATGTTCTTCTGCAAATCTGCTTGGATCTCACAAAGGAAGTTAGATGACAATAGCATCCTTGGACTATCTTCCCTTCTAACCCGTAAGCTCCATGAAGCAAGGATTGGACAGTCTTGTTTACTGATGAAACCTTGGCTCCTAGTAGTGTGCCCTGGACTGTTTGTTGGAGAAGGCATTCCTTCTCCACGTCCTTACACTCCTCTTATTCAGTAGCACATGGACTCTTCACTGGGAGGATGACAGATGCAAATAACAGTTTGGGGTTTCTTTTCTAGCTTTTTCATTTTCTAGTAAGCCCTGAACTTCCCTCTAAATCCATGCTGATTTCTCCTTGCCACAGACAGGCAAAGAGATTACAGTCTCACTTGAGGTCAACAGCATGAATTCCCAGAAGGGTCTCTTACCAGCAAGAGGAGACCTTTTTTCACTCTCAAAGGAAGGAGAAAGGGATCTTTTTCCCACCAGAAAAATTAGTTTGCTGCACCTTCTTTGAAATTTGTAGGTAGTTGAAATGCAATCTTTTCTTTTTTCAGTTGAGTTACCCCTGGCAACCAGCTCCCACATCTGAATCAGACTTCTACTTTCCCATGTACATCTGAAGACCCAATTTTTCTGGGATTGCCCAAAGAAATGGCATATAGCTTGCCTGTCTCGGAGTACAGATGGGTCCAGTGCAATCTGGTTGCCTGGAGGAAAACAAAGACAATGGTTTCAATTGATAGACATCGTAACTTCTTCCCTTGACTCAGCAAAGAGTGAATAACCACAGCTGTCTGCTTCTCCCTGGGGAGAGAAAGAATTGGTCTGGTCATTCAATTCCACAACTTTTTCTGGCACTGCACAAAGGATAGACTTCTTACTTGTGGGTCTCAGAGTGCTGAGGACCTGGCATAATTTAGCTACCTGGGGCAAGTAAGAATAGGGACAGGCTTTTAGCCTGACAAATGTCAGCACACAGTAAGCAGATGAAAAACAAACAAACAAACAACAGTAATAACAACAAACAGCTCTCCTCTTCTGGAGAAAGAGTTAAACAGAGCATCCAATTATCCAACTTTTCTGCAAATGCCCCCAAAAAACTGGCTTCCATCTCATGTGTTCTTGTGCACTGACAGAACCCAGCATATCTTAGATAGCCAAGGGCTGTAAAGAACAAAGAAAATAGGTTGGACTAGCATGAAGATTTGAGAACCTCCCAGAATCTTTGTCTAAACTGATTGGTGGGGGTATTTTCCTGTACAAGGCCAATCTGTAAGAAACAGGAGAGGCGGCGACTTTGTTGAATGTGCAGACACCAACACAGAGTCAAGTAAAATGAAGAATCATGCAAAGATGTTCCAAACAAACAAGATAAATCTCCAGAAACTGACCCTAATGCAATATAATTATATGACTTACCTGATAGAGAGTTCAGAATAATAGTCATAAAGATGCTCACTGAGGTCCAGAGAACAACACATGAACCAAGTGAGAATTTCAACAGAAATAGAAAATACTAAATAGTACCAAACAAAAATCATGGAACAAAATATACAGTAACTGAGAAAAGGAACTTCTCATGTATAAGGGAAACTTCCTAAGACCATAAGCTACTTCTTCAGCAGAAAACTTACAGGCCAGAAAGTAGTGAAATTATATACTAAAGTGTTGAAAGAAATTGCCAACCAAGAAGACTATACCTGCTAACACTCTTCTTAAATGAAAAAGAGATAAAGACTTCCCCAAAGTGGCAATCCTTATATCAGACAAATTAGATTTTAAACCAAAGACTGTAATAAGAGATGAGGAAGGACACTATCATACTTAAAGGGCCTATCCAACAAGAAGATCTAACAATTGTAAATATCTATGCCCCTAACATGGGAGCAGCCAATTATATACGGCAATTAATAACAAAAGCAAAGAAACACATTGACAACAATACAATAATAGTGGGGGACTTTAACACCTTGCTCACTGAAATGGACAGATCATCTAAGCAAAAATCAACAAGGAAATAAAGACTTAAATGACACACTGGACCAAATGGACTTCACAGATATATTCAGAACATTCCATCCCAAAGCAACAGAATACACATTCTTCTCTAGTTCCCATGGAACATTCTCCAGAAGTGATCACATCCTAGGTCACAAATCAGGTCTCAACCAGTACCAAAAGATTAGGATCATTCCCTGCATATTTTCAGACCACAATGCTTTGAAACTAGAACTCAATCACAAGAGAAAAGTCGGAAAGAACTCATAATACATGGAGGCTAAAGAGCATCCTACTAAAAAAAGAATGGGTCAACCAGGAAATTTAAGAAGAATTTAAAAAATTCATGGAAACAAACGAAAATGAAACGCAACTGTTCAAAATCTTTGGGATGCAGCAAAGGCGGTCTTAAGAGGAAAGTATATAGCAATACAAGCCTTTCTCAAGAAACAAGAAAGGTCTCAAATACACAACCTAACCCTACACCTAAAGGAGCTGGATAAAGAAAAGCAAATAAAGCCAAAACCCAGCAGGAGAAGAGAAATAATAAAGATCAGAGCAGAAATCAATGAAATAGACACCAAAAGAACAGAACAGATCAACGAAACTAGGAGCTGGTTCTTTGAACGAATTAACAAGATTGATAAACCCCTGGCCAGACTTATCAAAAAGAAAAGAGAAATGACCCAAATAAATAAAATCATGAATGAAAGAGGAGAGATCACAACCAACAACAAAGAAATACAAACAATTATAAGAATATATTATGAGCAACTATATGTCAGCAAATTAGATAATCTGGAAGAAATGGGTACATTCCTAGAGATGTATCAACTACCAAAACTGAACCAGAAAGAAATAGAAAACCTGAACAGACCTATAACTACTAAGGAAATTGAAGCAGTCAACAAAAATCTCCCAACAAACAAAAGCCCAGGGCCAGATGGCTTCCCCGGGGAATTCTACCAAACATCTAAAGAAGAATTAATACCTATTCTTATGAAACTGTTCCAAAAAAATAGAAAAAGAAGGAAAACTTCCAAACTCCTTTTATGAGGCCAGCATTACCTTGATCCCAAAACCAGACAAAGACCCCATCAAAAAGGAGAATTACAGACCAATATCTTTGATGAACATGGAAGAAAAATTCTCACCAAAATCCTAGCCAATAGGATCCAACAGTACATTAAAAGGATTATTCACCACGATTATTCATTCACTAAGTGGGATTTATCCCTGGGCTGCCAGGTTGGTTCAATATCCACCAAGCAATCAATGTGATACAATACATTAATAAAAGAAAGAACAAGAACCATATGATCCTCTCAATAGATGCAGAAAAAGCATTTGACAAAGTACAGCATCCTTTCTTGATCAAAACTCTTCAGAGTATAGGCATAGAGGGTACATACCTCAATATCATAAAAGCCGTCTATGAAAAACCTACAGCAAATATCATTCTCAATGGGGAAAAACTGAGAGCTTTCTCCCTAAGGTCAGGAGCACTGCAGGGATGTCCACTATCTCCACTGCTATTCAACATAGTATTAGAAGTCCTAGCCACAGCAATCAGACAACAAAAAGAAATCAAAGGCATCCAAATCGGCAAAGAGGAAGTCAAACTCTCAATCTTTGCAGATGATATGATACTGTATGTGGAAAACCCAAAAGACTCCACCCCAAAACTTCTAGAACTCATACAGGAATTCAGTAAAGTGGCAGGATATAAAATCAATGCACAGAAATCAGTGACATTCCTATACACCAACAACAAGACAGAGAAAGAGAAATTAAGGAGTCAATCCCATTTACAATTGCACCCAAAACCATAAGATACCTAGGAATAAGTCTAACCAAAGAGGCAAAGGATCTGTACTCAGAAAACTATAAAATACTCATGAAAGAAATTGAGGAAGACACAAAGAAATGGAAAAATGTTCCATGCTCATGGATTGGAAGAACAAATATTGTGAAGATGTCAATGTTACCTACAGCAATCTACACATTCAAAGCAATCCCTAACAAAATACCATCCACTTTTTTCAAAGAAATGGAGCAAATAATCCTAAAATTTGTATGGAACCAGAAAAGACCCTGAATAGCCAGAAGAATGTTGAAAAGGAAAAGCAAAGCTGGTGGCATCACAATTCCGGACTTCAAGCTCTATTACAAAGCTGTCATCATCAAGACAGTATGGTACTGGCACAAAAACAGACACATAGATCAATGGAACAGAATACAGAGCCCAGAAATGGACCTTCAACTCTATGGTCAACTAATCTTCGACAAAGCAGGAAAGAATGTCCAATGGAAAAAATTCTCTTCAACAAATGGTGTTGGGAAAATTGGACAGCCACATGCAGAAGCATGAAACTGGACCATTTCCTTACACCACACACAAAAATAGACTCCAAATGGTTGAAAGACCTAAACGTGAGACAGGAGTCCATCAAAATCCTAGAGGAGAACACAGGCAGCAATGTCTTCAACCTCAGCCGCAGCAACTTCTTCCTAGAAACATCCCCAAAGGCAAGGGAAGCAAGGGCAAAAATGAACTATTGGGCCTTCATCAAGATAAAAAGCTTTTGCACAGCAAAAGAAACAGTTCACAAAACCAAAAGACAACCGACAGAATGGGAGAAAATATTTGCAAATAACATATCAGATAAAGGGCTAGTATCCAAAATCTATAAAGAACTTATCAAACTCAACACCCAAAGAACAAATAATCCAGTCAAGAAATGGGCAGAAGACATGAACAGACATTTTTCCAAAGAAGACATCCAAATGGCCAACAGACACATGAAAAAGTGCTCAACATCACTCAGCATCAGGGAAATCCAAATTAAAACCTCAATAAGCCACCACCTCACACCAGTCAGAATGGCTAAAATTAACAAGTCAGGAAATGACAGATGTTGGCAGGGATGTGGAGAAAGGGAAACCCTCCTACACTGTTGGTGGGAATGCAAGCTGGTGCAACCACTCTGGAAAACAGTATGGAGGTTCCTCAAACAGTTGAAAATAGAGCTACCCTATGATTCAGCAATTGCACTACTGGGTATTTACCACAAAGATACAAATGTAGGGATCCGAAGGGGTACGTGTACCCCGATGTTTATAGCAGCAATGTCCACAATAGCCAAACTGTGGAAAGAGCCAAGATGTCCATCGACAGATGAATGGATAAAGAAGAAGTGGTATATATACACAATGGAATATTATGCAGCCATCAAAAGGAATGAGATCTTGCCATTTGCAACGACGTGGATGGAACTGGAGGGTGTTATGCTGAGTGAAATAAGTCAATCAGAGAAAGACATGTATCATATGACCTCACTGATATGAGGAATTCTTAATCTCAGGAAACAAACTGAATGTTGCTGGAGTGGTGGGGGGTGGGAGGGATGGGGAGGCTGGGTGATAGACATTGGGTAGGGTATGTGCTCTGGTGAGCGCTGTGAATTGTGGAAGACTGTTGAATCACAGATCTGTACTTCTGAAACAAATAATGCAACATATGTTAAGAAAAAAGAAAAAGAAGAAGATAGCAGGAGGGGAAGAATGAAGGGGAGTATGTCAGAGGGGGAGACGAACCATGAGAGACGATGGACTCTGAAAACAAACTGAGGGTTCTAGAGGGGAGGAGGTAGGGGGATGGGTTAGCCTGGTGATGGGTATTAAAGAGGGCACATTCTGCATGGAGCACTAGGTGTTATGCACAATGAATCATGGAACACTACATCAAAAACTAATGATGTACTATATGGTGATTAACATAATAAAAAATTTAAAAAAAATTAATGGATTTTATTCCCACAACAGAACACATATAGAGTGGCTAGATGGAAACAAACAAATAAGACCAATTATATGCTGCCTACAAGAAATTCACTTTAGATTTAAAGATACACATAAGCTGAAAGTGAAGGAATGGGAAAAATATTCCATACAAATGGCAACCAAAAAACGGGGGGGGGCTATACTTATATTAGACAAAATAGATTTTATGTCAAAAACTGTCCCAAGAGACAAGGAAGGACATTATAGAATGATAAAAGAGTCAACCCACCAGGAAAGTACAACAATTATAAATTCATATACATTGAACAGCAGAGCACTTAAATACATGAAGCAAACATGGAAGAACTAAAGGGAGAAACACACAGCAATACAAGAATAGACTTTAATACCCCACTTTTAATAAGGACAGCATATCTAGACAGAGGATCAATAAGATCAGTAAGAAAACAAAGGACTTGAATAACACTATGGACCAAATGGACCTAACAGACATAAACAGAACATTCCATGCAATGGCAGCAAAATACACATTATTTTCAAATGCACATGGAACTTTCTCCAGGCTATATGACAGGTTAAGTCACAAAACAAATTTAACAAATGTAAAGACTGAAATCATGCTGCATGTCTTTTCTGACCACAATGGAATGAAATTAGAAAATAACAACAGAAGGAAAGCTCAAAAATACAAACATATATGGAAATTAAACAACACACTCTGAATAACCATTGGTCAAAGAAGAAATCAGAAAGAAAATTAGAAAACAGCTTGACACAAACAAAAATCAAAACACAACATGTCAAATTTATGAGATGCTGTAAAAGTAGTACTGACAAAGTTTATTACAGTAAATGCCTACATTAAAAACAAAGAAGTATCTCAAAAAAACAACCCAACTTCTACATCAAAGAGCTAGAAAAAAAAGAAAAAAACTAAGCCCAAGTTTAGCAGAAGAAAGGAAATAACAAAGATTAGAGCTGAAATCCACAGAAAGACAATAGAAAAAATTAATAAAACTAAAAGTTGGTTTTTTGAAAAGATAAAATTGAAAAACCAGAGCCAGACCAAGAAAAAAAGAGAAAATACTTAAAATTAGAAATAAAACAGGTGATATTACAACTGGATAATCTGGAAGAAATGAAATGGATAAATTCCTAGATATATACAGACTACCAAGATTGAATCATGAAGAAATGGAGTCTGAAGAGATATATAGCTACTATGGAGATTGAATCAATCATAAAAAATATCCCAACAAAGAAAATCTAGTACTAGATGGCCTCACTGGTGACTTCTACCAAACATTTAAAGAATTAATGCCAACTCTCAAACTCTTCCAAAAAATTGAAGATGACTGATCACTTCCAAACTCATTCTATGAGGCCAGAATTACACTCATACCAAAGTCAGACAAAGACACCACAAGGGAAGAAAACTATAGGTCAATTTCTCTGACAAATATGGATGCAAAAATCCTCAACAAAATACTAGCAAATGGAATCTAACACCATATTAAAAGGATCATACATCATGCTCAAGGGGGATGCAAGGATATTTTAACATGAAAATCAATATGACATGAACAGAATAAAGAATAAAAATCACATGATCATTTTATGAGATGCAGAAAAGCATTTGACCAAATTCAACACTTTTTCATGATAAAAACTCTCAACAGACTAGGAATAGAGGAAAGGGCTATATAGGAAAAAGCCCATAGCCGGCATCATACTCAATGGTGAAAAGCTAAAACTTTCCCTCTAACATTAAAAACCAGACAAGGTTGTCACTTTTGCCACTTCTATTCAACATAGTACTATAAGTACCAACCAGAACAATTAGACAAAAAAATAAATTGAAGGCATCCAAATCAGAAAGAAAGAAGTAAAATTGGAGATACAATCTTATATATAGAAAACCTGAAAGACCCCATTAAAATAAACCTTTTAGAACTAATAAACTCAGGGGTGCCTGGGTGGCTCAGTCGTTAAGCGTCTGCCTTCGGCTCAGGTCATGATCCCAGGGTCCTGGGATCAAGCCCCACATCGGGCTCCCTGCTTGGCGGGAAGCCTGCTTCTCCCTTTCCCACTCCCCCTGTTTGTGTTCCCTCTCTTACTGTGTCTCTCTCTGTCAAATAAATAAATAAAATCTTTAAAAAAAAAAAAGGAACGAATAAACTCAGTAAAATTTCAAGATACAAAATCAATATTTAAAAATCAGTTGCATTTCTACACACTAACAAGCTATCTGAAAAGGAAATTAGAAAAACAATCCTACTTACAATAGCATGAAAATAATGGAAAATGGAAAGTCATCCCATGTACATAGATTAAAAAACTTACTATTTTTAAAGTATCTTCACTACCCAGAGAGATCTACAGATCCCATTCAATCTCTAACAAAATCTCAATGACATTTTTTACAGAAATAGAAAAAAATCTAAAATTTATATTGTACCACATAAGTTCCTAAATACCTAAATCAGTCTTAAAAAATAAGAACAAAGCTAGGTTATGTCACAGTTCCTGATCTCACAGTATATTATAAAGCAATGGTAATCAAAACAGTATGGTACTGACATAAAAATGGAAGTGGCAAAAGTGACATCATTGTCTTGGACATACAGACCAATGGAAGAGTAGAGAGAGCCTAGAAATAAACCCATGCATATACAGTCAATTGATCTTTAACATGAGCACCAAGAATACACAATGGGGAAAGAATAGTTTCTTCAGTAAATGGTGTTAGAAAAACTGAATATTTACATGAAAAAGAATGAAATTGTACCTTCATCTTATACCATACATAAAAATCATTCAAAATGGGGCGCCTGGGTGGCTCAGTTGGTTAAGTGACTGCCTTCGGCTCAGGTCATGATCCTGGAGTCCCGGGATCGAGTCCCACATCGGACTCCCTGCTCAGCGGGGAGTCTGCTTCTCCCTCTGACCCTGCTCTCTCTCTCTCTCAAGTAAATAAATAAAATCTTTAAAAAAAAAAATCATTCAAAATGGATTAAGGACTTAAACATGAGCCCTAGAACTGCTAAAAGAAAACATGGAAGAAAAGTTTCACATCATTGGTCTTGGCAGTGATTTCATGTATATAACAACAAAAGCATGGGCAACAAAAGCAAAATTATACAAGGAAAAATAAACAGAAACCCCAAAACAAAGTAAACAAAAAATTCAAATTAAAAAGCCTATGCATGCACACTAAGGAAATAAGCAACAGAATGAAAAGGCACTCCACAGAACAGGAGAAAATATTTGCAAATATCTCTGATAAGGGATTAATATCTAAAATATATACAGAATTCTTACAACTCAACAGCAAAAAAACCACTAATAATCCAATTTTTAAATGTGATAAAGACTTGGATAAACATTTCTCCAAAGAAGAAATAGAAATAGCTAGCAGGTATATATTAAAAAAAAAAATCAACAATACTAATCATCAGGGAAATGCAAATCAAAACCACAATGATTTATCACTTCACACCTGTAACAATGGCTATCCTAAAAAAAAAAAAAAGACAGTAAGTATTGGTGAAAATATGGAAAAATAAGAACCCTTGCACACTATTGATGGAAATGCAAAATGGTGCAGCTGCTATTAAAACCAGTATGGAATTTTATCAAAAATATACCATATCATCTAGTAATCCCACTACTGGATACTTATCCAAAAATACTGAAAGCAGGATTTCAAAGAGATATTAGCATTCTCAGGTTCACTGCAGCACTATTCACAACAGCCAAGAAATAACATGTTCATCAACAGATAAATGGATAAAGAAATTATGGTATACATACAATGGAATATTATTTAGCCTTAGAAAAGAAGGAAACGCCGCAATATATGACACGAGGGATGAGCGTCTTCCTTCAGCTCAGGTCATGATCCCAGGGTCCTGGGTTTGAGCTCTGCATAGAGCTCCCTGCTCAGTGGGGAGCCTGCTTCTCCCTCTCCCCCCACCTGCCTCTCCCCCTGCTTTTTCTTTCTCTATCCCTCTCAAATAAATAAATAAATAAAATCTTTGAAAGACAAATACTGCATGATTCCACCTATATGAGGTATTTAAACTAGTCAAATTCACACAATCATAGAGTGAAAATTATGGTTGCCAGGCACTGGATGAAGGAGGAGGGAATAGGGAGTTACTAATCAAGCCTCATTTAAGCAAGATGAGTAAATTCTAGAGATCTGCTGTACAACATTGTACCTATAATCAGTATGGATATGCTTAGCAAAATTCTGGAAAAATTTTTAAAAGGGAAGGTACAAATAAACATAATGAAAAGAATACATTATTTCAGGTATTTCAGAGATTAAATATGTAATAAGTTAAATTACCACTTTATACCAGTACATTTATAACTGAAATGAAATGGACAAATTCCTAAACACCCGTAAGTGACCAAAAATTGACACAGAAAGAAATACAAAATTTGAATAATTCTATTAGAATTAGATAAATAAAATCAGATATCAAAACTTTTTCCATAAAGGAAATACCAACCTGAGGTCATTTCACCAACAGATTCCATAACAATATATAATTTTCATCTTACAAAGTCATAACAGAAAAAATATCTGACCAAATAAATATTATGAGACTAGCATAACCTTAATACAAAAAAAACTGACAAGGAGAATACAACAAAGAAAAAGTACAATCCTTAGTATTAGAGAAAATATGGAACTATAAAAGTTACAAAATAAAACATTAGCACACTGGTTCCAACAATATTTGAAAAGGATATTTCATCACGATCAAATTGGGTTTCTTCCAGAAATGTAACATTAGAAAATTGATTAATATAATTCACCATGTGAATGGATTATGTCTTTTTTTTTAAGATTTTATTTATTCACGTTGAGAGAGAGAGAGAGAGAGAGTGCTAGCAGGAGGAGGGGCAGAGGGAGAGGGAGAGAATATAGAGCAGACTCAGCGCCGAGCGTGGAGCCAAAATGGGGCTTGATCCCCACCCCCCAACCCAAGCTGAAACCAAAAGTCACACATCCAACCAACTGAGCCACCGACTGAGCCGTCCAACCGATTGAGCCACCACATGTGAATGGATTGTAGCAGAAAACTATCATATGATTATTTCAATTGATTGAGAAACAGCCTTCAGTGAAATTCAACATCTGTTAATTAAAAAACAACAACAACAAAAAAAACACCTCAATCATCAGGGAAAGTAAAATTAAGCCAACCATTTCACCCATAAGCTTGTGGAAAATTTAAAGCCAGAGAATATTAAATATAGGCAATGATATGGAGCATTTGTAGATTGCAAGCAGGAGTAAAATTTGATATCATTTCATGTTAAAGATACCTACCTTACTACTTAGCAATCTCAGTCCTAGGTACATATCCTAGAGAAACTCTTGAACAGATACACCAGAAGATAGGCAAAGAATATTTATGGCAATATATATTGTCATAACAAAAAAATGAAACAGTCTATATATTCACCAACTGTAGGATAAATAAAGTTTGTGTAAAATAATCTACAGTAGCAAAAATGAATGAATTACAGCCACACACTTAAAAATAAATGAGGCTCAGAGACATAACACCATAGAAAAGGGCAAATCACAGAAGAGTAAATACAGTGTGATTCCATTTCTATAAATTCCAAAAACATACAAAATCAAACTACATTATCTAGATAGAGATACAAACACATAAAATAGAGGTGTGGAATTAAGGAAACGCACACAGGAAAATTCAAATGTACTGGTAATATTCTATTTCAGAAGCTGGTTGGTGATACCTAGATTTTTATTTTATTACTATTCTTTTTATCTTACTCAGATATTATTAATATTCCTTTCATCTATCTGATATTTAAGAAACAAAATATATCAAATGAAAAATGTAAGGATATTTATTTTTCCCATCCCAACATGATATAATTTCAAGTTAGAAAGCTGACATTGCGGTTTTCTTCTTCATAATAAGTGGCTTCTGAAGAACTTAGTTCTGCACAGCGCACAAATTGTTGGCAGAAAGATGGCTGCAGAGTATGTACAATTCATTGTCCTTTGAAGATCAATGTGCTACTTAACCACTTTGCTAAGTAACAAAAAGATGTACAAGCCATAGTTTGTAGATTCCCAAATGTCCTGCCGATCTGGTTCACTTTTGCTAATCTTTCTATTTTATGTAACTTATTCTGTACAAACACATTTCTCATCTCTTTTTTTCTCTACCCTAAATGCTCAAGGACATAATGGGTAAAATGGAAAAATTCATCTTCAAATCAATACACAGTTCTAAAAAATAATCTGAAAATATAGCAGTCATCTCATATTTTCATGTTGATGGCAAATTTTGTACTCCCATATTTTTGCACAGCAATATTAAGATTTGAGATACTTGAACCATTCAATGAGAAACTGGCCACAAAAATAAATTTTAATCATTGAAATTAACAATTATTTTTATTACTATTAAAGTAATAAATACAGTTAACACAAAGCTTTTACCTAAAGTCATATAATCTATGAGAAATAGCACCTTTTTTATTACTAAGATATTGTTTTATATTCTAACATAGTGTTGACAGAGTAATTGTTAGGCTTTTATCAATAAATTAATTATCAATAAATTAATTCCCCTTAAAATGTGTTCTACCTTTGATATATATTTCTATTTTAATATAAATATCAGTGTAAAATATACTCTGTAGTACTAATTTGGAGGACCCTCAAAATTTAAAGTGATATACCTTCCTGTCCTTAGAAATTTGGTTAGGGTTCATCTACTTTCAACATAGCCATTAAAATTTTAAAAATTCTTGAGAGCCTGCAAATTAAAAGTATGGTAACAAGGACAGGGGATGGCATACAGAAGAAAAAGAGACCCTCCATACACTCTAGTACAAGGCAAAGCATTAATGTTTTTTATTTTAATGATAATATAAAGCTAAATATAAAGATAAAATATAAACAAAGAGATATCACAATGATAAGAAAATTCTTAAGTGTGTAGAGTGAAAGAGATTATTGTGGATTTTTAAAAAAAATTTTAAAGATTTTATTTGAGAGAAAGAGAGAGAGAGAGCATACGCATGAGCAGGGATGGGGCAGAGGGAGAGGGAGAAGCAGACTCCCCTCTGAGCAGTGAGTAGGGATCCCAATGCAGGGCTTGATCCCAGCACCTTGGGATCATGACCTGAACTGAAAGCAGATACTTAACCTACTGAGCCACCCAGGCACCCCAATTATTGTGGATTTGACCAATATGGAAAGGCCAATGAAAGACATGACACAAAAGCTGAATACAAAAGAATGAGTACAATATGGATAGGGAGACTTTCATGTTAAAAACAATAATCAGAGCAGAGAATGAAGACAGAAAAGCATAAAATAAATAAAGAAGACAATGAGTAGAAGAGTACAATCATTGTATTTCTGTCTCTATCTTCCCAGGAGAATGAATTATGGCACTAACCATGCGACCATGAGACTACTTCTGGCCTACACATTTCATTCCAGCCCAAGACCCACCAGAGCTCCTTTTCCCTTAGCCATGATGGCTAGCAGTGTTTCAGTCTGGGTCCCAAAAAGGAACAGTGTGGATGAGAGGACCAGCTGAGCCTCAGAGACAGGTATGGCATGCCTCTATTATTTTAAGCCACTGAGATTTAGGAGCTGCCTATTACTACCACATAACCTACACCATCTTGACTCTTTCACAGATGGAATATTTAGAAGAACAAGGAGACATAAATTCAAATAAGATTATGGAGAAGTTTAAATGCCAGGCTAAACTATTTCAAGTTTATTAAATGAATAGCCTATAGGAAATCATTGAAGTTTTGTGAAGAAAGAAAGGAATTAATCAATGTAGAGTTTTAAAAGTGTGGGCACAGCAATAGGATGAATTACAGGGAAGACAACAAGAGTTACAGAGCTCAGTTAACAGGCTATTGCATAATCCAATATAAATGACAGGTTTCTGAACAGAGAATAACTGAAAATTAGACAAGAGAGAGGAAAAGTGAAAAATGAGTCCAGCATTTCAAGCCTGAGTGCTCTGGAAAAACATAATTAAGATACAGAACAATCCAACTGGAAAGATTGTCTATCTCTCTCTCTGTTAATAATAGTGTCATTTTCTGAAACTGATTTTGAAAGAAAGATTATTATTGTAGATGTGTCCAGTTTGGGGTGACAGTAGATAAGTCAATGTGTCCAACAAGGAAATGGAGATATGTAAACAGAAAAGTTCAAAAGTCAAAGGTAGAGAATTAGATCTGGGAGCCATCTGCATACTGGCTGGCTTTGGGTAGTTGTCTAGATGGTGGTGACATTCACGAGGATAGACAGTGCACAGGGAGAAGCCATTTCAGGAGTGTCTCAGTCAGCATTTGGTGCAGGAAGCAGAATTCACAGATAAGGAAGAGCTGTTTCCACCCAGAGGTAAGGACTCTACTGCCAACACCACACCTGGGAAACTGACAGGGGAGCACAGAGCTCCAGCTGCCAGCACTCATGTCTGATGGAGACATTTTCAGTTCATACCACTGTAAAAAAGAATGACTTTCGCCTTCCTAGTAGTTCATGAGTGCATTTCAATGGCAGGATCTCAATCACATTCAGCACCCTAGCCACAAAGGAGTCTTTCAAAGGCAATGTTTAGACTAATAGCCGCTCTAACATTGAAGGGGGTAAAGTGCTGAAACACGGGAAGGGAACAGAAATGGGTGCAGCTTATTGCAGCTAGATAATATCTAGCCCAGGGAGTAATAGTAATAAGCTTAGTTTCATTTGTGCTGAATTCAATGGTTCCTCTGAGACGTCAAAGTGGAGAAATATAATATCCCTTAGGCAGTTATAAATAAGATTCTGGGATCTTGGAGAGAGATCTGGAATGAGTATCAACATTTAGATGGTAGTTGAAGGAACTGAGACTGTTCAGGGAGAATATGATCATTTGAAGTGTTAATTCTCCTTCCAGATGACTACCAGCATTCAAAAGTAAAGTCTGCATTTAAAGGCAGAAGGCAAGAGAAATCAAGAGTAATTCGTTCCATATTAAGATTTAGCAGCACACCATTCCTAACAAAGAACTTCCAAGTACTGTACTCAAAATACTATAGATCAATCCATACATGCATGCAAAAATGGTAGCTAAGAAAAATGATAGATATATTAACTACATTGATTGTGCTAACCATTTCTCAATATATACATATGACAAATTATCATGTTGTATGCCTTAAAGTTACACAATGTTGTCATTACATGTCAATAAAACTGGGGGGAAAAAGTTGGTCATCCTACTTTTAAGCCGGGTTGACACACCCTGTTACCATATTCCCACCTACTAATGTGTTTGAGGAGCAGATAACACAAAGGTATAGCCAGAAACTGTCCTGGAATCTTCTTAATCCTTTTTTTTTTTTAATTTATTTTTTTCCCTTACCCACTTTCCCTTTAATATGAAGAGTTCAGACTTCCACCCCTCGGCCTCGATTCTGATATGAACTTTGGCTCTTTAGATTTGGTGTTCCTATTTGGTTGCTGGGCATTTTACTTTCATTGTCTATGTAACTTGACTGGGACTTGTCCCCTTGGCTCTCACATGTTCAGTGAGTGTGGATAACAGACTAAAATGCTATGCAGCTCAATGGGAGCAAACCGTCCTTAAGACTTGTACTTTGTTTCATATTAAAGTCTAGTTAAAAGACAAATGCTAACTATTTCATTAGGCATACAAACTTAAAAATGGTCATTTTTGTACTCGCAATTTTTTGGGTTCAAATTCCACTTTTTGAACAGAACTACAAATCAGTAAAGCAACATTAAATGTCTGAGTCAAACAACAAGGCACAATAGTATGCTCTAAGCTACAATTTTCCAGGTTTGTACAGATGGAGCATGCCTAAATATTTATAATATTGTACATATATTTGCTCTACTAATGAGGTCTCACGCACACATAAACACACACACACATACATACACATAGCAGGTATTAGGAAAGTAAATTTTTGACTTTTTTAAAGTCAATTCTTATGTCCCAAGATAACTGATATTATCATGTGAAAATGCTATTCGTATCTGACTTGAAGTCTAAAGTAGGCACTGTGGAATTTCAAACACATTTTAACTTACTTTATAAATTTCAAGTATATGATACAGTATGGTCTGCTATCATCACCATTCTGTACATTAGATCCCCCAAACTTACTTATCTTATAATTGAAAGTATGTACCCTTTGATGAACATCTCCCCATTTTCCCTACCACCCATTCCTTGGCAATAACCATTCTGCTCTGTTTCTATGAGTTTGGTCTTTTTAGATTCCACATATAAGTGAGATCATATAGCATTTTTCTCTGACATATTAAGTGAATTAATATAGGTGCAAAAATATACATTTATAATAAATTTTTGGAAATATTTCTGCCTTCTGAAAGCAATTTATTTTCTCTTTTTAAGTTTTACAGGATATTTAAATTTTGTAGGCTATATTATCACGTACTCTTAAGATACAGAAATGGAAGACTTTAAAAGGAGAATGTAAATAGAGCTAATTAAACATATAAATTGCCAAAATTTAATTTTTTAAAAAAAAATGATATTGACATGCTCCTTTTTTTCCTAGAATATTTTATTCTTCCTATCTCCTTTTCCATTAATACTTCTCTGTAATACAGCAAATATGTAATACACATTACACTGATTCTTGGTGTTCATCAAATGTGATCGTATCAAGTTCAATATCCTTGCAACACAAGTGTTTGATCACGGAATCATGGATTTTACTTACTAGATTTATAGGAATTCGTTTCTAGCTTTCCAAAAATGTCCATCTACTCTGTATCTATAGACTTTTGGTAGAGCATTTGATAGTCAATCCAATCTTTTTGCATCTATATACTCGTTATAATTATACATGTCTAAAACGGCCATCATTTATGGGGCACCTTGGTGGCTCAGTTGGTTGAGTGGCTGACTCGATTTTGGCTCAGGTCATGATCTCAGCGTTTTGGGACTGAACCCTGCATCAACACCACGCTCAGTGGAGAGTCTGCTTGAGATTCTCTCCCTCTCCTTCTGCTCCCCCTGGTCATGCTCACTCTCTAATAAATAAAATCTTTAAAAAAAATAAGTAAAATAAAATGGCCAACATTTTTAAACTCTTCAAAGCACATTAGATGTCATCCTGCATTTTACTTCTCTTTCTCAAGACACAGGTAATTTGTACTCGAGAAATTGCAGTTGGATTCCAAATAAGTTAGTTTTGATAAATTGAGGAAGTCTGGCTTCCCTTTTCTGGTGACATTTTTTCTTCCTTCCTTCCTTCCTTTCTTTCCCTTCTTCCCTTCTTTTTTTTAGATTTGAAGCAGTTTATTTCTCAAAAATTAGTTAGTTTTTGCTGTATGAGTATTTGCTGTGACCTAAACATAACACAGAATAATGTCTGTCTTTTTCTGGACTTCATATGGCTTCTTTTAGAATCATCCAACAGTTTTGGAAAACTCCATATAAATTTCTCTTTTACTGTAATCTTTTTCTCCATTTTCATCCTTGATGTATTTCCTAATTTGGAAATCCTTTCTCTAATTTAAGAAAGTCATTTGTTAGTGTTTTTTGTGGTTTTTTTTTTAAAGAACAAGGTAACATTTTTATTTAAAATGGCAGTAATTACAATATACAGTTCCATCCAAGTCATTCTTTTTGCCTCGCACTTTGAAAACAGATTTTACAGCAAGCCCGCATTTTAAATTTTTTCTTTGGCCGGCAACAATGATACCTCTCTTGGAAGCACTTGTCTAATGAGGCTATCTCCTTTCATTTCTATGAAGTTGAATATATCATTAAGTGCTTCTCTACATTTTGAGGAAACTGAAAAGTCACATAAACGTTTATCATGAATGTTTCAATATCACAGGTGAGTAATATATAATATAATATGAACCCCTTTTCAGCAGTCTGGTGTGCAAGGTGCTCAGGACATTTAGCTGGTATGATCTTTTTCATTATCCTTGGGAAGAAGTTCAGAGACTGAATGGAATTTGTCAAGATGTATAACTGTACTACCTATGAAATATGAAGATACATGAGCAAAGTCTATTTTGTATTTGGGCAAGATTCCAACAGTTTTTTGTTTTATGTTTTCTGAAGCTTTACTAAAATCTTCAGAGAAATCAAAATGTTTTGAAAGTCCATTTTCAAATCAAAGAGTCAGGAGGAATATTTTCCTGTTGCTATAATTTGAGGCATCACTTAATATACTATGGAGAGCATGAACATTGGTAAGATCCAACAGAATCAGCTCAACACAGCTGTTATCAAAATTTCTCTTTTTTGTTTACCCATAGGACATTCTGAGTTTAGTTGCAACCTCAGAAACTAACTTTATTTCGTTTCATAGGGCATTCAAGTAATGATACAACAGTGCGCATTCTTTCCTGTGGTATTCCAAAGCTAATTCAGGAGCTACTGTTTTTTTTTTGCTGAGTGTTGGTTTCTTTTTGGGAGATGGAAAGCTTTTGATTGACTTAGGAGTACTTGCCTGTCTTATCCTGACTTGTGAGAAACATTCCTCACATACTCTTTCAAATTCCCTTGCTTAATCCCAATTATTTTCTGCATATTGTACATTCTTGGTTTGTATATTTGCCTTCCTAATACAGGTGTATGTGCCCTTCCATCTATTCTTAAAATAACACAATAATTTAGACTTTTCCATGATGTCTTAGTCATATTGGAACTGATAGTGTAATCATTCCCATTTTCATTTTCTAAACTCTAAGAAAATATGGTCACTCTTAGGTTGTGAAAAACAATAACATTACATGACATTAAAAAATTAAAGCAGCACTATCTCAATACAAAGCACAGCAGTTAATCCACAGGCAAAGTCAAAAACAGAGCAACATGCTCACAATTGCAACACATTTAAATTACATACTTTAATTGCATCCATTGCTGTGAACCACAAATCAGAGATTTTATCAGAGAAGAAGGAGGGAAGAAAAAAACATGACAGCAACCATAAAAGGTAGATAATCTATGGCATATTCACTGGACACTAAAAAAAAGTATTGCCAGCCCCTAATTTTGGGGCTATCATGTGAATTTTACACTTTTTACCATCCTTCCTCATTCATCTCTAAAAACCGGGACTTTTCACTTTCTTGAGAGGGGTTTCCTAGGACAGAAGATTTTTAGTACTAAAACCTGGAGAGTATCAAAGAAAACTGGGATGATTAGTCATCTACTTAAAGAACCAGAGAAAGACTTGGTAGCTGTCATTCATATCTATGCACGAAAACCATTTGAATGAGCTGATAAGTTAACTATCTGGTTATTTGAACAATTAGGTCATTTAATCAGAGTGGTTGAAGTGTGCGGACACAAACTGGGCAATCATATTTGGAAGAATGCAGCATCTTCATGCGGGCCTGATCCACCCTGAGTAGGAACTAATCTGATTACCTCACAGACACCAACAAAACTAAAAGTGTTTGAAAATTGTCTCAATGACCAAATGTGAAGATTGGAGTTTTTATACTATCATACTTATAAACTCCAGGAGACTCAATATATGTCAATGGAACTTCCTTACTATGTTTTAAGTTAGCTGTCCATCTCTCAAATCACAGGGATCAAATGAAGCTAGCCTGCTTGCCATCTACACAAGTTTAATAAAGCTTTTAGTAAAATGACTGGACCAACTCTTGTACAATTTTGCATAATCACAGACTATTATACATACCTATACATTTCAAAAGCAGCTTCACAGGTAGGATTTCCCCACAGGCTTACACTTTCTACTTAAGCCCTTTACAGATCTATAAATAAAAAGCTAATAAGCTAGAAAACTTGGCTCTTAGACACTCATGCTGTTTGAATTTTTAATGCTTACTGAGAGCTCTTCTTTTTGGGATCCTGCTGAATTAGGAGAACTTCAGACCACCAAGTAATGAATGCTCCATTTTCTTGTAATATATAGTTTGAACAAAGTGTTCCTTAACCAAGACCAGGGTAAAGGGCTATCATCTTTACTCTGAAAGACAGGTGGGTGTCTAGTTTCAAGCAGAAAGTCAGACAACTTTACAGAATCCAGAGTCCCAAGCTTCTGGTATGAAATGAGCCCAATCACTGAACATATGCAGGTAAGTTCACTATTGCATTTCCTTCTTTCCATGTACTCTGAATAAGCAGTGCAATCGAGAAAGCTATATATTTATGTTATAGCTATTTTTAAAATCTACAAAGCAGCATATTTGGTGAAATGCCTCTTTTCAACTTTTGTTACAGAATTCTTTTTGACTCTTAAGAACAAACTAGAAGGAAAACCAGAAGTTAGTCTTATCCCAGCCACTCTGTTCTGATCTTGAGTGTGTCAGTGACCTCTCTATAAAAGCTCTATCTTTCACCAGTTTGGTGAAACAAAGTCTAAAGAATCAATGCCTCCTATGTGAATTTCCCCTTCCAATCAGGGATAACTGTTCAGTAAACCATTTTAAAGTGGAGAAGATGATGCTAAGTGAAATAAGTCAAGCAGAGAAAGTCAATTACCATATGGTTTCACTTATTTGTGGAACCTAAGGAATAGCATGGAGGACATTAGGAGAAGGAAGGGGAAAATGAAGGGGGGGGGGACTGGAGGGAGAGATGAACCATGAGAGACTACGGACTCTGAGGGTTCTGGAGGGGAGGGGGTGGGGGGATGGGTTAGCCCAGTGATGGGTATTAAGGAGGGCACGTACTGCATGGAGCACTGGGTGTTATATGAAATAATGGATCATGGATCACCACATCAAAAACTAATGATGTATTGTATGGTGACTAACATAACATAACATAACATAAAATAAAAACGGAAATCCTGAAATACACACCAACATGGATAAACTTGAAAGATATTTTATGAGACTGACGCGCTGCCCACTGCGCCAAGAGGGCCACTTAAACTTGGAAGATATTTTAATTCATGAAATAAGCCAGTCACAAAAGGACAAATACAGCATGATTCTGCTTATAGGAGATATCTAAAATAGTTAAACAATAGAAACAATAAAAAGGTGAGTAAAAGGAGCTGGAGAAATATAGAGTTCTTCAACAGGTATAAAGTTTTGCAAGATGTAAGATCAGTCTTAGGGATCCGTTGTTTAGCATTGTGCCTACAGTTAACACTACCATGTTCTGCACTTAAAAATGTGTTAAGATGGTAGAACTCATGTTAAGTGTTGTCATAATGAAAAACAGAAACAAATGAAAAAGCTAATGCACCCATATTTCTGGGCAACCACTGATCTACTTTGTTTCTATAAATTAGTTTGTATTTTCTAGTATTTTATATGAATGGAATCGTACAACATGTACACTTTTTTGTCTGGCTTCTTTCATTTGGAGATTCATTCATGTTATATATAACATATATATATATCTCAGTTGTTTTTTCCTTTTTATTTCTGAGTAGTATTCCATCATATGGATATACCAAAGTCTGTTTATGCGCTTATCTATTAATGGACATTTGGGTTGTTTCTAGTTTGGAATTTTTACAAATAAAGCTGCTATAAACATTCTAAAAATAAATAAGTAAAAAATAAAATAAAATAAAATAAAATAAAATAAAATAAATAAAATAAAATAATAAAGTGTTCCTGGCAAAGATGCTTACTTTCTATGCTTATAGTGCTAAAGATGTTGTCTATGATACTTAATGGTATAGACTGAATAAAGATATCATGATAATTATTTGAGTTTTTGTATATATACAAATTAATAATACCAATATACAAATAATGCTGATTATTTGTGTATCTACAAATTAAAATTGAAGCTTGGATATAAAAAGCTATTATATAAGTAAGTTATAGAATGTCATTTTATCTAATGACATTGTTAGCATTTTATCTAATGACATTGTTAGCAAGTATACTTCTATGCCAGCAAAAATCAAATGTATGAATGTGGTGACAAGTCCCAAGTTCAAATACTCTCATAATAACTCAAATTTGCTATTGTTTTTTGGTCCACTTTTTAAATGGGTACATTTACCAGAGGTTTTGTACCTGAATATTTTTGCATCACATAAGGGGGGAAAAAAGACAAAAAACAGAAAAAATCCTGGTAGAATAAAGCTAGAATTCAAAATCATCTGTCTTCTTTACCATTCCCTGAACACACTGATTTTTAGGAGTTATGTGGTCCTGGGGAATGTATAATATCTCCAGGTTACAAAGAAGACAAATGAGAATTTCCACCCAAGAACTTCAATATATACTGGAAGTTTTTAGATATTTATGTAAATATAGTTCTTGAGATTCAAGAAATTAGGAGATAATTTCAGTTCTATAGTCACTTTGCTTAGTGTCCTAACTTCCCTGTGTCCCTTAATCATCAAAGTAACAATAATATACACGCAATGTCCCTATAAGGTTGTGAAGACTCATCCAGAAAAGCCTCACTGCACTAGTGAAGTGCACAATGCAATGCTGTGATTTCAAATAGTGAACATAAAACTGGTGCTTTAACAGCCAAAGGTGAGAATCATGAGGCAAGATGCAGCCCATCTCCTACCACATAAATGATTTAAGGGTTGAAAAAATAGAACCAAGGGGAAAGATAAAAGGAGCCAAGGCTATCAGTCCAAAAAAAGAAAACTCTTTAGTAACTTAGTAACCATCCTCAAGACTTACTGTAAAGGTGCTCCTGACCAGCTATTTTCCATCCATCACCATAGAGACTGAAGCTGAAGTGAATGAAACTAAAGTGCCTTAGAAATTTCAAATAAGCAAATGGAGGATTTTTTTCAAGAAGCAAGAGTAGCTAACAACAGTTGCTGTTACTAGTGTATTTCCTTCAAAATGTTGTTTAAAGCAGTCTTCTCTTCTAGATGGATTGTATTTCATTTTTTTCTAAGTCTGGGTTTTAGTCTAAATTATTCTTAGTTTTTGAAAGAGTCATGGACCACTTTGAGAATCTTATGAAACCTACAGATCATCTCAGAAAAATGCATATGTTCACACAGACCTTGAAATTCTTTAAGAACCCCTGGATAGGATGATACCAGAGATTCCTTCCAGCTATAAGTTTCAGCAGGATACTCTGAGATGCTTTTACAAAATGAACTCTGTGTTCTGAGTATCACACTATTTTCTCTGACTTCTGGCATCAGGCTGGAATCCCTAAATTGTCATTCTTCCTGCTCTGTATATATCATCTAGACACTAGAAGTCCACAGCTGAAACAACGGAGCATACTGCAGGAAAAGGGTGGGCAAAAATAAACTCTTGTTAAAGCAAATATAGATCTTTACTGTTCCAGCACACACCAAACCTGATTGTCTGATGCTCTAAGCCTCAAGACCCACTCTTGGGAAAGCAGGCAACCATGGCCACACCCACACTCCATATGCCCCTCATCAGAAGTCAGCCAGAGCAGCCACAACTGAACAAACACTTTAGCACTAGGGAGAGAACCATTAGGCCCTTCCTAAATCAGCTTAGCCAAGCACATTAAGGTTGACCTGACTAAAGTGTTTTTTCAGTTATAGGTTAGCTTGAGACCAATTTGCCTTAACAATTGAGTACAGAGCATCAAAGTCTGAGAACAAGTGAAACTAGCAGACTTTCTGCTTAAAACTTGTCTCTCCTCTGGTGCTACCTAAGGTTCCTCAAGCCAGTGTTCCCAAACACCCACTGTAATCACCACCTTAAAAAAAAAAAAAAAAACAAAAAAAACCCCTACAAATTTTAACCTCTCCATCTTCAGGATATTTCCATCAACCATTATTCTTAAACTAGTTCGTGTTTGAATGACATTTTACAAGGTCTTTAGGGAGGCACTTTGGTATTGCAGCAAAGAGCCTATACTCAGAAATCAGATTGCATCAAGTCCCAGTGGTGTTACTAGTGGTGTGACTTTAAACAAATTGCTTGATTTCCTTGTACTTCAGTTTCCTCATACATAAGACAGAGAAAGTAATAATTCTCATTTCATAGAGTTGTTAAGATTAAATGAGATAAAGGGCATGAAGTTCTTTAAAAAAATGTGCCTGGCACATAGGAAGTGCTCTCTATAGTAGCGTTACCTATTAATATTTTCAAACACATTATCTCATCTGATCCCTGTAACTACACTAGTGGAGAGAGCAGGGCAGAGCTAACTACACTCATGCTGGAAACAGATTCATAGAGGTTGAGTCACTGGCCAAGTTCACACAAAGAGTGTTAGTTCCTATTTCCTTTATACCCTTGGCTCATAAGCTCTGTTAGGTCATAGATGCTCTGAAAATTTTATAAAAGCTGTGTACCATTTCCTCTGCCCCACCCACCAAAAATGCATACCTAAAAACCACCCAAATTTTTGCCTAGAACGTCAAGGGCTCAAAAACTACATGAAGCCTGTCTATGAACACTCCATGGATCCCAATTTCAGAATTTCCTTTTTCTTTTCCAAGAAAAGCATTCTTTTTAAAAATGTTTTCTTCAAATTTCAAAACTCCTTTCTGTCAATGATTCTTAGACCATACAACAGCTCAAGTACTTAAAATGCAGCTTGAATTATGAATCCCCTGACTTTCCTGCCTCTACATTTAAGTCAGTAAGTTCATCCCATCTCTGCTTGGATCATTCATACCCATTACCTCAGTCTCTGGGTCATTTCCCATTTGTTTCCTGATTGCCTTTGCTTCTTTAAACAAAAGTGAAGGTAATGACTACCAGCTGCATTTCCACTCTAACCTCCTATCCTATACCAAAATTAGATAAAACTGGCCTGGCCAAAAATAGCAAGAATTCAAGCAACTATCAGTCCATTAAAAAAAAAAAAAAACTTATTTACAGAAGATTAGAGACTATATTACATATGAACTCATTTTACACAAATCTTTAGGATTTTGCTTGTTCTCTTATAACCACCATTTTGCTTTCTAAAACAACTTTGGGGAAAGTCAGTTGGTATCATCGTTAGGTTTAGATTGTATCTTTTTGCTGTATCTTCAGATGCATATGGGAGTAGAGGGTGAGGAGGAAGAATGTATTCACCAGGAATTTGACAAGATAATCTTACTTATCTTAGTTATTCATGTGAATGAGTCATCATCTTGGAAGACAGGCAGTTATGTACATTTGCACAGCTGATGTCAGCTGAATTTTATGCAATCTCAGAACACAGAAATAGCAAAAGTCCAATTCTGGAGTAAATGGCATTTATTCATAGATGACCCATAGTAACAATTCCTTAAAAACAAAAGTATAATTACACACTGAGCCAGAGCGGCATAAGGTTCAAACTTCCTAGGAAGGAAAACATGGATTGTCAAACTATAGAAATAAATTTGGTATTAAGACAGTTAACTTTCAGTCTCAATTAAGACTGTTTTTATCTTGGTAACATTACTCTGGAATTCTAAAAACTGGAGTACACAATACCTCCTGATTAATCTGTTCTTAAAAAAAAAAAGTTATACTTCATGAGCTAAAATAACACCGTTTCTATGAATTTATGAGCCATGGAGTGATATTCTCCATGAAGAATAAAAAGAATTTTTCAAACTACTGTAAAATAAATAAGAACATCATTAGTTTCATTGTCATTCAAAAAAGAAAACGTAAATAAACCTTTTGAATGATGCAAGATGTTTTCAAAAAAGAATAGAAAAGAGTTTAATAGGGAGAACACAGTTTCCAGTGGTGCCACACTACCCTTTGCCTTCTTTTCTCCATGATTACTTTGAAAAGGAAAAAGAGGTCTACACTAAAGACAGCAGGTAAGCGTGGAGCTCATCTGGGAGCATAAGCACTTCCCAGTCACCTCCAGTAGTTCTACAATATGCTACAATCCCCCCAAGGGTTACCATGTGGCCAAAGTATCATTGTTTGGACAGTTACTGAGCACCTATCAGATCTCAGACTTTGCCCTAGGCAGAAGGAACATAAAGATATGCACCACATCTCTCCAGCCCCCATAGAAACATAAATAATTATAGGAAGCATAACAATGCTTTAATATACCAGCTGCTAAGGCATCCATTGTCTAACACTGTAAAGCATATTAAGCCAGAAAAGTGCCCCAAGACCACAGTGTTTATGTCATCCAGAACCCCCATGCTTGGGGCAATCCAGTTGTATGGGTGGTCTTCCAGATCCTTTGAGGATGTGGGTATAAGTCAGTACCATTCTAAAGCCAGTCCTAAAATACTGGACATGGAGAACCTTGAATTAAATCCAGTACTACCCTTATAAACTTGTGAATGAATAAATGCAATCTGTATTTACAGAGCATCTTGTATTTCACAAAAGTCTTTTAGAAATTTTGATTCTTATGTCATTTGTGATGTTAGAAGACATTATTATTCTCATTTCATTGTGTATTTATTATCTGCAATATATCACTTATTACATAAGATTTGTATCTTATTTATTTACCAAATTATGTAGCAACATATACCAAATAATAATGATAAAGCACACATTCATTATATAAAAAAATAATGTATTATAAATCAAAACCATATGTTTGCATTTTAATTGTTTAATATTTGCCTATCCCATTAGGATTAAACTCCTGAGGGTTTGTCTGTTTTAAACATTTTTATATGCTTATGCTTAGTTAGAACAGGGATAAGCACACAGTTAGCCTTCATTACGTGTATGTCAGATGAGTACTTAATGAATTTTACATTTGAGAAAACAAGAGTTAAGCAACCTAAACATAGTAAACTAGTTAGTATATGGAAGACATAAGATAGAATAAAAGTCTCCTGGCTCCTTTCAAGCTTCTTCTTCCGTCCCACTCTCTGCCCAAACTCTCTTCTATTATACCTACCCTCTTACTACAAATGGATCCACTGATGACAAAGGGCCTATGGATACCAGTTGGAGAAAAAGCACCAGTGAAGGGCTTGCTTTAACAATCTGATAAAGCCAGGCTTGTGATCTGCGTGCTCCCTCCCTTCTCCTTTGCTGTCATGATCTGGTAGGGTATGCCTTTGGTTAAATCCTATCTACATTTTTTAAACAAGATTTTTTACAGCTTTCCATTTGACTTTGTAATACGCTGGTAAAAATATCAGAAGTAGAATCAGACAAAAATATCTAACACCCTCTGCAATAACATTAGCATTGTTTTAATAGAAAAACTTCTCTGTAGTTTGACAGTATAGAATAGCCAGGTCACAGTGTTTTTTAAAAATATGGGCTATGTTATGAAAGCAGATACCAATATCAACTAGGACCTCAGTGAACAGAATTACTCAGGGCTTTACTCGAGCATAAGAAAAATAAGGAAGATCCTTCCTCCCCCAGATTTCGTGTCCATGGTCCCTGCTTTGTTGCTTGAAATACTCCAATGGTCTTTTGTGAGATCATCATCAAGAAGCATTGTATGCAAAAGAAACTTTGGGTCAAATTAAGGTATCAGAACATTTAACAGCCATGAGCAGTACTCTCAAAGAATGGGATACAAAGTAGGGAAGTTTATAAGGAGGAGGAAATTACAAATAGTCCCTTTCATTTGTCTATTCCCAGCCCCACTATCCTGGTGTAAGTTCTCATCATCTTTTATCTCAATTATTAATTAGCTCTCTGCCTCTAGTCTCTTCAAATTTCCAAACTTCCGACTCATCCCCAACACAGTGATAAATGTAAAACATAAATCTGATTGTGTCATCATGATACTTAAAATTCATTTGTAGTTACCCATCTCTGAAGCTGAAATCCACACTACTTAGCATGTAAATGAAACGGCCACTTTCTTGCCTACATTTCAAGTCACATCTACTCTCCCACAAGTACCCAGATATTTTGTTAATCATTTCAAGTAAAGGGGAAAAGACATATGTACGTATATATGTATGTATGCATATATATATATATATATATATATCTTTTTTGCATAAGGAAACTAAAGCTTTCAGTGATTAAGTAACTTGCCAAAGTTGGTGGTAGGTGGTAGATCTAAACCTCCAACTCAGGTCTGCTTAAGAACAAAATGCAGGCTGTTAACAACCATGATATGATGATTACTAAACGCAAAGAAACACATTAAAAATGTAAACTCAATATAACTGCATTCTAGGTTCTGGAAATGAAGTACAATTCAAACTCACCACTTGGCCTCATAGTTGTCAAAATTTGGCAGAAAGAAGAAGTATTTTTGGAAATGTGATATTCATAATGTAAGGTATAATATCTTTTTAATACACTATCATATATCAAGTACTGAGACCAGTTAATGGTTCATTGTAGATCATAAATATTTGTGGAGTGAATAATAGGAAGATCAATTCTCTGAAAAATCTGCAGTCTACCCTTTACTCTAGATTCTTAAAATATACCAAGCTAACCAACACTGGAAGAGTACTAGGTACTTAGATAATATATTATCTCCTCTGAGAATTGCTAATATAGAATTGTGGTGTGGGACAATGCCATTGGTCTGGTGAGGGACAGTCTAAAGAGTTGGTGAAGACACTTCATTATGTTTCACTGTTCTTTTCCTTTTTAGAATTCTTGGGAGAAATGGCTCTCAGTAATAATTTTGCTTTGCCTGAGATAATTGTTGTGCCTTAATTTTGGTTCTATAAATCATGGCACCACTATTTTTTTTTCTTCTCACATTATCTTACTAAAGGCTTGGAGTCAAATATCTGATCTACCCCAAAAGAAGCACTGAAGTTCACGGCACATAATTTATGCAGTAGCCTAAATCTTGACTTCACTTTACAACTCTACTTTTGTTTACAAGTTGCATAATTTTTCTCAACTACATTCCTTTATACGTTGTGCCATTCATTCATTATTCAACAAATCTCGCATAAGACCATCTATGTGCCTTAAGTACTTTTGTAGAGTTTATTTTTCATTCTTATTTTTTGTTCATTTATTCAACACATAATTGTAGCTCACATATTCTGTACCAAGAGCTATTCTTGGTTCTGGGAATAATACAGAAGTGAACAAAACAAACCAACAAACCCTAAATAATAAAATCCAAGGGTTATATTCTAGTTGGGGAAGAAGACAACAAATAGCTAAATAATTAAAATATTGAGTATTGTAGGTAGCAATAATTGTAAAGAAGAAAAGTTATCCTAAAAGCAGGAACTAGGAAGCTTCAGGGGCTACAAGAGCAAGGAACAAGAATACTATGAAGAGAAAGACTCATCAAGAAAATGGAATTTGAGGGGCTCCTGAGTGGCTCAGTCAGTTAAGCAACCAATCCTTGATTTCAGCTCAGGTCATGATCTCAGGGTCCTAAGATGGAGCCCCACATTGTGCTCTACACTCAGTGCAGAGTCTGCTTAAGATTCTCTCTCCCTCTCCCTCTGCCTCTGCCCTCCCCCCCTGCTTGCATGCATACACGTGCTCTCTCGGTCTCAAATAAAATGTTTCTTTAAAAGTGGAATTTGATTGGGGTGCCTGGGTGGCTCAGTCAGTTAAGCATCTGCTTTCGGCTCAGGTCATGTTCCCAGAGTTCTGGGATCGAGCCCTATATCGGGCTTCCTGCTCCATGGGAAGCCTGCTTCTCCCTCTCCCACTCCCCCTGCTTGTGTTCCCTCTCTCACTCTCTCTCTCTCTCTCTGTCAAATAAATAAATAAAATCTTTAAAAAAAAAAAGTGGAATTTGATTAACGATTTGAAGCAGGTGGGAGGGTGATCATGAGGATATCTGGTAAATAAAAATTCAGAGAACTAATGGGGGCTAGGGCATGCAAAGCCTTGAAGGTTATTTTTAAGATGTTGGCTTCTATTCTGAAGGGGCTAGGAAGCCACTAAAAATTTTTGAGCCAAAAATTGCTGTGATCTAACGTATGTTGTAACAGGATCACTGGCTTCCCTGCTGAGAACAGACTTAAGACATAAGGTTGAAAGCAAAGTGACCTGTTAGGAGTAATTGCATAATTCAGGCAAGTGGTCATGATGGCTTGGACCGGGAAGGCAGTAGAAGAAGTGAAGTCACTAGATTCTGGACATATTATCAAGGTCAGCCTATATTATATTGCACATTGGTTGTCAGATAAAGAGAGGAATCCAGAATGATGCCAATGTTCTTGGTGTGAAAACTGGAAAAAAGGAATTGCATTAACTGTGGTGGAAAATACTGTGAAAGAAGTAGATGGTGGGGGGCTGATAATAGCAGGAGTTCAATTTTGTTCATATTAGCTGGAAGATTTATTATGTATCCAAGTGAAGATGTCAAGTAGGCAATAAAATACACTTGGGAGGAGAGGTTTGGGATGGACTTTATGGGAGAGAATGGGAGAAGTGGATATGGAAACAATGAGTACAGACAACATTTTTGAGGCATTTAGCCCCCAAAAGAATGAGATAATAGCTGGAGGGGAAAGATAGTTTTTTAAATTTTTTAAAATTAGAGAAATAAGAGCAAGTTTTATCCTTTAGAGAAGGGGAAATCTGGTTTCCAGCAAGAAAGCATGGAATCTAGTGAACAAGTATAGGTTATGGCTGTAGCTCAGAGCAGAGATGGATCATAGAGTAACCCAAGAGAAAAGGCAGAGTACCTGGGGCTGGAACAAGTGGGAGAATTAGGCAGTATTGAGAACTTGTGGACGTTCTCTTCTGTCTGCTTTTCTCAACAAAATAGGAAGCAAAGTCATGAGTTACAAGTGAGAATGAGCAAGGCAATCTAAAAGGTTTGAGAAGACTGGAGAAGGTATGATATGGTTTTAATAGAGGGAGAATGAATGGACCAGAGAAACACAGCACATTTGCTGACTAGCATTAAGTGTTCACTTGATCTTAGTGACCACACACGCAAGGTAGTGTTTCTCTCCAGTAGTCTTCCACTGTGCAGGTCCAGATGCAGAGTAGTGGATGGAATTAAACCTAGTTTAGGAATTCACCAAGGGCGATGAGGGACAATGACAAGATGGTAAAATAAATGGACTGAAGGTACAAAGCAAAAGACTATTGGAATTTCAAAGAGGCCATATTCCTTGCATCTCTGAAAGTCCTCTTAAATGTAGGCACATTTAAGTAGGCACAGCACAGAAAATTAATTAAACTACATTCATGGTACTGGACTCCTATTTGCAGGTAGGGGTCCCTCAGGTGTTTCTTCATCAACCCTTGGATATTACTCACATGGAATTAGTCAGTCTGTTTGCTGAGATGTCTATTCCATTAGATTTTGAAATGCTTGAGGGCACCACTGTCAATTTTTCTTTATATTACTAGAGCTAGAACGATGGTAGGACATGGATTATTTTTAATTAATATACATACATATACTTATGGATGGATGAATAAAAATCTATTTTTGCATATAGCACAGTGGTAACCATGATAGTTCTGCTAGGTAAAAACCTGGCTCTACCTCTTATTAATCATGAGTGTTTGACAACTTAACATCACCATGCCCCAATGGATACACTACTAAGTTGGCCAAAAAAAAAAAAGTTACTATTACTAATAATTGTTGTAAGGATAAAATGAGTTTAATATATGCAAAGCCCTTTAGAAAAGCTACGAACCCATAAGTGCTCAATAAATGTCAACTCCGTATAGTGGTATAGACTTCCCCTCTTCCGGCTCTCTCAATCTGTGAAGATTTTCTTATTCCTCCTCATATCCATGTAGAACCTAGTTTATATCAACAGAATAATATATACCCATTCTGAAAGACTTTAGAGTGGGGTGTGTGTGTGTGTGTGTGTGTGTGTGTGTGTGTGTACCCAGCCAAATTACGGAGACTCCCTTGAAGCATGAATTGTGTCTTATTCAGTACTGGATTCCCTGGGCCTATGATAGTTCTGTCATGCAGAATGGACTCTTGTATTTGTTGAACAGAACTGAACAGGACCAGGTAAAGTGATATATTTGGTGGAGAACTGGGCTACTCAGAGGGAGTAAAGAAGGCCCTGACTGTCACAGGTAGGGGAAGTCATAGGAAAATAATACCTACAGAAAGAGAAATAGAAAAGCAAGAAATTACAACCTTTCCTACCCCACAATTTGGCTTGGCATGGACTGGGAACTCTTCCTCCTATCCCCTTAGTAACAGCCCTGCTTTTCAAAACCTGGCCATTTGTAACAGAATTTTTGCTAGCTGTCCAGTTGGATCAAAATATTCACCCACACTGAAGGGGAGACATTAGAATGATTTACCAATAACATGTCAAAATTCCATCCAGAGGGTGTTTGCGGGTAAATAGCAGTGACAGAATAAAAAGCATCTTAACTCCATATTTTTTTCCTCTGTCCCTATTATCTGCTCTCTTTTCCACAAAATACCATAATTCCAAGTAAAATACCACCCATTCCCACTTTTGTACTGTCAAAGTCAGTTTGTTACAAGTACACTGAAGAAGGCTCTTTTGATTCCAAATCTGAGGAAGTCCCTTTGAACAAAGATGCTTAAAAAAATCATTAAATGTAATAGCCATATCAATAAAGGCAAGAATCGTAGAGAAGAGAACTAGGACCCTTTACAGCCAGTTCGTCAAAATGAGGGGGAAGATGTAGATACCCAGGAAAGTGTCACTAACCATGCAAGTGAAAAATGCAGGAGAAAATGTTGGTTTCCTAGGATAAATGCTGGTTTATCACTGAAATGATAGCTGTCACCAGAAATTTTCCTACCCAAGTTATACTCATGATGCCAGGCGTCTGTTCAAATTTCCTCTGAAGAGTTATAGTGACAAGGACTGCTATCATTTAGAGCAAATATTGCATTTGCTGCTATTCTCAGGAAAAAATACTAAAAGTGCATATCCATATGGTAAGATTTCTCATGCATTCACATGGACAAAGTGAGATGAAAGTTAGTATTTATTGTGAATATTACAAAATATCTGAGATTTACCAAGTGGTGTGCAGTTAAAATTGTTCTCTGGAGGGAAGAAACAACAACCACCCTGATTTGACTTTCTTGGTGTAAATAGTCCCACTATGGCCACGCTAACAATAAGATGTCACTGAATGTAAAGTTGCAAGCCAGTATCAGCTGACTCCAGCACACCACTGATTCTTATCCGTAAACTAATTGCCTCTCTCTCCAGAATTAGAGCTGAAATGGATATTAGATGTTATCTAGTCCAACCCCTCACCTAACCAATGACAAGAGAAGGGATATAAACAACAAAGCACCCAGGTTCTCTATTTCAAGGTCTTCTTTGAGGCAGATTAGGTCCTTAGAAAAAGGTGAGTTTGCAAGTAGGAGAAAGGGCATGGAAGAGAATACGTCATGCTGGCCTCCGTAACTTCAATGCACATTCGGTGGCACACGCACTAGCTGTAGTGAAACAAGTTTCTGAGGAGTAGGTGCAGATTCCCCCTCAGTTGACCACTACCTCCTTCTTCCCACCGATCACACTGCCAAATCCAGAGCAGTCACTCCACTGGTCTATCATTGTGAGAAAGAGGGGGTGTCTGAAAAGATAAGGAAAATAATTGCTTTACACTTCTTCACAATTCTGCCTAGAACAGAGATCCTATAAAATTAACCAAAACAACAGGGTCAAGGGGAATTTCATAAATGAAGTCCTTGCACACCATATTTCAAGGAGGTCTATTTTATTTCTTGGTATGATTTTCCTGCCACAAGTAAGCATCATTCTACTCTTAAAATCACGCTTCCAATAGTTGCCACTTCATGGTTTCCTGGGCAGAGATTAACTAATATTATCTCAATTGTGACAAGGTTGCTATTTGTGGCTGCAAACAGATGGACCCAGTTCTGTGTGTGCTTCCACTGCATCCATTCTGCTCTGAAATTCTTTTAATTGTGGAAAAAAAAAAAAATTCCAAGCAGGACTTGTCCAAGGCTCTGTATTTCCATCTCGCCTCAGTTACACCCAATGCGTAATCTCTATAATCTCTATTATGTATTATCAGACATGTCACTAGAAATTTAAGAAATCATGTTTCTTTCCATTCTTTTATTTTCCTGAGTCTGGATAAAAATATAAAATCGGTTTCTATTAACATCCTATGCCCTAATAAAAAGCATATGGCAAGCCCTAAAATCAGGTTGTTAAATTTGTTCAGAAATGAAGCTGATTTTTAGAATACCAGAGCATGAGTGATAGTATAGTATATCCTGTTTTCATAAGATAATTTTTAATGTTTACGATCATTTCTTTGAAAGTAATTCTAGTTCTAGTGAGAAATATTCACGGGGGACAGGGAGGTGAGCATCTTTTCTCTGTCATAAGACAGCTATAAGCATGAGCACACAAAAATAGGGGTTTTGTTTGTTTTTCAATTCTCTCAGCTTCTATTAGAGTCCCTTGCTAACTTTGTGACACTGTATCAGTTTTAGTATACACTTCATTTGGTTGTCAGTTTACACATACACGTTTTACTTACCCCTCACTGAAATGCCTACTCCATAGGGCATTGACAGTACCAGTCTCCAGGTCACTGTATCCTCAAGTGCCTGGCAAATCATGGATGCCCAAGAAAAATGTCAGTATTAGTACATTCCATCTGTGGGGACAGGGTGTCTCCTCAGTTCCTCCCACTCTTCTTTACTACTTCTTCTGCATCAGAATAATATCTCTCTAAATGATTAACTACAATGTGAGACATATGGGGAAGAATCCAGACTTAGAACTAGACTCTGCTGCAGATTCTAGTGGGGAATCCTACTGCCCATGGAAGCGGTCAACCTTAGGGAGGTTCAGTGCATGGAAGCAAAGGACAGAAACAGCTGGAGAAGACATAGATAGCAAAGAGCTCCAGGCAGGCAAGGAGCATAGGAAGTTCTGGAAACTGAGCCATTCCCAAGATTCTGACTCAGACACAGGAGCAAGGTAAAGATCTAGTTATTAAAATTATGGAGCATGGCAGGGCTCAGGAGTAGAAAAGAAACCCGGGATTATAACTGGTTGGCAAACTCAGAGCCAGACCGGGCATGACGAAGAGAATGCTGATCTCAAGAGCATGTATCCACAACACTTTATATCCCTTATTTGTAGGGTCATGGCAGAACTTGAGTCTGGAGTGAGGCTTGACTTGAGTGTGGAAGTCAAGTGGTCCCAACAGCAAAGTGTAAATCATGGTAGCTTATTACAACACAAGACGCCTATTAAAAATCCCCAACAGCCAGCTCTATTGAAGTATCAGAACACATGTGGGTGTGTGTGCATGCCTACACACACATGCACACACATACACACATTTTCCTCCAGAACACTAAATTGACTTTCTCACATCAGTTTGACCATAATATTCTGGAAGAAATAGTTCTCCTGTGATCAGTCCACTTGACAGGAAGGATGGTAAAGCCATGTAAAAGCCCACATAACAGTAGCTATGTGGATACAAGAACTTAGGTCCACTGAGTATCTGGCTCAATGTTCTTTTCAAAAGATGCTATTTTCCTTTAGTAATATGGACAAGGAATCAATGTTTTTTGAGATTACATCATATTCAGTGGTACCCTAAAAAAGCCACCAAATTGTTTCTATCTAATCAAATTTGTCAGTGCAGTCACTACTAACAGTCACTCGTGACCAGCTGCCAACTGCCCCCAAACTGAGCTCTGAAACCTGTGGAGATGTTTATGGCTCCAGGAGCTCAAAAAGTAGAACTGCAAAAATATTCCTGCTGATTATGCATCAGGGTCTCTGGAAAATACTTAGCTCTAATAGCCCTGTCCACTATATTCTCCAGTTAAAAAGCAAACTCTCTTATACAAATATAATGTATAAGTACCAGGAAGCAGAGACACACATGTGCACACACACTCAAGATGGCAGAACACCACTACTTTCTAGGGATTTGATTTCACAGTTCCTTGATTCACCAGAAATCTTTGACAAAAATCTTTTTCCTTGTTTCAATATCAACTTGTGTGTATGGGGGGGGGCGGTAATGAGAGGAGGAGAGGTGGCTATTTACCCTCCTTTCTCACTGAATTTTTTTGTTTAAAGAATAGACCCTTACCTTAGCAGCTGAAGAGGCGTAAGCATTAGTCCCAACCACTGCTCCATCAGGATTTCCAGCTTCAAGCAGTGATATACTCTTTATATTAATAACTTTATACTTTAAAAAGAAATTTCCTGGACACAATTTCACTTACCCTTCACAGTAACCCTGTAAGAGAGGTACCATCCCCATTTCAAACATGAAGTTGGTCACGTACCAGCCACTCTTCAAAGCCCTGGGGTTACAAAGAGGAGTAAGATGGAAAAGCCCTTAAAAGTTCACGTTGTAATGTAGAAAAATAAGATGACAAATGCAAATAAGTAACGGGATGCACTCTGGTAGTTAGAAGTACTACAAGGAGAATAACTGGGGGCAGAGGGCATAGGAAGGGCTCTTGGAGGTGGTGACAACTGAAGTGAGATTTAAATGACAAAAGGAGGCAACCATACAAAAATCCGGTAAGATGCATTCTGAGAAGCAGCAGCAGATTTCGAAGGCCTGAGACAGGAATGATCCTGACAGCTCTGAGCATTAGACAGGAGGCCAGTGTGGCTGGGAGGTAGTGAATGAGGAGGCAAGGAGAGAGGAAAGTAGGATGAGCAATTAAATCAAAGAGGTAGGCAGGGGCCAAACCCAGTGGGGTCTTGCAGCCCTGGCCAAGAGTTAGATCTAGTCTAGTTGCAATAAGAAGTCTTTAGAACATTTTAAGCAGATGGGTGACATGAAAATAATCAAGTATAGTGTTTAAGAGTTCATGTAGCAGAGCTGGGCTGCCCATAGTCACATCCTGCTTCTGTCAATTATTAGCAATAAATCCTTGGACAAGTTTCTTATCTTCCCTGTGCCTCAATTTTCTTACCCGTAAAATGGAGACTGATATAATACCCATCTCAAAGGGTGTAAAGGAACAAATACAGGGGTGCTTGGGTGGCTCAGTCGGATGAATGTCCGGCTCTTGATTTCAGTTCACGTCATGATCTCAGGGTTGTGGAATTGAGCCCTGCAACAGTCTCCACACTCAGCATGGCGTCTGTTTGAGATGCACTCTCTCCCTCTCCCTCTGCCCCTCCCCTGCTCACTTGCTCACTCACTCACTCTAAATAAGTAAAAAATAATAAAACCTTTAAGGGAACAAAGACATGTAAGCAACTCAGAACAGGACCTAGCAAATAGTAAGTTCTCAATAAATGTTAGCTATCATTATTAGAGAAATCATTCTCACTGCTCTTGGGAAGATGGACTGTAATGGGCAAGTGTGGAAGCAGAGAAGCTAGTTGGGAGACTTTTGTGATAGTCTAGGTGACACATGATAGAGGATTAGACATGGTGGTAGCAGTAGAGAAGTAGCTGGATCCTGGATCTATTTTGAATGCTTTGCCAACAGGACTTACCAACAGAGTGAAAGCGGTGTGAGAGAAAGCCCATGTTATCTTTTCTGAGAACGTGAACGGTAGTGCTCTAAAGCCTGGGAGTAGAGCAAGATCAGGAAACCAATGGTTATTAGATAACCAAATGAAAACAAACACACAGTCTAAAGCCCAGGAGAGAAGTATAAATGTGGGATTTTTAAGCTGTGGGATTAGTTGGAAACTAAAAAAACAAAAAAAAGAATGTCAACAGAAGAGGGCCAAAGCCCAAGTGCCGAGTCTCTGCAGCATTTAGAGGCAGGATCAAGAGGGAGGAGGAATTAGTAAGGGGGACTGAGAATGAGGGGCAGGCCAATAGAAAGAAGTCCAGAAGCACGTCACAGAAGCCCAGAGAACATATATGTCAATTACATCTGAGCGATCAGGGAAATAAAGGCAGAAATGTGACTTTGACATTGGCTAAGCATAGAGAATTGGTGACATCAACCCTGCAAAAAACGTCAGCCTCAATGAAATGGGAGAAATGGTGGAACAGACTTAAGAGTAAGGGAAGTAGAGGAATAAGAGAGTTGACTGACAGAGATTTGGGGGAAGTGGTGATTATTGGCATTGGTCTAGAATGTGATAGCTGAAGGTGACTGTTGTTGGAGCGGAGAAGATCCAGCTGAAAGACCAGTGACTAAGACTTAGGAAGAGGAAATGGCCTAAGGAAGTTAGCTAGGCAATGTAGCACTGGCAGCATTCAGAAGGAATCCCATTTCTTCACATGCTGGTGCTGCAGCCCAAATTATTACCAAGAATAGAGCGGGCATGTTACCAGATGAAATGCTGAGAGTATAACCTATTTTGATTATGTTTCAACTATGTAATACAACTTGGATGCTGGTTAAAAAAAAAAGCATCCTTTTATCATGAGTAAATGGAAAGAAGTATTTCAAAGAAAGAAAAAGCTAAATATCCAAAGATGTACTTTGCCTCATTGCCTGTAATCAAGAAAATAGAATTGAAATTGCTGCAAGGGAAAATCATTCAGCATTGTGGCATACTAGAAGGGACCTTCAAAGAGCAGCTGATGCACCCACAAAAACTAGAAAGTCATCCTCTACTTGTTCAAAGAAGAAAACACATGCTGTGCTTAAAGAGTTACAGGACAGAAAACATCTTATAAAAAAGAACAAAGACAGTGTGTTCAAACTTTTTTTAGTTTGAAATAGGAAGCAAAATTTTCCAGAAAGTTTAATTTGGGTACTAGTGGCATCCTTTTACTAATCAGTTGCAGCATAATTATAATCAAAGTAAGCTCATGTTTCACTTTCAGAAAAAGGGAATTATCTTGTCCTCAGTTTCTAAAAAACATTCACTGTGATATCCTTGTAATTGATTTTAAATTGACTATTTTCGGCTCTATCTTTAAACAGATACTTAGTAAAATAGGTATTCTCAAAATTTTCTTGCAAAAAAAAAATCACAAAAGATAAGACTGTGAGGCGTATGATATAAATTGTTTTTTGCAGCTCTAGTAATTTGCTTAGAAGTGATTTCCAAGAATATCCCCAAAGATATCTGACTTTCATTTTAGTTCAAGAAAATTTCCCTTGAAAGTTATCCCTCTTGGAATTAAAACATCAAAAATTGTAAGTATGTCTGAGTGCTGAGGGAGGGGAAGAGTTGCAGCCCTTCATGATGCATGACCAGCTGAAGACTTGGACAGAAACTTATGGCTTGACATTGCAGCGGCTCCGTAGAAACTTCCAAGTGCCAAGGAAACAGAACAGAAAACCAGGGCTGACCGAATGGAAGCTGGTTTTTCATCTGTTTCTAGCATTCTTCCAGAATGCTTTCCTTTTCCAACTCCATGATAACTGCTGGCAGAGTATCATCACCTTGCTACCAGATTGCAAGCTCTTTGAGGACAAGATGTTTTCCTGTATCACCCACAGAAACGCAGTGCTTGAGAAAACTGAATATTCTATAAATATTTTTTAAATAAAGGTCTGAATAAATTCCTAAAGTTCTGGCATATAATGTGCATGCCTTCTCTAACTGCTTCCTGTTAAGAATTTCTAATCTTTATAAAATAAATATTAAATTAATAAATTTAAAACATCTGATCTGTATAGGCTTACCTAAGGACTTATAGAAACACTTTGACTCTAATTTAAGGTTTTAAAGTCTTAAAATTAAAGAAAAATATAGTATTATATTATAAATGAATCAACATCGAGCTTGTTGCTCCAAAAAGGATACTGTTAGTGGAGACTGTTGGCTGTCTACCAAGATCTGCCCTCCCTAGTATACTTATATTTCTCAATCTCCACTGCAGGTGAGTATAACCACTCAACTAAGTTCTCTCTGAAGCAACAAGAGGGGGAGTACTGTGCAACTTTCAGACCTGGCCCACAAATTTCTCCCAGAAGGCTGCCTCCATGCTCTTTCCTGCACTGCACTCCAGCTGTCAGGGAGAGCGGCATCCAGAGCACCACAGGCTGAAGATGGCACCACCACATTCACCTTGGGTCCCTGAATGCTTGTGTGGAGCAGAGTCTCCTCAGCTGGCATGGAACATCCACTTTGAACTGTTATATAAGGGAAAAGGGAATACTCTTGTGTTTAAGCCACTACGTATTGAGTCAATTTATAACAGCACCTTAGCCTTCCCTAATTAATATAAGTAGCACTTATTAAGTGCCTACTCTCTGCTAGGTAGTGTGTTAGGGAGGGATTCCCATGAACTTTCTAAGACACTATTAAATAGAATATTTTTAATCTAGTATTTATTGAGCCCTAATGGATCAGGTACTGCTAAGCATTTTATGTTTATGACTTCATTTATCCTCACAATAGCCTTATGAAATAGGAACTATTTTTCCCATTTTACAGATGAAGAAACTGAGGCTTGGACAAGTTAAAGAAAATTGGCCCAAGGCCACAGCTAATAAGTATTAGAGAAGGAACCAAACATAAGTCACACAGAGTCCACTGGACTAACCCCTAGGCAATGCTGCCTCAGCCAGGTAGTATAGCTATACAGGGGATATATCCAAATGTGATAGATACATCGAGAGCAATGTCAAAGAAAGTAAATTGTGCAAAAGACTCCGATTAGTGTGACTTCTAATAGGTATGTTTCACCATGACTGAAATGATCATGTTCTGTCGGGTTAGCCCCAACGGTATACTTTCATACTCATTTGAATGCTCTGAAGCCTACAGTGTGCACATCAGGGTAATGGATGAAGGAGTTGGGGCTACAAGAAGGTCAACAGTACAGAACCTGACCTTGAGGGGAAACAACACACAATAGGTACCTATAGGAAGCAAGTAAAAGGAGCAGTTTTCTTTGAAAGATTTCCAGTGGTAAGTGACTTAGAAACTAAATAACCTGTAACATAAATCAGGATTAGGCTTTTTCAAAATTGACCTCTATTATGGAAGGTATTTTCATAAGTAGTAATTCTCTCAGTAAATATTGCATTTTTGACACTCTTTAGAGAATGATATAAATCACTGGACACAAGAGCTCTGAATGGGGTACTAACTGGTCTGCATTTGAGAATCCTTGTATAATGCTCTTAGAATGTAGGTTATTAAGGTAGGTATTTGAATTTGCTGGACTTGGTAAAATCAAGGCCCTCCTCAGTGGATACATCTGTACACGGATACACCTCTAACTAATTCCTTTAAATCACTCTCCAGTTACAACTTAGACTGAAATTTGTCTATTTTTAATTAAGGCAGGTGCTCATTTTGCTATAAATTTTATTACCATCATTGGAGCACATAAAGAAGTGGCTTTCAAACAACAGAGTGCCTTTGAAATTTGAATTCTCATACCTGGATTTATATTTGCTTGGCTTGAGATTCTGCCTTTTGTAGCATCAGCTTTTGGCTCAGACCTGCCCTTTGAATATGGTCTTCTGCTGAGTCTCCTGCCCTCTAAAGGAACAGGGCTCCATGGCTAATTTTCCTAGGAAGCATTTATGGCCAGCCATGCATCATCTGTGTGGACACTGTAAATTAGACTATCATCCTGCTACAGCCTCCTTCGCCTTTTCCTGAACTTTTACATTTTTTTACAGCCCTACATGATCCCCACTAAGCCATATAGAAATTCAGGAAGCAGAAGATTTTACCTTTGTCTCTTGAGGGCATCCCAGCTGAGTGGCCTCAACCACAAGCTTCTCCCTACTTTCTGTGGAATTGTTCAGAGTTGTTAGATTCCAGAACATCATTCACTGGACCACAGTTTTAATGGGCAGTTTTTTTATGCCTTAACAGATATGTAGCTACTCTCCACTTTGTCTCTTACATATCTGATTTTATTTCCATGTGGTAAGTTGATCTAGGTGAGCTCTGCCGCTTTGTACAAAGCCCAGTGTGTCAGGTCCGTCTTCAGGGAAGCAGATGCAAAGGCAGAATTTAAATTGCAAGAGATATATTGAGGGTAATGCCTATGAAAGATAAAGAGAAAAAAAGGCAGTGTATCAGACCAGCAATATAGGCCTGACACCTGTGAAGAGAGAAGGGGAAAAGAAGGATGAGTAGGTAGGAGAAGCCTCATACTGTGGTACAGCTCTAAAGAGCCTCAGACAGCACAAGGGGACACCAGCGTAAAGACTGCCTGTGGAAGCATCGTGCACTGGGCAGAAATAGGCCCAGCTACCCCACCAAGCATGCTCATTGGCCAGGAGCGCTCAAGGAGAACATGTACTCAGCTCAAACACAGCAGATCATAAGCCCTAGGGCTGGGGACTGGTCGGCTGCCTGTACATCTCAAGACAGGTTCTCTCTTTTAAAAAAAAAAAAAAAAAAAAAAAAGAATTGGGTGGTATGCCTCCAGGATTGCCTCATCATGGTTCAAATTAGGGCTTGAGTTTAAATGATTTATTTGGGAGAGGATCCCAGGAAACATCAGTAGGGGAGTGGGAAGGTGAAATTAGGGAACGGAGCCCACCAAGAGAGTGAGCATTTCTATATTCGTTTTCTATTGCTGTCATAACAAATTACCACAAACTTAGCAGCTTTCATCAGCACCAATTTAGTATCTCCCAGTTTCCATGGGTCCAAAGTCCTGGCACAACAGGGCTGGCTGAGCTGATTCCCTGCTGAGGGTCACATAGGACTGAAACAGGTGCCGGCAGTTGTGGACTTTTATCTAGAGGCTCTGGGGCTGTTGGCAGAATCCAGTTTCATGTGGTTGCAGGTCCCATTTTACTGTCAGCTGGGGGCCACCCTTAGCTTCTGAGGTGTTTTTCTGGTCCTTAAGTCTCAGAGCCAGCAATGACCCATCAATTGCTTCACAAGTTTCAAATCTCTCTGACTTCTTCTTGCTCTCTCTCTTCTGCCTCCAATGAAGAAAATTCTCTGCTTTTAAGGCACATGCGATTCAATTGTACCCACCTGGATAATCTAGGATAATCTCCTTATGATTTATAACCTTTATTACATCTGCAAAGTCTCTGCCAATAGAATTTCACAGGTGCCAGGGATCAGGGTATGGACATCTTGGGGACCATCCTTCTGCCTACTACAATTATTAAGCGGTTTACCACCGTAAGCAACTGAGTCTCAACTCTGCTGGAGAACTCTGGAAGAAAGCATTGATGATAGCCCAGACTTGTCCCACCTGAGCAGTCAAAAAGCTTCTAACACATACAGAGTGCCTTTGTTTTTTGTTTGTAATGTTCCTTCAAGTTGGACCCAAATTCAAATTAAGTGTTGTGATGTCATCCCTCATCACCCTAACTCTTCACCCTGGACCTGCTTGGGTGCTGGCAGATGCTCTGGGTCTGCATACCCTGGTTCCATGCCAAGTCAGAGTGGCTGTTCTCTACTTCACAGGGAAAGAAACATGCCCTGAGCCTTGTAGACGGAAGATTCTTTATGTAGATAGTGGAAATTCTTATTTATCCAACAGAAAGATTATCTTTTTGAGTTTATAAGTACCAAGATCTCATCATCAGGTGTAGGAAATGAAAACACTTTTTAATACTAACTTACAACCTAATGGGGAAGGAAATGCTGCTACAGCACCTTTATTATTTATCAGAAAATAAGTATGAGATCACACTTTTTCTGTGTCCCTACTCTCAGGCATTGGAATACTTATGGAGGACTGACTGTGTAAGTGCCACTTCCTGGATGTTTAAGATGCATGTGCTTTGATCTCATTTATAGGCCCATCTAATTTCCCACATCCAGCTTCTGTAACATGCTCCCAGAAATTTAGGTTCTCAGAATGTGGATTAAAATGCCATGTTCTGTGTAGCAAGACACCTTTTGCTAAGTTTTGTGTCAGCTATTTTTGAGTGGTGCATTATAGAGATAGCCCCCTAAACCTAGAGATAGCTATAGGTTTTTGAAAAATTGAGAGCCCTGGCATTTAATTATCCTCTAAGGCATGTTTTGGTTTTGCTAAAAATAAATGTAGTGACAATTTTGATTGCATACCGCAATATCTGCAGCTCCAAAAGACCTGATAGACAAGTACAATGCTGTTGTCTACATTAACACAACATTTTAGAGGAAAAGTAAACATATTTACTGAGTATTCACTTACAGATCATTGTGCCAAATGCTACAGATGATTTTTATAAAATACAACCAAATACCTGCAGGGAGTTTACAGTCTAATAGAAAAACTAAGATTATATTAAACATACTAAAGCATTGAAAAGCACACCATAGCATATGATTAAGTGCCAATTGGAATACTTGCAAACATTCTTGATAAAATTAAAAACAGGAACGTCAAGATTATAAATGAGGAAGAATCTCCTTATGAGGACCGTATGTCCCTAGCTTTACCTTCTTTTTTAGGACTTATTGCTAATGGCCTACTAGAAAGGAGAACGGTCCAAGTAGTGGGGTTTAAGCAGTGTATAACCCCAATAAAGATCAAGTTTAAGTCAGGAAAATCCCTATTTCCTTCATGACTCATGGCAAATCTGAAATGAGGTGAAAAATTAAACTAGACTGAAGGGGAAAAAAAGGGACTGGGAAAACAAAAGGGAATGACTTATAATTTGTTAACTGGAACTATCAGCCACATCTCATATACATATATCTTCAGATTGAGTCTCCCCAGGGCAACCTCTCAATCTAGTGGCTAACCAACTACCTTTTCCCTCCCACCTGAACCTCATTTGGACACTTGTAAGTCCAGATCCCTATGATAGGCAGGAGTTAACTTTTCCTGCTTCAAACCCACACTCCTAAATTCTGGTTCCCTGTCTGAGGGTCTTGCCTCCTCCCCAAGTAATTGACATAATGCCCACCTCATTGAGGATGGACCCTACCACTCTTCCAATGTCACTTCTATTACTATTACTTGTAGTGTTACTGCTGATATTACTACTAATAATAATAAAAGCTACTTTTTTTTTTAAGATTTTATTTATTTGGGCGCCTGGGTGGCTCAGTTGGTTAAGCAACTGCCTTCGGCTCAGGTCATGATCCTGGCGTCCCAGGATCGAGTCCCACATCGGGCTCCCTGCTCAGTGGGGAGTCTGATTCTCCCTCTGACCCTCCCCCCCATGTGCTCTCTCTCTCTCTCACTCTCTCTCTCAAATAAATAGAGTCTTTAAAAAAAAAGATTTTATTTATTTGACAGAGAGAGAGAACACAGGCAGGGAGAGCAGCAGGCTCCTGCAGGGAGCCTGATGCAGGGCTCGATCCCAGGACCCTGGGATCATGACCTGAGCCGAAGGCAGTTGCTTAACTGACTGAGCCACCCAGCTGCCCCTACTAAAAGCTATTATTTATAGAGCACTGATGCTAGGCACAGCATTAAACCCTTTATAAAAATTATTTTATTCTCACTATGACTCTATAGGGATACTATGGTTTAGAGAGGTTAGGTAACTAGCCCAAGGCCAGGGAGTATGAGCACTGGAATTTTCATCAAGGCCTGTCTGGTTCCATATCTAATGATCCTAACCATTACACAATACTATCCCCTTGAGGCCCATCCTATAACTTGAAGACAGTTATATCAAACTCTCTCCATTTAAAAAACACAGACATACATAAGATGGTTTGGGTTGGGTGATGATTTATAACAGGGCAAAGACAAGACAATAATTATGCTGTGTAGTTGGTACTTGCTACCTAAATACCATGTTTTTCTTCATCCCAGTGATGGGATGATGGGGTGCCACCATTGGCTAAGGTAAATAATGGTCTGTTAATGGGCCCAGACATTTTCAAATAAATATACCTGAGCCAGGTGAGATTCAGACGTTTGGGAAGACAAGTCCTTGTCAACCCCTTATTGCTCCTGATTTTCTTGTAAAGAGGTATAATTATTCTCAAGCTCAGCTTCTGACACCAAACTTTGGTTTTCCATGACTCTCATCAAATTCCTCTGATTAGAGGTTTGTTACTCTTCTCAGTCCTCCCAATTGTGCTTGGCTTGCTGCCATACCACCATGATTTAAATAGTACCTCTTTAGACATACTAAGCATGAGACTCATATTTATAAATGAAAGATATAATTGGCTTTTACAATGACCACCAGCTTTGTATTATTTTCACAAATACAGAGATTGGCCCACCAAACTTTTCCAAATAACAGGTTGGGTATCTTGACCCAGTTCAACAAACATTAATTGAGGACTACGGGGCCATTCACTATGCTAGGTGCTGGGCGTAGAAAGATAAATGAGCTTTATGCCCAGGAGTCGTCTGGTGATAGAGATCATTACACATGACACTGTGTCAGCAGAACAGTCTTAAAGATGAGATAGAGGGTCAGGAGTGCTCTGCCAGCACAGGGAAGTGGCATTTACAGCAACTTGTAGGTTCAGGGCTTCTTAGCAGAATCTTTGCAGCACAGTTAAAAGAGCAATGACACTTTACCATAGAGCAGTGCATTCATCAATAGCTAGAAAAATGACACCTGTAATCAAAAATGATCATGGAAGAAAAGGCAGTCTTCACAGATGCTATAACTTTGTACTTCACACCTACATACTTAGGTGGTGATTCTTCTCTATCAGCTTCATGGGTGTCCCCTTTCAGGCTGACAGTATGTTCAGGACTCTCAAAGAATAAATTCAGAGAACCCTTACTTCCACTAACCCTCTGCTGCCTTATTTCACAACATGAGACCCATTTAAATGTCTTATAGGACACCCTCAGAGATAGAAAATTTAAATGTAAGCCCTCCTGAAAGTACGAGTGGAAAAAAGACCTAAAACGAGGGCCTATCCCATGGCAGGCACTATGCTAAATACTTTTGTGTAATCATTCCTTTAATCCCCACAGTAGTATGAGCTAAGCAGCAGTGTTCTCCCCCTTGACAGCTGAGGAAACTAAAACAGAGGATCAAAGGAGTGGAGAAACTTCAAGTCAGCCTAAGTCAGGATGCAAATCCAAGAATCTTCACCTTCGGAGGAATCAGATCCAGGTGGCATGAGTAAAAAAGGGGTAAAAATGACTGATGTCCAAAAATTTCCTAAGGGTCAAAGGAAGAAGTAGATCTAAGGGGGAACACTGAAGAAAAGAGAAGGATGGGAGAGGAAGGGGCTCAATAAAATTCTATCTTTCAGGGGCATTCTGGTGAGAAAGAACCTTCCCCATATCCCATTAGGGCCTTCCTGACCCTTCTCCCAACCCCGATACACACACCACACAAACTTTGAAGAGGTTTGAAATCCAACTTAATTTTCCACCTGAGAAATTCCAAGACCAGTGCACATTAGACTTATACTAGGCAAAGGCCCAACTCTCCCTACTCATTCAGCAGGCACATTTGGGACACTAAATTGCAGGAAGCGATTATCCTTATCATTTCCATCAAAGGAATTATCTTTAAAAGCTGGTCTTATTGTGAACAATTACTGAAGCAGCTGCCAAGCATGGACCTTCTGCCAAATCCTAGTCCACAAAGCAGGTTTCTATGATGTGAGTACAATGGTTCTGGGAACCTATGGTAGTCACTCTATAAGCATATTTATATATTCCTCAAGGCCCCTCATCACCCTGTCCAGGAACTAATAGACTTTTCATACAAAGCAAAAGCTTTCAACATATTCTGGAAACTGAACTCTACAACTGACATTCTAGTCTATACTCTTCAACTGATTAGCATGTGACCTTTAGAAACATTCTAAAATTCCACTGTGCATGAAAGGAGAACTATATGATTTCCAAAGTTTTTCCTATTTTAAATGCGTGAGTCTGAGAGATGTCATTTTAACTAACACATCAGCATATATCCACACAGGGTGCAAGGCACTGTATCATGAGGTGAGGGACACAAAAACAGGTAAATCATGCCCCATGTCCCCGCAGAGTCGCTTTGTCTTAAGAGCTGTTAAGAATACTGAAATTATAAAATTATTACTGTGATTTCAACAGTTCAAGCATTACCTTTTTATAACATAATCTTTATAAAAAATGAGATATGGAGTGTGTATATTTGTGGTGTTTACAATCCTATCTACCTCACATTATGGTTGCAGGATTAAACCTAGAAATATGTGGAAAAATGCCTAGAACAGAGTAAACATTAACTAATAATAACTACCATATGTTGAGGCTTTTCTAAATGCCAGATATTTGTAGCACATTATCTTGTCCTAAATTACCTGATGCTCAGGACAGTCTTAGAGATGTGTATTCCCATGCCCATTTTATGGATGAGAAACATAAGGCTTAGAAAAGTAAGTAGCTTGCAAAGGCTATGCCAGACAATAATTTAAATTCATCCCTGATTTCAGACTCATACATTGAACCAGCTCATTATTTATCCTCTTTGGTCACTCTTCCTTCATGCAGCTGGCCATGTTCCACACGTCTAACACCATGGTCTCTGCTTTTAAATTCAGTTTTGCATCAGAATTTCTAAACTACTTACCTAGTGATCTAGTGTTAGTAATGGTAGAGGCTCCCAGCTCTAAACCTTTCCAGTTCCCTTTCATTTATTAATTTTTTTTGTTTGAGTATAATTGGCAGACAATGTGTATTGGCTTCAGGTGTACAACAGAGTGATTCCACCGGTTTATACATGTTATGTTCACCACCAGCGTAGCTACCATCTGTCCCCATACATCATTATTACAATATCATTAACTACATTCCTTACGTTGTGCCTTTTATTCCCGTGACTTATTCTATAACCAGAAGTCTGCATCTCCCACTCCCCTTAGCTCATTTTGCCCAACCCCCACACCCCTCCCCTCTGGCAACCATCTGTTCATTCTCTGTGTTTATAGGTCTGATTCTGCTTTTTGTTTATTCATTTGGTTTCTTGCTGTTGTTTTTAGATTCCTAAATGTGAAACCTGAAGCCATAAAAACTCCTAGAGGAGAACAGAGACAGTAATTTCTCTGATAACAACCATAGCACCATTTTTCTAGATAAGTCTCCTAAGGCAAGGGAAACAAAACCAAAAATAAACTATTAGGACTACCTCATAACAGAAAGCTTTTGTGCAGCAAGAAGCTCTCCTGTTTCTTTTTAAGAATATCTGTGACATCAGTTGCTCCATTCTGTGGACTGTCTCACTTTTTCTTACTGTATTAGGGAACATGCTCAAAAGTCACAAGAATTTTGAAATAGTTCTGTTAGCATCTCCGCTCATCACTATCATCATCAACAACTGGTTGAAGAGCAGTTGTCTTTCTATGGCAATTAGCACACATTGCTTGTACCATTATTGTTTGCAAAACACCTCTCCCTCTGGTATATTCTCAGTGTGATTGCCTTCCTGTCTCCTCACACACATTTAAAATTTATATTTATGTCCCAAGTCCACTGCCACCCACTTTTATCTGTGCTTGTACTCAGCTAAACAAGGTCCCTTCTGCCTGGTTGTCCCTCCTGGCAGGTTTTCCATTCCTTGCTGGTCTAATAAGATTCTGTCATAGTCATTCTCGTTTATTGCCACACCAAACCAGTGCTAAAATGTTCATTCCAGCCTTTACTACCACAGGGTTAGAAGAGTGGCATCTTTATCCTTTCCTGTGTCAACCTCAATTCCATCTTTCACATAGATCCTGTCAGCCCTATCCACCCAAACCCCTGCCAATAAATAACTTCTAGGCTGTTGATATGCTTATCAGAAAGTTTTAAAGTAGGACTTACAAATGAGTTTCAAGGGCTCTGGAAACCTCCTGAGCCTGGAAAAATGCTACTTGTACTTGAGTATGTGCACTTTTCTGATGAGAGCATTTATGGTTTCATGGAATCATAGAGGAATCCATAAACAAACAAAAATCTGAAATATAAGCTGTAGATATAAATAGAACCAAAGAATGTTGAACCTAGAAAGGATTTTAAGAGCATCTAGTTTGTTGCTCCATTATAAAGTCCATGGGCAGTTGGAATTGTGTGGTGATAGCAATGGATGTACTTAGCTATTTCAAATATTTCAAGTGCAATGGGAATTATATCTTTATCTGAAAAACAAAAAGACTAATATAATGGACATTTCTAGTTACTTTGTTTTGTACTAGGCATTTTCCATCTTTATTACATTTAATCTTTGAATAATGTATGTTTCAATCCATGTCTTTTGGATGATAAAACTGAGGCTTTAAAGAATCACTAATGTTGCCCATGGCCAAACATATCAGAGAGCCAGGATTTGAACCCAAATGGTCTGACTCTAAAGTGTGTGCAGCTGATGGCTGCGGAGTGAGGGAATCCTGCTTGCTTCATGCTCTGGTTGTCAGTTATATATATTTTGATTAATAAAAATAGAAAAATACTACTTAACAAATGTATCTTGCTTGGGTTTTGTTTTCCCTTAAACCAATGGTTCTCAAATGTGGATGATTTTGCCTCATAGGGGACATTTAACAGCGCCTGGAAGCATTTTTCGTTCTTAGAACTGTTCTGACAAACTCCCTGTTGATGCTGGTGCTGCTGGTCAGTGGACTGCACTCAAGGAATGAGGCAGTTCTCTCTGCCCTTCTGGAAGCTTCCCCCATCCTCAAGAGAACACTCTACTTCTATATGGGATCACAGCTCCTTGACCCTGCCACTCTCATAACCTGGTTTACATTCTGCTTGTTGGAAAGAGGAAATGGCCACAGACTCTTTCTTCATCCATCCAGCACATTCACAAGACTGACAACAACTTTTCAGTAACTTTTAATACATCATAAGGGGAGTTGAAATCTCTTAATGTCACACTTTTTTAATGCAAAAAAAATAGGATATCTCTTCCCCCATTCCCCATTAAAATCCTTTTTTAATGTTTTCCTTTTTTCTTTTGGAGTTTGGAAGAATGAAAACATTTAAAAATCAAATCTTCTCCCTACTCCAGTCACGTTTTCTAAAACAAGCAGTGCACAACACTTAAACATCTACATTGTGTGTGTGGGTGTGTGTGTGCAGATGTGGGTGTGGGTGTGTGTAGGTATAGTCCCCACTCCTTAAAAAGGAAAAAAAATCATAACCTCTCCTTCCAGTTTATTTGCATTTAACTCTTATCTATTTTCCCCTTCTCTATAATCAGAACTTTCTAGTTTCTTGTCTCTGAGAGGGACTCTAGAAGTCTTCTGGCTTTCTTCTATTTTCTCTGTACTACTTAGTCCTACTGGAGGTTATATATTTTCTACACTTGTATTTAATTTAATTATTATTCAATGCTTCCTTTGAATCTCTTCCATTCATCTCCCTATTTTAATTCCTGTCTCTGAATACTTTGTTCACTTCAGATGCAATGAACTGCCCATGTCTCTCTATTCCTATCCCCTTCTTCCTTTAGGTTTCCCCTAGATGGTCTCCCCAACTTCTCATTTTTTCTTCTCCATAGACTTTGCACATCATGCCTTTGGTAAGGGAAATCTTCCTGTTTTCCTTCCTCAGCTACCTTCTCCCTGATAATTTATTGCTATACGTATGTTCTAGACTGATAGTTTTATGTAAACATAGGGTTGTTACGAGGATTAAAACAATAAATAGAAAGCTCTTAGCTCTCAACAAAATGTTATTAATATTATTCTCCCTAGATATCATATTTATTTCCCCAACAAGTTCCACTTCCTTTTCTCCTTTTCCATCATGAAGCCTCCCCAGTCTTTCACAGCCTTCCCTGCTTTCATCTAAGGAGATAGTCCCTGCTAGGATATGTCCCTTCCTTTTCCTTTCCAGACCCCAGAATAGACCCAAGTCCATTGTTTCCCTTTACTAAGACAAGCCCTTGGGAAGTTTGTATAAATATGCATCTCTTGCCACATATATTGAATGAAATTCATCTTTTACCTCAGACATGGATATTGGGTTCTTTGCCTAATGGAAACACCACAATAATTCCTTACCCATGTTTTATTTCACATGTATTCAAAAGAAGTCTTTCACTGTGACTGGAACTAAAAATATATCACAAACACATTGTGGTACATTGAATGATTTATTCACCTGTTTTGTTGATGCCTTCCTATTTTCTCACCATTTGGTAGCACACTCCAACCCTGAGGTTTAATCTTAGCTGTGTGACTTTTGGCCAATAAGTTAGTAGAAACTGTGATACAAGCAGAGAATTTCAAAATGCTTGAGCACTGGAAATTTGTTCTCCTCTTTGGAATTCTGTGACTATTATGGGAACAAGCCCAGGCAAGGCTTCCAGAAGATGAAGGGTCACAGAGATAACTTAACCTCTGATGGAAAACACCACTCACACCCTAGCCATCCTACTGTTGCTGTCACTAACCAGACAAACCTGGCCAACCCACCAACTAGCCACAGACTCTGAGTGAGTCTAGCCAGAGTAAGCCAAAGCCAGCCCAGACTAGAAGTGCCTAGCTGAGGCCCCACCAAATTTCCTACCCTCAGAATTGAGAGCTAAATAAATGGTTGCCGGTTTGATCCATTAAATTTTAGAGTGGTTCCGTAGGTAGCAAAAGCTAACTATTACACACACGTTAGCCATTTGACACTGTTCTTATTCATACTGTTTTATTCCAGAAAGAACAAAAAGTCCTTCTTTGGTATACTCTGTGAAATCGTCATATATTCTCAACAATTCTGGCCCATTTTCTTTTGACCAAGTCTAATGAGGTGTTTTTTTTTTTCCAAAATAAAAATCTTCATTGAATTAAAACATCTGATAATTGTTTTCTTTAATTTAGATAAAAGAATAAGTCCTTGGAAAACACAACTGACTCAATAAGAAATAACAGACACACTGACTGCTTTATCTATTGAACAAATTGTATTGGCAATTAAAAAAACTTCTCCAAAAGAAAATGTTAGGCCTAAATGGCTTCACTAATGAGTTAGTTCAACTATTTAAGAAAGAAATAATACCAGTCTTAAAAAAACAGGAAAGACTTCTCAACTTGTTTTAAAAGGCAAGCATAAACTTGATAACTATAATATTATACAAATATAAGAAAGAAAAATTACTGGCCAATATCTCATAAACAAAAACTTTTATATAAAATACTAGGACATTGAACTCAAGAACATATTTAAAAGAATAATATATCACAACTAAGTTGGATTTATACCAGGAATATAAAGTTGGTTTAATACTAAAAATCAATACCATTTATAACATTAGCAGAATAAAAGGGAAAGCTTATGATCAACTCATAGAAGCAGATAAAATCTAATAAAATTCAATGTTCATGTTTTAAACTTTAAGCAAGGTAGAAATAGAAAAGAACTTCTCACTGATATAAGGTAACTACTGGGAGAAACAAAACAAAACAACACCACAAAAATCAGACTTAATTGTGAAATGGTAAAAGATTTTCTGCTCACATTAAACAAGAAAAAAAAATGGCTGCTAGCACCACTTCTCTTCAGCATTACTCTATACGGGACCTAGCAAGGGCAATAAAGAAAGAAAAGGTAGTAAGTTTTAAAACTTAAAAAGGCAGGAGGTGCCTGGGTGGCTTAGTTGGTTAAGCATCTGCCTTAGGCTCAGGTCATGATCCTGGGGTCCTGAAATCAAGCCCCAGGTCAAGCTTCCTGCTCAGCAGGTAGTCTGCTTCTCTCTCCCTATGCCCCTCCCTCTGCTCATTCTAACAAACAAATAAAATCTTTAAAAAAAAAAAAAGTGGGGCACCTGGGTGGCACAGTGGTTAAGCCTCCGACTCTTGGTTTCTGCTCACTTCATGATCTATGGGTCTTGAGATGGAGCCCTGCATTGGGGCTCCCCACTCAGCATGGAGTCTGCTTGAGACTCTCTCTGCCCCTCCCCCTGTCCCTGTGTTTTCTCTCTCTCTCTCTCTAAAATAAATCTTTAAAAAAACCTAAAAAGTAATGAACAGGGGTGCCTGGGTGACTCAGTCGTTAAGCGTCTGCCTTCAGCTCAGGTCATGATCCCAGAGTCCTGGGATCAAGCCCCTCATCAGGCTCCCTGCTCGGTGGGAAGCCTGCTTCTCCCTCTCTCACTACCCCTGCTTGTGTTCCGGGTCTCGCTATCTCTCTGTCAGATAAATAAATAAAATCTTTAAAAAAAAAAAAAAAAAGTAATGAACAAAACCTTCATTATTTATGAATGACAATTATTTACACAAACGATACAATAAAATCTGATACAGTACTAGAACTAAGTGAATTTAGCAATTTAGTTGGATAACAAGGCCAATCAATATATAAATATCTATTTCTATATACCAGCAACAAGTAGTTGAAAAATAATTTTTAAGTGCCATTTATAATAACACCAAAAAATAAATAAAGATGTACCATACCATGGATTAGAAGACTCAGTGTTTTAAGGATGTCAGTTCTCCCTAAATTGATCTCTAGATTCAATGCAATTCCAGTCAAAATCCCAGCTTTTTTAATAGAAACTGACAGGCAGATTCTAAAATGTGTGTGGAAATTCAAAGACCTTAGAAGAGCAAAGGCAACTGATGAAGAAGTTAAAGGATGTATATTATAAAATTCAAGACTAATTATGGGGCTACAATAATCACAACAGTGTAGGATTGGTGGAGGATAGGCAAAGATTCCAGGAGAACAGGAGAAAATGTCCAGATTTAGACCCATCCATACATAATCATCTAATTTAAGGCAAATTACTACTGCAATGAAATAGAATCTGCAAAATAAATGATGATTAATTAAGGTTATTTGTTTAAAAAAACTGAATGTTAAACAGTATCTCACATGATAAGCAAAAAAACAAATCAGATGATTCATAGACCTAAATGTAAAAGACCAAAAAGTAACTCATCTCAAAGATAACATACAAAAATATCTTCATGACCTTGGCATAGGCAAAGATTTCTCAAATAGGATACTAACCATGAAAAGTACTAACCCGAAGGAAAATGCTGATAAATTGAACTGCAATAAAATTAAGGTTTTTATTTCAAAATATAGAAAATGAAAATGCAAGGTGTAGCGGGAGAAAGGATTTGCAATACATATACATCAGATAGGACTTGTATCCAATACATAAAGTATTCCTATAATAAGAAAAGACTGACAACTATAAAAATAGACAAGACTCATAAAAGTATTTCACAAAAGATGTGTGAATTCCCATTATGCAGATGAAAAGGAGATCAACCTAATTACTTCACAGCAAAGTGCAAACACTAGTGAACTACCCTACACACCCACATGACTAAAATGAAAGGGACAGACAATACTGAGTGTTACTAAGAATGTAGAGCAATTGAAATTCTCACCCTATACAGTGCTAGTAGAAATGTAAATTGGAACAAACACTTCAGTAAACTTACTGAGAGCATTACTTATGACCCATTATTCCATTCCTAGATCTAAAACCAAAATAAATGCTTACATTGTTCACCAAAAGACATACATCAATGTTCATGAAACATTCTTTGTAATAGCCTAAAGACAGAAACAACCCAAAATTATTCAACATGGAAAAATAATTTGCAATAAATTCACAAAATGGACTACTACACAACAATGAATAACAATGACTGTGGTTACCCACAACAATGTAGATGAAATCACAGATATAATGTAAAATGAAAGAGACCAGACACAAAAGAATACATGACTCCCACATAACGTCCAAAACAGATAAAACTTATCTTTGGAGATGTACGTCAAATCCTGGCTACATTTGACATGAGGTAATAACTAGGAGGAAAATCAAAGCTTCTAGAGTGCTGGGAATGTTCTCTTTCCTATTCTACGTGGTGGTTACAAGCTTGTGTTTACTTTGTAAAAGGTCAGAGAGCTGATTGGGCATTTTCCTGTATTTGTGCTGTGCTTTAATAAAGAAATTAAAAATATATATAAATAAACAGAAAACAAATAAAAAGGGCTTTATTTATTGTTTTCTAGTCTGCTCTTCTCTTTCCTACCTACTGACCTTTGTTTCTTATCCTCCCTCTTCCTTTAGGTCTATTTGTTGTCATTGTTGTTGTTGTTTTTCTTATAAATCTTTTAAATACCCAAATGGATATTTTAGGGACATACCAGACACATCTATATTCTCTCCCTTTTCTTGCCATTGATAGAACTTTTTCACTTTTTTTATATAGAACACAGAATAAGATGTCACAAGCTTAAATGACAACGAAAGAAATATTTTTTTAATCCCGGAAGTTATTGCATACTTGACCAAACTATTAATATTATAGGATCATAACTATAAGTCTGTATGTTTGTTGTCCCACTTGACCATAAATTCCTTCAGATAAGGAGACAGATCTAAGTAATCTTTTTGATCCTGCTCATACCTTGGTCTTTGCTACATAGTAGAAACTCAAATTGTTACTGAACTGAAAAATCAGGTAATCCGTTTTGAAGTCTTTGAGAGTAGCCAGAGGACCAGAATTGAAAGAGACTGAGATATCCTATTTCTAAGCCAAAGAACTAGATTATACGACCTCTTGAGAACCTTTTTCCCAGTCTATGACTGAATGACTTACTGATAACTTTTATAGCCTTCCTTAATTACACATTGTACCAGTTGGTATACTGCTGAGATTTACTTTTTTCTTGTTCTTTTTGTTATATGCCTTTTATTAAAAAAAAAAAAAATTCATTTGATTTGTATTTTTTTTTTTGGCCCTTTCCAAATTATTGCTATCTCAGCTAAAGGACTAAAATGTACAATTTTTCATTTCAAACTTATGTGATTCCTATGTTTGAAATTGATAGTTCTGAATTTTGTATCAGTGATCCAGATTTATTTCCTGATAGAAAATTAAAACCTTAATACATTTTGCTTACATAACAGGAATTCATTTATCTTATACCTGTTTTTTTCTTCTTGCTCCAGACAATAGCTAGTGCTTAGTTTGTGGTATCACGTGTTAGAACAGAAATTATTAATTATGAAACAGATTAACCTGATCCACCAGGATATGATCATGAACTTGAGTGGGGAAGTCTCTTGTCAGAGGAAAAAAAAAAAAATTTAAATGAAAGCAAAGGAAGATAGCATTTGGAAAGTGGCTATGTCTCTCTAGGTAGTTGATAAATATTAATTACATTTTCTTCCTTTTTATGTCCAAAGCAACACTAATGACCTTCCAAAAACAGTTGCTTGCTATTAAGTAGACAGACTTTGAATGTAGCTAAACTCTCTTGATCACTTTTAATGCTTCAACCTTACTGAAATTCAGGGTATACACAAGTGTTGTTCCTTAAAATGTATTGAAGTAACTGTAAAACTTAATGTCCCAGGGATTTTGCTTCTGTATACTAAGAAATAAATGCAATCTATGTATTTATAGAACAATTATATTCAAAAGCCTAATTGTATTTTATCAAAATATGACCTAAAAATTATTATGCACCTCTTCTGTACTTTGATTTTCTTTATGTTGACAAAAATTAAATTAAGTGAAATCTTATCATTCAAACTATTTCAAAGTTAAAGAAATACCTTTGACCTCAAGTTTATTGCAGCCTTCATTTCTCATTACAACACAGATATGTACTTTCCTTTCACTCATTTTCTTTTAAAAAGATTTATTTATTTATTTGAGAGAGAAACTGGGGGTGGAGGGGCAGAGGGAGGTGGAGAAAGAGAAGCACACTCCCCACGAAGCAAGGAGCCTGATGAGAGCCCGATCCTACGACCCTGAGATCATGACCTGAGCCAAAATCAAGAGTTGGAAACTCACCTGAATAAGCTACCCAGATGCCCCTCACTTGCTTTCTTAATAGAGATATAAAATGCTGACTCTCTTTCTCCTTTTCTCATTTCTAAGCCAAGGAGGCAGATTTCCATCTTCTACTGATTGAGGACAACCAATTTACCAAGTCTCCTTTCTCAGCCCCTGGGGCAAGAGGAATTGTAAGATCACTTATTTAACCTTGAATCCCAATTCTAACTCTTAAGATTGTGACATTCAGATAGATGAGAACTAATTCAGCAAATGTAACAATGACCCGCGGCAGGCCAACTAGCATTTCTCCTAATTGAGTTCTCTTGGGATATTACAGCAAGGGTGAGAGAGAAGGAATAGTTATTCTTGATGCAGCCCCACATAGCTGGGGAATTGACGAAGCCATCCTTGAGCATAAGCTAAGCAGGCAGCTGACTGTTGTGGTTTGAAGGGTTCAAAGCGACTTCCTCAATTTTTCCCAAAGCACCTATAATTCCCACAGGATTCACTATTTGGGGTTAAAATGCAAATGTTATGTGGAAGTATAACAGTTCTGATCAACTAGTTTTCTGAACTAAATTATCCAACAAGATATGGGTTGAACAAAGATAGGTAATAATTTGGAGGCAGGAAAAGGGGCAGAGATAAGATGTTCAGAAAGAAGGACAGAAGGATCTGCCTAAACAAAGACAGGTTGGAGAAATCACAAACTGTAGTTAAGGGAAAGATAGGAAACTGAGTAAAGCTGATTTTAAAGGCATAGTAAAAGGCCTGAAAAATGACATAATATTGAATGTTCACTGAAGGAGCAAAGCGCAAATTTTCAAAGAAATCACCAAAAACTTGTTTAGTGAGTCTAAAGGTCCGTCAGCCACACAGAGGATACAGCAGGGTCCAGGCGGTAGAGATGAGGAGAGGATTTTGTGAGGAGGCTATTTTTAGAGAGAGCTGTCCATATGCTGGGAGAGGTGGGGTGGAGACCCCTCACTACAGTCCTAGTGAAAAGAGCTCCAATAGGAGCACTCAGAAAGGGTCTTACGTGTCTCCAAAAGGCAGGGGTATTTGGCATTTGATTTTGCCTGGAAATTCGTAGGTCCAAGATGGGCCCGCTGGCCGCTTCGGTAGCAGAGAAAGAGAAATAAACCTCTTCCTTGAGATCAGCTTATCATCCCAAACTTTTTAAAGGCAAAGATATGTTAGTATTTTACACAAGAGAAATAGCCTGAAGCCATTTCCGATCCTTCCCTAGAAGACCTCTGGGAAAACAGAAGGGAAAAAAAAAAAAATGAGAGCAGTATGGGGAGAAGCAGCTGGAGAAAAATATATTGCCCTCATCACTAGACATAAACTCAAATATTCTCAGTGAGAATATTTGAAAGAGTACACAAGAAACAAGTCAGGTTAGACATCTTTCAGGTGGGAGGTGGAAAGTAATACCAGCATGTAAGGCCTGCTCTTCTCCCTTCAGTCAGGAGGGATAAAAAAACAAAAACAAAAACAAAAAACCCTTGACTACAAAGACTGGAAAATAAAGGGAGGAGGACTCTTGGTTTTCTGTAATAGAGGCTTTCTTAGCTTAGATTCTACAAGTGGACTGATTAGCAATACAAGGATACTTTTAGTATGCTTATATTTGATGTAAAATTTGTAAGTGGAGTATCCTTCCACTTGCCCTTTCTTAAACTGAAAACTTCTCTCTTGCAGCACATCCTAGCTGGGAAAAGGAGAAAATATGTAAATCAAGTTTAAAATGTAATTACTTCATGGGCCTATTCTAAAATACCAAATTGATACTATGTTTTGTGACTTGGAGTAAACATACTTTGTATTTATTGAAAGTGACCAGGAAATTCATGGTACTAAGTTTTCAAGAAGGGGCTGGAGGAGTTCCACCGCTAAGTAAATTTTTAAAGGGACAGTGGAAAGTAAGAATAAAGATACTTTCCAGGGCCCCTGGGTGGTTCAGTCAGTTAGGCATCCGACTCTTGATCTCAGCTCAGGTCTTGATCTCAGGGTTGTGAGTTCAAGCCCTGGGTTGGGCTCCATGCTGGGTGTGGAGCCTACTTTAAAAAAAAAAAAAAAAAGATATTTTCTGATTAAATTCCATTAATTTGGCTTGTTCAACATCCCTTCTACAACACTAATAGTAATAGCTGTAATAATGACAAAAATAACTATCATCTATTAAAGACTTAATATATGTCAGATAGCTTATATACTTGACACATATTATCTCATTTAATCTTCACAATACTATTAGTTTGATATCATAATTTCCACTTTAAACATGATCAAACTGAGATGAAAGGGTTAAGGAATTATTCACGGTCACTCAGATGTGTGATAAACCACTTATGTGACCACAATGAGAACTTCAAAATTATATACCCTCATCTAACTAGAACACATCGTCTCAATGCCAGGTGATAAAATTTTTGTTTTATCCAGCAGGCACTCAAGAGGCCATTATAAGTGTAAAAGAAAGAAAATGTAAAAAACGAAAGTGGTTTTTTTAGGAAGGATAAGCTGGCAGTCCTTCACACTGTGGCTCTACATCATGCACCTCTATCACTCTGGCCACTGTGACAGCAATAGAGAGAGGAACTGATCACTACCTACCCCCCCTTGCCAGTCCCCAAAGCCATCTAAGTGAGTCCTCAGACACACAGCAGAAAGGCGTAGTCTTAGAACCTGCTACCATGCCTTATTCTTCCTGTAACACATCTAGGAGACTCCACTTAGAAATTTCACATCATAAATAGAAACATGAATAATAATACCCTCTATTGCTAACCAGTTTCCATTTAGGAACTGAACAGAGTCTATGACAAAAAACCAAGAGCCCATTTCAACAAAGTTGCCCTGCTTTTTTTGTTCTCCTTATTCTTCCTCCAAGGACACTGGAACCACATGCTAATGAGAGAAAAATCCATGAGCAACTCTAGCTAGTCATTCAAGGTAAATAATTCAGGCATTAAAAGTCTGACCTATGGACTATTCAGAGTCAGGTAACTGCCAAATTTTAGGAACTGGAGCACAAATCATCAGGAAGCCATTTCATGTTTCTTTCCTAAGATGAGAAGTTGACACCAAATATATGAAAACTATAAATTATAATTATTTTATGTATCACAGTAAATATAAATGCTTCACAAAATTCTTTAAATAAATCTTAACTCTCTAATATTACAGATAAGGAATGTTAAAGTATTTCATTCAAGAATTTTATATTTCATATTTTTCATAGTGCTTACAATGAACCAGGCAAAGATCAAAATATAACTTCTACATTAGGTAAAGTTGTCCTTGACCAGAAACCCTGCTGCCTGCCTACATTAAGGTTGTTGTAATTCATTAAATACCTTGATGTTCCTTTTGGTTTTTTTAACCCAAAAAAGATGTCTCTCTCTTAAGACAAAGTAACTTCATTAAATAGAACTAGGCATTTTTCCCAATTTTCTAAAATAATCTAATAACTTTTTTTTTCTTTAATATGCCTACATATGTAAGTACCTAGACAACATTTCAAATACTTGAATTCATTGCATAGGAGTTTGGTCTTATAGGAACATTAAACCCAAGGTGAATTCTGAAACAACTGTGTCACTTTGAAACTAAAGCTTCATCGATTGGTATCAGCCAACTACAATATACGCACTCCATTGAGTGCTTCCAGGATGGAATCTGCCTCCTGGCTCATATTACCTACTGGCAGCAGCATAAAAGCATTGCACTTGGGAATATTTTACACACAAAAATATAAAACCACTGAAAAACCTTATCTTTTACCACCAAAGAAGCATAATAATTTTTGACAAAGCCCTCAGAAGCTCTGAGGGTAAGGCATTCAGAAGGAGCAATGCTTTACTGTGCCTTGTGAATCCAGAAGTAGCAGGTAACTCCATGGTGTATTACAAGAAAGAGGAAAGCATAGGAAGACCGTGTATACCCAGGGGTACAAGGAGATATACACAAGCATGAGTTGAACATGGCAACTCTGGGCCATCTCTTAGAGTCGTCTTCCTGAAATCACTCATCAAACAACAAAAGATACATTTGGGGGGGGTTCTAATGAACAACCAAAAATGAGGAAGTCAAAATAGAGGGCAACTGGATCGCTATATTTACTGTGGGTGTTCACTGATGGACTTCCAAGTATTTATTAAATATTGTCTAAACATTGTCTGAATTTACTGAAATTCAGGGTTTTATTCAAGTTGGCAATCTCTTCCTGGCTATGTTACTGTTGTGTGATTATAAAAGTGACCCTCCCTCCTTGCTTTAACTTTCCACACCTAAACAATGATGAAAATAAAAAATCCTATCTATCTCAGATGAATGTAATGAAGAGGATTCCAAGTTAATAATTCATAAGATTTTCTGGGTGAACGATTCTATATAAATGCAAGCCTGAGCAGAGAAGTCAGCAATAAACCACAGGTTATTTGACACCAAGTTTAGTGTTTGATCCACAACAATACCATTGTTTTAAAAATATATTTGAAAATAGTCTCACAGAAATCTGTTTCCTGTCTCATCTCACCGAATTCTGTTTCCTGTCTCATCTCACCCACATCCTGCAAGGCTTTCCAATTATTTCCTATATTGAATAAAGGAGAGTGTTTTCCACCACAAAATAGGTGAAAGTATTGTCAACAGCCTCTTTTTTTCTCTTTTAAGTTTTTAAGAGACTTATTCATGGGATGATTGATCACTTGCTCACTACAGAATAGCACTTTAGGCTTCTAAGTAAATGTAATGTGTTCAGGTTTCTGATTGTATATGACCACAAATGAAATACAGCTTAGGAGTTTGTACTATGTAAATAGCAACCTACCCAGTTGACAGTAATAGTGTGCATCTGTTTCCTGGACTATAACCTCTAAACCAGTATCTGCCATAATTTAAAAGTAGATGGTGGTTGGGGCACCTGAGTGGTTCAGTCAGTTAAGCACCTGACTCTTGATTTCCGCTCAGATCATGATCTGGGGTCCTAAGAACCAGTCCCTCATTGGGCTCTCCGCTCAGTGGGGAGTCTGCTTGAGGATTTCTCTCACTCTCCTACTGCCCCTTCCTCTGCTCATGTGCACGTGCTCTCTCTCTCTAAAATGGATAAATGAATCTTTAAAAAAAAATGTAGATGGTAGAAATTGTAAACTACGTAAGTCAAAACCTTGTTTCACATGTTATATACTACTTTTATACTTACTAGGAACACTTATTACTTAAAGGAAAATTCCTATTCCTATGTTTTATCACATTTTCAATCTTTTTATAGTTGATAACTAGTACAAATGCTTTTTTTAGTACCATAACTACCAGTACCAGTAATATACAACAAAGTCACTTTACCGGCATAAAAGAAATAATTCCACTCAGCTATTCAGAACATCTCTGGTACACAGATAACCAACGAATAGGAAACACTGGTAAAAAACATATAAATCGAAATGTCAAAACAGAAGGTATAACTGCTCAGAGATTTTACAAATACCCTCAGTAGGCATAAAAATCAATAGAATAGTGTCCTATTTGAACAGAGAAACAGTTCTAACAATGTGGCATGGAATAAACAATTTGAAAGAGATTCCTAAAATAGTAGCCATATCCACAACTCAACCGTATTCATGGGGTTAATTAGAAAAGCACTAATACTTTCATTGGTGTTCTCTGGCACAATCAATCATAGAAAACATAATATTGATTAAAACAATCTGTATATAAGTAGAAATGAAATCATCATTAAGAAAAAAGAAACAATCTTTGAATCTTTAAGTCAACCCATGGAATTTTTTTTGTCTGTCCAATAAAATATATCTCTAAGTTCTACAATAAAATCATGAAAAATTTATGCCAACATTTTAACTGAAACAACAGGTCATTTCAACCCCCAAACTGAGTGTATCTTGATAAGCATTGAGTACAATTAAATGTCACCTCAAAATTCTAAAATAATGACAATTCTTTAATAGTAAAATAATTGGTAGTATCTGTCATTTTGAAGGCAAAGTTCACTGTAAACAATAATCATTGTGCATAAACAGCTTATTTCATTCAGCAGCAGTCATTATTGTAATTGTCTGGTTATCTATGGCTGCTCAACAAATTACCCATAAATTTAACAGCTTAAACCAACATTTTTTTTAATTATTATTATATCTCATGGTTCCATGAGTTCAGTAGGCTTCGATAATGGTTCTTGCTGAGTTTCTCATGCAGTTGCAATCAGATGGTAGTTGGGGCTGAAAGCTCCACTGGGTCCATATTCAATACACCTCCTTCACTGACATGTCTGGCACCCCAGTTGGCATGCCTGGAACATCTGGGGACTGGCCAGGCCCACGCATCTCCCCTCCTCCCAGTTCCCCATCCTCTTTCTTCCTCTCTTCTCCTCCTCTCTGCATGGCAGCCTGAGAATCCTCACAAATCTGATGGGCTCAAAGTAGTAGACTTCTTATGTGGTAGATACAAGCTTGAAGATACTGTGGAAGTTGCAAATCCTCTTATAATCCACCCTCAGAGCTCACTGTAACGTCACTTTCACTGCATTATACTGGTTACACGTGGCAAGCCTATATTCAGTATAGGAGATGACTACAGAAGGGTGTGAATACCAGGAGGTCTGGTTTGTTGAAAGCCATTTGTAGAGATGAGACCAGTCACCACAGTAACTAATAAAAAATCAATAATAAGATCAATGAATATTTGTTGTTTTTGTTTTTTTAAGAATTTATTTATTTATTTGACAGAGAGAGACAGTGAGAGAGGGAACACAGGCAGGGGGAATGGGAGAGGGAGAAGGAGGCTTCCCACGGAGCAGGGAGCCCAATGCGGGGCTCAATTCCAGGACCCTGGGATCATGACCTGAGCCGAAGGCAGACGCTTAACAAATGAGCCACCCAGGTGCCCCGAATATTTGTTGTTTTTATTATTAGTGTTAGTATCATTACTATTAGTATCATAACAATTAGTTTATCTTTTTAGAAAGGGCTGACTATTTATAGAAAGAACTGAATAACCAAATTAAATATTTTATATGTTCATAATCAGCAACTGAAAAAAAAGGAGAAATGAAATATTTAATTCTGAAATCACTGGTAAGTCCAATTTTGCTATTGACTTGCTTTGTGACTTTAGAAAATTGGAAGTTCTTAAGCTTTGGTCCTGTGATTGCTGTCATCACCTAATATGGTTTCTATCTTCACGTACAAAGAAATACTATCAGAAGAGAAAAAAAAATCAATGAGTTGTATCTAAATGATACTAAATTTTTAAATATTTCATATAAGATTTTTCAAAAGGTAGAGTACAAAGTCTCTACTGTAATTCAATGGGGATTGTCTTTTAAATAAATGATTCTAGGTTAATTGAATATGTTTGGGGGAAATATAAAACTTGTCCATCTCCTAACATACAAAAAACAGTAAAATAGATCATAGACCTAAATTTGAAAGTTAAAACAATCTAGTGTGACTTCCATCTCAAGCCATAATGGATTATTTTATACCAGTGTAATACAACCACTACAAATACTGGAAATGAAAATATATATGCATAGGAGTTGAAAAAATTGAAAAACTATTTCAATTTTTAAATAACAGATAGCAGAGGTCTATGATCCCTAAGAGAAGGAAAATACATGAAGTAAGCCCCAAGATCAACCCAACTTTCTTTCTGAGAGCATTTTCTATACAACAAAATGGAGAGATGGTGTCCAAGCAAAAAAAAAAAAAAAAAAATCCTGAAAAACTAAAGGAGTTGGGGTTGCTGAGGTAGCAGAATTTGGAGAGCAGAGTACTAGAGAACAGAGAATAGCACAGAGAAAGGGCTATGGAAATCTGCATGGGGTCTCCTTTCAGTCTTCGGCTATTAAGCTATTAAGATAAAACTCTCAATGTGTGCTGGTGAGCTATGAGTTGAATAGAGATTCTGGTGTTTCCCAGTGCTAGGATACATAGGACACAGAAAGAACATGCCCTAAGAGTATGGCTACTCTATTACTAGTATAGAGAATGCGTTAGAGCTGCCTGACCTGGGCTTAAAAACAACTCTCAAAAGGAGCAGACGTATCCACCAGTAATTTTACCATATACCAGAACAAAAAGCAATGCTCATTAAAGAAAGACAAAGCAATGAAAAACCCAGACTCCAAGCAATATAGGAATTACTATGTCCATTAGTCATATTATTAGCCATGTGTGAAGAAACCAAAAATTAAGATGCTTGACGTGGAATAATAAAAAGAATAGTTTGTCAAACTTGAGATGACCCAGATGTGGAATTTCCAGATAAGGACTTTAAATAGTCTAGAATAAATATGGTCAGGATTTAAATGAAAAGATGGTTATAATGAATAAACAAATGGAGAATCTCAACAAAGAAATGGAAAGTATAAAAAAAGAACCAAACAGAAATGAAAAAATTGCAAAGCACAATTTATTAAATATATACTGGATGGACACATCATTAGATTGGAAATAGGAAAAGAATCACCAAACTTTAATATAGGTCAATAAAATTATTCAAACTGAAAATGAGAGAGAGAGGAGCTAAGAAAAACTATATAGAGGCTCAGAAATCTGTGGGACAATAGAAAATGGTCTAACACAGTGTAATTGAAGTTCCAAAAAGAGGGAAGAGAAAAAATGGGCCAAAAAATATTTGAATAAATAACGGCCGCATAGCCTCAACTTTCAAAAAAAAAAAAAAAACATAGATTTATATATACAAGAAACTCCATGAGTTATATAGGAAAATAAATACCAAAAAACAGTGTCCAGATCAAACTACTAAAAACCAAAGAAATTTTCACTGGGTATAGTATTCTAGTTGGATCTTTTATTTTTTCAGTTCTTTAAGGATGCTGTTCCACCTTCATCTTACACCGTTTTTAATAAGAAATACGATGTCATCTTTGTCTCTGTTTCACTATACATGCCATTTTTTCCTCTCTGGATCCTATTAAGATTTTCTCCTTACTACTGGTTTTGAGAAATTTGATTCTGATATGCCTTGGTAGAGATTTTTCATGCTTCTTGAATGTTGGGGTTTGTGGAGATTCTTGGATCTTGTGAGTTTATACTTTAAATTTGGAATAATTTTGGCCATTATTTTTTCAAATATTTTTCTGTTCCCACTTCTGTTCTCTCCTTCAGGGATGCCAATTCCACATATATTAGGCCACTTGAAGTTGCTCCATAGTTCAGTGTTGTTCTCTTAATATTTAACTCTCTTTCCTCTGTGTTCTTTATTTTGGATTATTTCTATTGCTCTGCCTTCAAGTTCATTAATCTTTTCTTGTGCAATATCTAATTTGATGCTAATCCTATCCAATGTATTCTTCACTTCACACACTGCAGTTTTGATCTCCAGAAGTTCAATTTGGGTCTTTTATAGCTTTCATGTCACAACATAAGTTTTTGAACAAATGGAATACAGTTATAACAGATGCTTTGATTTCCCTGCCTACTAATCCTAATATCTATGTCAGTTCCAGATTAGGTTTGATTATCTCCTCATTATGGTAGATACTTTCCTGCTTTCTTATATAAGTGGTAATTTTTTATTGGACACAAACTTGCACATTGCAAATATTGTCTTGCTAGTTCCTGGATATTTTTGTGCCTATTGTTGGAAGTAATTTGATCCTTTCAAACTTGCTTTAAAAAAAAAAGATTTATTTGAGAGAGAGAGTACACACACAAGCAGAAGGGAAGGAGGGTAAGGAGAAAGGGAGAAGCAGACTCTCCCTTGAGCAGGGAACCTGACACAGGGCTCAATCCCATGATCCCTGGGATCACAAACTGAGCTAAAGGCAGATGCTTAACAGACTTAGCCACCCAGGTGCCATTCATAACTTGCTTTTAAGATTTGTTAGGCAAGGGCACCTGGGTGGCTCAGTTTGTTAAGCCTCTGTCTCTTGCTTTCAGCTTAGGTCATGATCTCAGGGTCCTGAGGCTGAGCCCCACATTGGGCTCCACACTCAGCAGTTCTCTACTCTCCCTCTGCTCCTCCACCTCCCCCCACTTGTGCTCTTTCTCTCTCTGTCAAATAAATAAATCTTAAAAAAAAAAAAATTTGTTAGGCAAGACTGGAGTGCAGTCTGGGGTTAATTATTCCCCATTACGAAGGCCCCTCTGAGTAGTCTGCCCAATATTCCAGAAATCATGAGGTTTTTAATTCTGGCTTATATAAGCACTATGCACTGTTACCTCTAATACTTTCAGGCAGTTCTTTCCTCAAAGTCAGGTAGTTTTTCACACATGTGCTGATTAATAATCACCTGACTACTCAATAATCACCTGACTACTCAAAGAAGATCATCTGAAGATCTCAGTAATTCGATTTTCATACAGATCTCTCATTTATGGTACTGTCTTGTGAATTCTAGCCTCCTTGATCTCCCTGGCCCTGCAATGTTCTGGATCTTTGAGGTAGTCTGCCTACTCTACCTGGGTTCCTTCTTCCTATACCATGGTCTAGAAACTCTTTCAAGAAAAAAAAAATGGGCAATCAGAATTCATCTCATTTTTTTCATCTCTCATGGATGACTATCCTTCATTTCCTTTGTCCAATGTCTTAAAATTTATTGCTCCTTGGACTGGCAGAGCAAGATGGCAAAGGAGTAGGAGACCCGGGTTTTGTCTGGTCTCAGGAATTCAGCTGGAGAGGGATCAAACCATTCTAAACACCTACAAACTCAACAGGAGATCGAAGAGAAGAATAGCAACAACTCTCTGAACAGAAAAGCAACCACTTACTGGAAGGTAGGACGTGCGGAGAAGTGAATCCGAGGTGATATTCGGGAGGAGAGACGGAGGGGGAGGGGGCCTCCGTTGGCCGCTTCTGGCAAGTGATAGAGCCACAGAGCACAAAATCAGAACTTTTAGAAGTCGGCTCCACTGAGGGATGTCACTCCAGTGGCTAAGCGGAGGCTGGAACCCTCGCGGGACAGTGTGGTCTCAGGACCCTCGGGGTCACAGAAAGACTGGGGGTGCCTGAGGGCAGCAGAGCTCCCAGGGATCGGAGCGGGAAGCCAGCTGCAGAGACGAGGCGAGGCGTGGGCTCTCAGCTCAGGGTGGCCATAAACTGTGATCCGTGGCCCAGTCGGGCCACTGCTCCTCCAGCAGGGACCCAACAAGCGGCAGAGCCGGGGAGACTCCCCTTCCTTCCCCAGGAGGGGCGGCGCGGGAGCACACCGCAGGGATCTGCTGGGTTTGGAGACTCCACACGGGGTCAGGTGCCAGGGATAGAAACACTCGGTCATAGGCCGAGTGAGCACGGAGTGCGGCCAGAGACCGGGGACACTGGAGTGACTGCTTTTCTCTGGGGATGCACTGAGGAGCGGGGCCCCAAGTCTCAGCTCCTCCGGGCGGAGATTGGGAAGCCACCATTTTCACTCTGGTCCTCCAAAGCTGTACCGAGAGCTTGGAGGGAACAAAAGCACCGGAGAGCAAACCTGAGCAGATTGCTTAGCCCGGACCGACAAGGGCGGGGCAATTCCGCCTCTGGCAAAGACATTTGGGAACCACGGCAACAGGCCCTTCCCCCAGAAGATCAGCAAGAACAGCCCTCAAGCCAAGACCAAGTTTACCGATCAAGGAGAACGGGAGAACTCCAGCGCTAGGGGAATACTGCACATAGAATTCATGACTGTTTTACCATGATTCATTAGTTTTTCAAAGTTGATTTTTTTTAACTTTTTTCTTTTTTTGAATTTTTCTTTTTCCCTTTTTAAACCAACATCTTATCAATCCCTTTTTAAAAAAAAAATTTTTTTATTTTTCATTTTTTAGAGTCATAATTTATCCCTTCATAGTAGTTACCCTTATGTTTGGAATATATATATAAGTTGTTCTCTCTTTAAAATTTTGAGATACAGTTTCTTCTAACAGATCAAAATATACCCTAAATCACTAGTGTATGGCTTTGTTCTAGTCTCCTCCCTGATCATATTCTCTCCCTTTTCTTTTTCTTTTTTTTAATCTCCTTTCTTTTTTTTCAAACACCTTATCTTATCAATTCCTTTTATAAAATCTTTTATAATTTTCATCTTTACAGTCATCTTCCATCCCTTCATTTTATCAGCCCTTATTTTGTACATATATAAGTCTTTCTTCCTTTAAAATATTAGGAGGCACTTTCTTCTAACGGACCAAAATACGCCCAAAATCTAGTGTGTGGCACTGATCTATACACTAGTCTGATCATATTTGATCATATTCTGTTTTTTTTGTTTTGTTCTGTTTTTGTTTGTTTTTATCTTTCTCTTTTTCTTTTTTCTTTTTTTTCTCTTTCTTTTTTCTTTCTTTCCCTTTCTTTTCCCGTGGTTTGTCTTTTCTGATTTGTATAGAGTATATTTGCTGGGGACGTTGTTAACCTGTTAGCATTCTGTTCTCTCATTCATCTATTCTTCTCTGGACAAAATGACAAGACGAAAAAAATCACCTCAGCAAAAAGAACAAGAGGTAGTACCGTCAGCCAGGGACCTACTCAATACGGACATTAGTACGATGTCAGACCTAGAGTTCAGAATCATGACTTTAAAGATACTAGCTGGGCTTGAAAAAAGCGTGGAAGTTATTAGAGACACCCTTTCTGGAGAAATAAAAGAACTAAAATCTAACCAAGTCGAAATCAGAAAGGCTATTAATGAGGTGCAATCAAAAATGGGGGCACTAACTGCTAAGATAAATGAGGCAGAAGAGAGAATCAGCGATATAGAAGACCAAATGATGGAAAATAAAGAGGCTGAGAAAAAGAGAGAGAAACAACTACAGGATCACGAGGGCAGAATTCGAGAGATAAGTGATACGATAAGACGAAACATTAGAATAATTGGGATCCCAGAAGAAGAAGAAAGAGAGAGAGGGGCAGAAGGTACATTGGAGCAAATTATAGCAGAGAACTTCCCTAATGTGGGGAAGGAAACAGGCATCAAAATCCAGGAGGCACAGAGAACACCTCTCAAAATCAATAAAAATAGGTCAACACCCCGACATCTAATAGTAAAACTTACGAGTCTCAGAGACAAAGAAAATCCTGAAAGCAGCTCGGGAGAAGAGATATGTAACCTACAATGGTAGAAATATTGGATTGGCAACAGACCTATCCACAGAGACCTGGCAGGCCAGAAAGGACTGGCATGATATCTTAAGAACACTAAACGAGAAAAATATGCAGCCAAGAACACTATATCCAGCTAGGCTGTCATTGAAAATAGAAGGAGGGATAAAAAGCTTCCAGGACAAACAAAAACTAAAGGAATTTGCAAACATGAAACCAGCCCTCCAAGAAATATTGAAAGGGGTCCTCTAAGCAAAGAGAGAGCCTAAAAGCAGCATAGATCAGAAAGGAACACAGACAATATACAGTAACAGTCACCTTACAGGCAATACAATGGCACTAAATTCATATCTTTCAATAGTTACCCTGAATGTAAGTGGGCTAAAGGCCCCAATCAAAAGACACAGGCTATCAGATTGGATTAAAAAACAAGACCCATCGATATGCTGTCTGCAAGAGACTCATTTTAGACCCAAAGACACCCCCACATTGAAAGTGAGGGGGTGGAAAACCATTTACCATGCTAATGGACATCAAAAGAAAGCTGGGGTGGCAATCCTTATATCAGACAAATTAGATTTTAAACCAAAGACTGTAATAAGAGATGAGGAAGGACACTATATCCTACTTAAAGGGTCTATCCAACAAGAAGATCTAACAATTGTAAATATCTATGCCCCTAACATGGGAGCAGCCAATTATATAAGCCAATTAATAACAAAAGCAAAGAAACACATTGACAACAATACAATAATAGTGGGGGAATTTAACACCCCCCTCACTGAAATGGACAGATCATCTAAGCAAAAAATCAACAAGGAAATAAAGACTTTAAATGACACACTGGACTAAATGGACTTCACAGACATATTCAGAACATTCCATCCCAAAGCAACGGAATACACATTCTTCTCTAGTGCCCATGGAACATTCTCCAGAATTGATCACATCCTAGGTCACAAATCAGGTCTCAACTGGTACCAAAAGATTGGGATTATTCCCTGCATATTTTCAGACCACAATGCTTTGAAACTAGAACTCAATCACAAGAGGAAAGTTGGAAAGAACTCAAATACATGGAGGCTAAAGAGCATCCTACTAAAAAAAGAATGGGTCAACCAGGAAATGAAAGAAGAATTAAAAAAATTCATGGAAACCAATGAAAATGAAAACACAACTGTTCAAAATCTTTGGGATACACCGAAAGCAGTCCTAAAAGGAAAGTACATAGCAATACAACCCTTTCTCAAGAAACAAGAAAGGTCTCAAATACACAACCTAACCCTAAACCTAAAGGAGCTGGAGAAAGAACAGCAAATAAAGCCAAAACCCAGCAGGAGAAGAGAAATAATAAAATCAGAGCAGAAATCAATGAAATAGAAACCAAAAGAACAGTAGAACAGATCAACGAAACTAGGAGCTGGTTCTTTGAAAGAATTAACAAGATTGATAAACCCCTGGCCAGACTTATCAAAAAGAAAAGAGAAAGGACCCAAAGCAACAAAATCATGAATGAAAGAGGAGAGATCAGAACCAACACCAAAGAAATACAAACAATTATAAGAACATATTACGAGCAACTCTATGCCAGCAAATTAGATAACCTGGAAGAAATGGGTGCATTCCTAGAGATGTATCAACTACCAAAATTGAACCAGGAAGAAATAGAAAACCTGAACAGACCTATAACCACTAAGGAAATTGAAGCAGTCATCAAAAATCTCCCAAGAAACAAAAGCCCAGGGCCAGATGGCTTCCCAGGGGAATTCTACCAAACATTTAAAGAAGAATTAATACCTATTCTCCTGAAACTGTTCCAAAAAATAGAAATGGAAGGAGAACTTCCAAACTCATTTTTATGAGGCCAGCATTACCTTGATCCCAAAACCAGACAAAGACCCCATCAAAAAGGAGAATTACAGACCAATATCCTAAATGAACATGGATGCAAAAATTCTCGCCAAAATCCTAGCCAATAGGATCCAACAGTACATTAAAAGGATTATTCACCATGACCAAGTGAGATTTATCCCTGTGCTGCAAGGCTGGTTCAACATCCGCAAATCAATCAACGTGATACAACACATTAACAAAAGAAAGAACAAGAATCATATGATCCTCTCAATAGATGCAGAAAAAGCATTTGACAAAGTACAGCATCCTTTCTTGATCAAAACTCTTCAGAGTATAGGGATAGAGGGTACATACCTCAATATCATAAAAGCCATCTATGAAAAACCTACAGCAAATATCATTCTCAATGGGGAAAAGCTGAGAGCTTTTCCCCTAAGGTCAGGAACACGGCAGGGATGTCCACTCTCACCACTGCTATTCAACATAGTGTTAGAAGTCCTAGCCACAGCAATCAGACAACAAAAAGAAATCAAAGGCATCCAAATCAGCAAAGCAGAAGTCAAACTCTCACTCTTTGCAGATGATATGATACTGTATGTGGAAAACCCAAAAGACTCCACCCCAAAACTGCTAGAACTCATACAGGAATTCAGTAAAGTGGCAGGATATAAAATCAATGCACAGAAATCAGTGGCATTCCTATACACCAACAGTAAGACAGAAGAGAGACAAATTAAGGAGTCGATCCCATTTACAATTGCACCCAAAACCATAAGATACCTAGGAATAAATTTAACCAAAGAGGCAAAGGATCTGTACTCAGAAAAATATAAAATACTCATGAAAGAAATTGAAGAAGACACAAAGAAATGGAAAAACGTTCCATGCTCATGGATTGGAAGAACAAACATTGTGAAGATGTCAATGCTACCTAGAGCAATCTACACATTCAAAGCAATCCCCATCAAAATACCATCCACGTTTTTCAAAGAAATGGAACAAATAATCCTAAAATTTGTATGGAACCAGAAGAGACTCTGAATAGCCAGAGGAATATTGAAAAAGAAAAGCAAAGCTGGCGGCATCACAATTCCGGACTTCCAGCTCTATTACAAAGCTGTCATCATCAAGACAGTATGGTACTGGCACAAAAACAGACACATAGATCAATGGAACAGAATAGAGAGCCCAGAAATGGACCCTCAACTCTATGGTCAACTCATCTTTGACAAAGCAGGAAAGGATGTCCAATGGAAAAAAGACAGTCTCTTCAACAAATGGTGTCGGGAAAATTGGACAGCCACATGCAGAAGAATGAAACTGGACCATTTCCTTACACCACACACAAAAACAGACTCAAAATGGTTGAAAGACCTAAACGTGAGACAAGAGTCCATCAAAATCCTAAAGGAGAACACAGGTAGCAACCTCTTCGACCTCAGCCACAGCAACTTCTTCCTAGAAACATCCCCAAAGGCAAGGGAAGCAAGGGCAAAAATGAACTATTGGGATTTCATCAAGATAAAAAGCTTTTGCACAGCAAAAGAAACAGTCCACAAAACCAAAAGACAACCGACAGAATGGGAGAAAATATTTGCAAACGACATATCAGATAAAGGGCTAGTATCCAAAATCTATAAAGAACTTATCAAACTCAACACCCAAAGAACAAATAATCCAATCAAGAAATGGGCAGAAGACATGAACAGACATTTTCCAAAGAAGACATCCAAATGGCCAACAGACACATGAAAAAGTGCTCAACGTCGCTCGGCATCAGGGAAATCCAAATCAAAACCTCCATGAGATACCACCTCACACCAGTCAGAATGGCTAAAATTAACAAGTCAGGAAACCACAGATGTTGGGGGGGATGCGGCGAAAGGGGAACCCTCCTACACTGTTGGTGGGAATGCAAGCTGGTGCAGCCACTCTGCAAAACAGTATGGAGGTTCCTCAAAAAGTTGAAAATAGAGCTACCCTATGATCCAGCAATTGCACTACGGGGTATTTACCACAAAGATACAAATGTAGGGATCCAAAGGGGTGTGTGCACTCCAATGTTTATAGCAGCAATGTCCACAATAGCCAAACTGTGGAAAGAGCCAAGATGTCCATCGACAGATGAATGGATAAAGAAGTGGTATATATACACAATGGAATAGTATGCAGCCATCAAAAGGAATGAAATCTTGCCATTTGCAACGACATGGATGGAACTGGAGGGTGTTATGCTGAGTGAAATAAGTCAATCAGAGAAAGACATGTATCATATGACCTCACCGATATGAGGAATTCTTAATCTCAGGAAACAAACTGAGGGTGCTGGAGTGGTGGGGGGTGGGAGGGATGGGGTGACTGGGTGATAGACATTGGGGAGGGTATGTGCTATGGTGAGCACTGTGAATTGTGCAAGACTGTTGAACCACAGATCTGTTCTTCTGAAACAAATAATGCAATATATGTTAAAAAAAAAACAAAAAAGAAGAAGAATAGCAGGAGGGGAAGAGTGAAGGGGAGTAAATCAGAGGGGGAGACGAACCATGAGAGATGATGAACTCTGAAAAACAAACTGAGGGTTCTAGAGGGGAGGGGGGTGGGGGGATGGGTTAGCCTGGTGATGGGTATTAAAGAGGGCACATTCTGCGTGGAGCACTGGATATTATGCACAAACAATGAATCATGGAACACTACATCAAAAACTAATGATGTAGGGCGCTTGGGTGCCTCAGATAGTTAAGCGTCTGCCTTTGGCTCAGGTCATGATCCCAGGGTTCTGGGATCAAGTCCCGCATCAGGCTCCCTGCTCCTTGGGAGCCTGCTTCTCCCTCTGCCTCTCTCTCTCTCTCTCTGTGTGTCTCTCGTGAATAAATAAATAAAATCTTAAAAACAAAACTAATGATGTAATGTATGGTGATTAACGTAATAAAAATGAGAAAAAAATTTATTGCTCCTTATAATTTTCCCATTTTGGGGCTGTTTTGGAAAGCAGGTGAATCTAGTCCCCATTACTCCATTTTGGCTGAAAGCATAAGTCTTCTATTATTATATGTGAAGCTAATTAAAATTCTATGTGCAAAATAACAGGATACAAATTAAAAATGGAAAATTAATGTAATAGTCAAGATTAATTTTAGAAGAATTAGTGAATTAATTTGAAGAGCAAAAAAATATTGTAACACAGATTGAGTAGTTTGGAGACCTACGAACTCTGATAGAAACATTTGTTAAAAAAAAAAAAAAGTCTGCCTCTCTCTGACCTAGTATTATATCTCAGTACATTTATACATGGAAACGGAAGGTATTGAGGTCCTGAAAAGCCATTGCTAAAAAAATGTTTGAGAGCAAAGCACGATGGTCAAAGTCTGAGGCCAGGGGAAGATGATTATTACTTATGAAGGTATAAATATTGATTGGTAAGAATTGGTGAGAATTTTAAACTCTAGGACAGCCCATAGCACCTCTCACATTTCATGCTTTGATAAAGTACACCTACATGCTATCTGCTATTTAAAATGGCAAAATACTTGTCCTAAGGTCCCAAACAGCTTGGCCCATAAAATATATGTTCTATTTTATTTTCCATACAACTAATGTTTTCTTTCTTTCTTTCTTTCTTTCTTTCTTTCTTTTTTTTTTAAGAGAGGGCAAGATGGGAGGAGGGGGGAAAGGGAGAGAGAGAGAATCTTAAGCAGGCTCCACACCCAGCGTGGAGCCCAGCTTTGGGCTCTATCTCACAACCCTGAGATCCTGACCTGAGCCAAAATCAAGAGTAAGACGGTTAACCAAATAAGCCACCGAGTTACCCCTATACAACTAATACTTTCTTCTTTCTCTTCCTTCACAAAAGCAGCAGCACCCTCTTGATTTCCTCCTCATCCCCTTGCCCAAGGCATTGCCCATCAATTCTTCCCATCTCTTGCATTTTAACCTGTCCCCTCCTCTAGATCTTTCCTCTCAGTCTCCATGCATTTCGGGGGTTTTTTGTTTGTTTGTTTTTATACCAATCCTAAACAAATTCTCAACCTTCTATCTCTTTGAGCTCTAACCTCATGTCTCCCCTTCTCTTTTACTACCAAATTTCTATTCCACTCCTTTCTAAATTAAAACCTTTTTCAGAAGGTTGCCTTCAACCTTCTCACTTAAAAACATCAAAAATATCTTCACAATATTCATTCTTCTTGAACTCTCTACCAAATTTAATATTTTCCCAATGGTTTATTTTGTTTTTGTTTCTGTTGCCTGACTAGACATATCTAGAAAAATGTTGCTATGGCCAATGTCAGGGTCCTTATGCTTTTTTTCTAAGAATTTTATGGTTTCAGGTCTCACATTTAGGTTCTTAATCCATTTTGAGTTTATTTTTGCTTATGGTATAAGAAAGTTGTATTTTTTTCATTGTTTTGCACGTAGCTATCCCATACTCCCAGTACCATTTGTTGAAGAGACTGTCTTTTTCCATTGTATATTCTTTCCTCCTTTGTTGTAGGTTGAGCATTCAAGTGTGGATTTATTTCTGGGCTCTCTATTCTGTTCTGTTGATATGTGTATTTTTGTTCCAGTACCATACTGTTTTGATTACTATAGCTTTGTAGTGTATCTTGAAATCTGGGATTCTCAAGATTGCTTTGGCTATTTGAGGTCTTTCACAGTTCCATGCAGAGTTAGTATTGTTTTAGTTCTGTGAAAAAGGCTATTGGTATTTTGATAGAGATTGCATTAAATCTGGAGTTTGCTTTGGGTAGCATGGATGATTTACTATTTTGATGAACTGCCTCCCTCCTTGGTTTCTGAAACTCTTTTTTCTTTGATATTTCTCTACCAAGGATAAATACTAATTGTCTCCTACTTTCTTTGTACACTAGCATCTACTTCCTTAGCTAGTGACTCCCAACACTATGTCTAGACTTGAGCTCAGACCTGAGTTCCAGATTTATACTCTTCACATGGACTTATTCCTAGAATGTGCCATGCCTTTACCCAAGCTATTTCTGGCCTACTGAGCCCTAGTATCTTCACCATCTTCCTTTTAAAAATATATATATATTAATCTCTCCAACCCAACTTTCTATGTGAAGTAATTATGGGCCTACACACACAGGTAGCATGCCCACACAAAATCACTGTCTTTTCCATCAGCTCTGTCCATATTGGACCTTCTCATTAATGACCTAAAATGGCTGTGCTTACACATCTACAATTGATTGCAGAAAAATGATAGAATATAGCCACAGCATTAAAGAGAGAATATGCATCACAGCCAAAGGCTATCTCACAGTAAGAGATTTGGAGAGGCAAAGTACAAAATCCAACTGTCCTCCCTTTGTAAGGACCATGGCAGTATGTATTTACTCTCTTGAATCAGAAACCACCAACATGACACTGAGCACTCTAGAACCAGAGATCCCAAAATGGAAGTTATCACTTGGATTTTTGTTTTGTTTTGTATTTTGCTGGTCATGTAGATATATTCATTCTGTGTAGTTGGCCCAAATAGGGATGTCTTCAGAGATGTCACCAAGTCCAGGTATAACTTCTCAATCTCACTGTTATCAATAAATAATGATACAAACCACCCAAAACTCTTCAGATTCATGGTTACAGAACAATGCTTTTACTAACTAGGGGTCAGTGCCACACAGAGGCAAGTAGAACAGCTCAGGCTACTTCCAGGCCTACTAGAATTAACCCTCACAGAACCACCTTTACTAAAATACTTATCAAAAGTCTGATTTGTGGGGTGCCTGGGTGGCTAATCAGTTAAGTGTCTGCCTTCAGCTCAGGTCATGATCCCAGGGTCCTGGGATCTAGTCCCACAACGGGCTCTCTGCTCAGCAGGGAGTCTGCTTCTCCCTGCTGCTCGCACTGCTTCTGCTCTGTCAAATAAATAAATAAAATCTTTTTTTAAAAAAAGTCTGATTTGTGGCATAGATCTGTCTTCAAAAATTGACTGTAATCTCCTGGAAAGTAAGAACTATATTTTACTTATCTTGATCTTAAATTTTCAAATTAGCACCATTAAATGTATTCTCCTTTTTCCTTAGGTATAATAAAGACTGAATTAAAGGACCAAATCAGTGACAAATAGGCAAGTGGAAATATAATGAAAAGTGTGTACCTGCCCAGAGATTTCATTATATATAAAAGTTGTAGTTTCAAATTTGCAAATTTGAATGTGCAGCAGTATAAGGCCAGTGGCTATTGAAAAATCTGACTAGAAGACATTTTGTTCTCAGTATCTTATTCATAAAAAAAAATAAACATTCACAAAAATAAAATGGAAAAATGAACCCATCATCAAACTATTATAATAACCAACTCATGGTTACTCTTAGAAAAGACATTTTTAAACTTAGTCAACTATTTTAAAAACAAAATGTAGCAGCAAAAATGTGAAGTTACATTAGTGGCTAAAATCAAAAAACGTTTCACAAATATTGGCTATGTTAAGGGTTTCTCACTCTTTGCCATGCTCTGGAAATAGAGTGTCCATATCTGTCACAGCCAGTGACAAGCTCCACTTAATAAAAGCAACTCTTTTAAGGAATATTTCTGTCTTGATTTAACTTACTGGTAATTGCACAGGCAGGACTACTCACCTTGCAACTAAATTCAGCTTCACAACAAACTGACACAGCACACGCACTGCCAAAGGGACTACATTTCACTATCACCTAACTTATCACTAGCCTCCAAGATAGTGCTACCCAAATTACAAAGAGTAGATGTTATATGTTACTGTGTTACCAAAGCATCAGCTGAGGATCCACTTACAGGATCTGCTCCAACTTGCTGATACAGTATAAGGAGACTGTGGTGTACAGTATCCCAAGTGCAGTCTCTGCAGGAGGGATGGGGGCAGATGCATCCTCCTGGCAAGACACAGGCTTCCAGCTACATCAGGATTATATGTTGGTGCTGTGTAAATACTTTATTTGGGTGATGACATTTATGTCCTCTGAGAGCTAACTCATTTGGCCTCCAGAGCCTACTGTATATGATACCATTGTAGGAATCAGAAGAATGTCATGAGCTGTCTTTCTTCTGCAGTAGTGACTAGGAGAAGGGGAATAAATCTATTGTGAGGCTCCACTGCTACTCAACTTCTTAAACTTTAAGCAAAACAATGAGAGACACAATAGCAGTTACCAACATGTTACTGCTTCTTGATATATTTTATCATTAGAATCTACCTCCTATCTCTTTTTGTTCGTATAGCAATACAATCAGAGATTTGGTTAAAAAAACAAACAAACAAAAAACAACAACAAAAAGGCTCCAAGTTTGGTCTTCAGCCTTTATAATTTTTGTTTTGATCCCCACTATTTCCCCTATTTAATTTTTGCTTTGCAGATACATCAAGTGTTTCTTTGCTGCACTATTATCACAAGCTCAAGGCTTTGAAATGTTGGTTTCATGTTATTTTGATATCCCACAAGCCCTTATTTGATTTTGTCTCTTCTTTAAATTAAGGGATAATCTAAAGAAATAACATATGGCTTCATTTCTTTACTCCCTTCTCCAGTAAGCTTATTTCTCATGAATCTGTTATTACCTCAATTTATCTATGAGAAAAATCAAAAAAGGAAAGCCAATTTTCCCAGAGCAACTAACATGATGGGAGGTTGTCATAGGCAATGTTTTATCTAAACTCTTCATCTATGACCCTGATGATGTAAGAAACACAGAACTAAAGTCTTGTTAGAAAATTTCAGACTCTAATCAGAGGGAAAGGACTCCAGTTTGGTATTCTAACAATTGGACAATTGTTGAACAATAAATGATTAAAGAATAAAAGAGAACTCTATGGGGGTGCCTGAGTGTCTCAGTCATTAAGCATCTGCCTTCTGCTCAGGTCATGATCCCAGAGTCCTGGGATGGAGCCCTGCATCAGGCTCCCTGCTCGGCGGGGAGTCTGCTTCTCCCTCTCACAGTCCCCCTGCTTGTGTTCCTTCTCTCACTGTCTGTCAAATAAATAAATAAAATCTTTAAAAGAGAGAGAGAGAGAACTCTATGTTGCAATATTGTAATACATGGATAAAATCTCTGGAGAATCATTTCTATCATGCCACTGTAATGATAAGAGCTACCAACTTCATTTCCAATTAAGTCAGTGACCACTGTTATTCTGTGTTACAATAGGTACCTCAGTCATAGCAATCACTAAAATGGAACTATTATTGTGTATTTAGGTATAAATAGACAGCCAGTTTTCTTAAAGAATAAATTTCTTAAAGAAATTGCAATTAAAGCTTATGCCATAAAACCCAACTCTTTATTAGACTACATATCAAGCTCAGTCTGGGAGAAATTTGAAGATTATTCATCATATAATTTACTGATCTAGGTTCATTTTCCTTTAATCTGAGTTTCTGAGGACTAGTCCAAACAGATCATCTTTCACAAAGATTTCCTAGAACCACAATGATTTCCAGCCTTCTGCTTAACAGAGTCTTTCTCATTATAGTTAGTTCCCTTAACCAGAGAGAGCTACCAAATCCTTGAAATTCACTCTGAACAGGCAGTATGGTGATACTTATCTCCTTCTTATGCCTTCCTTTTCTCTAAACCTGCTCTTCTTCTGTTATTTTCTATCTCAGTTAAAGGCATCACCATCTACCCATTTGTCCAAGCTAGACAACACAAAATCTTTTTCAAAATATTCACTCTTCCTCTTCCTCCACATTTAGATTTCCACCATGCTATGGCCATTCTACTTCCAAGAGGTCTTTTAAGTAGATCTCCTTCATATTCCTACTACCTTACTTTTGACAATGCTCATGTTTCACCTTGACCATGAAGTATTTAAATGGTTTAATAAATGGGTTCATTTGCCTTTGTTTTTTCTTCTGCCACACTGATGTCTGAATCAATTTTCTAAAATTTCTTCCCATACAATAGTAATTTCCTATAGCCTATAAGTTAAAGGCATTATTCAAGAAACGTTTATAGAATACCTACTGTGTACTAGGCATTAACTGCTTCCTATACAAAGATAAGAAAGATAGAATCCCATATCCTCAAGGAACTCACAATCTAGAAGGGAAAACAGCATATGAACATAGTGTGACAAGTACTGAGATATTACAGTAATGTGTAATGATCAGTGGTAGTATAAAATGCAAGAGAGTGATCAGTTCCACCTGGAAGTATTGAAAAAGATGTATAGATTTGCCTGTGTCCTAAAGTATATATAAACTTTCTCCAGACAGGGGCGTTGGGGTGACTCAGTCATTAAGCATCTGCCTTCAGCTCAGGTCATGAGGGGGTCCTGGGATCAAGCCCCACATTGGGCTTCCTGCTCAGCAGGAAGTCTGCTTATCCCTCTCCCACTCCCCCTGTTTGTGTTCCCTCTCTTACTGTCTCTCTGTCAAATAAATAAGTGAAATCTTAAAAACTTTTTCCAGACAAACAAATGAGAGAAAGCCTTCCAGGCCAAGACAACACATCCAAAGGTTGTAATACCTGAGTAAGCACTGCATATTTAGGGAAACACAAGTTATTGAACATTGGGTAAAAGAGTATAAATGATATTAGAAAATGCATACAAAGGAGACTAAAATTTGACCTGAAGTCTACAATAAGCCATTAAAGATTTAAGCAGGAGAATAACATGGATCAGCTTTGTGTTTTTTTTTGGGGGGGGGAAGGCTGGAATGAGAAAGAGAACAATTGGAACATTAATATAATAGGCAAGATATGATTAAGACCTCACTTAAAACAATAGCCATGGCATTTATAATGGCTAGAGATAGGGCAGAAAGAATAGGACTCCTTTTCGTGAAACATAAGGCCCTGCAAAATATCATCTCAATTCAGCAGAGTTCCTGGCACATAGTAGATACTCAATAAACTCAATATTTGTTGAATAAATTAATTTACCTTCTGTATCTCTTATCTATTGCTTCATAAGAAACTGTTCCAAAACTTAGTACCTTAAAACTATAATAACGATTTTTACCTCTCACAATTCTGTGTGTTGGCTGGTTGGTGCGTCTGCTAATCTTGCCTAAGTTCACATATGACCAAATTCAGCCTGCTTATCCACTAGGGATGAATTCCTGTCATAAACTCATATATTCACATGGTCCCTTTCTTTTCATGGGTTCTCTCTATACATGGTGCCTCCCTCCCTCTCACTGGCTCTGTCTCTAATATCTCTCTCTCCCTGTCTCTTGGATCTGTTTCTTGGATCTGTCTACATGTGGTCTGCCTACTTTCTTAGAATCTCTCTCCATGTTGTTACTTCTTTTCCATGGGATCACTCATCCTCAAGGAGGATAATCTGGGCTTCTTCAACCATGAGAGTCTCAGGGCTCCAAGCAGGCATGTCTCCCACATGAACATTTATCATGCCTCTGTATATATCACATGGTCAAACCTAGTCAATCTGAGAAGATATTATACAAGATGAGTCTTCCAGGAAGCATGATTCCTTGGAAGCCATTATTGTAGCAACCACACATCTCTTTATTTTACATCACTCCCCCCTCATAAGAACCCAATTGCATGGCCCACTGTTTTTCTCCTAGGTTCCCATACATGTAACCAACTTTTATGCCTTCTTAACTTTGGCCAGGCTTCTCCTTACAGTGCTCCCCTCTGCCTTGGGATATTCTCTGCCTCAAATAGAAAGTACCTACTTTAACAAGTCAGCTGCAATGTTTGAGAAGTCTTTCCTGAAATCCATACAGAAGGAAAAAGCTCTCCTTCCTTTCTTTCACTTTATTCATAAATTATAGTAATCTCAATGTGCCAGAATTATCCACTGACATGTCTTTCTCTAGCCAGAATTTGAGCACCTCAAAGGTAGTCATTGTATCCCATTCATCTTTGTGTTATTCAACAATTATCATCAGTTATCTTCATTCTTTATGCGCACTTTCTTCTCAATAAACATTTATTGGGTGAATGATTCTGTTCCTAACCTATATGCAAAGGGTTATAAATCATTCTGTAGAGTCTTCATGTTATTACAGAAATAGCCTAAAAAGAAATTATACATATTAAACAGATTTTGCTCAGAAACAGAGACCTGAAAGATGTCTTAGAACTTTACATTCCTTCTTGTAAACATGTAAAGAAGTGATGATATTGACTTAGGAGTTAGAACCACATTTCTCCTTAGAGAAGGAAATCCCTTGATAAGTCAATGCAAGATATAGCATTTCTTTTTTTTTTTTTTTTTTTTAAGATATAGCATTTCCAGGAATGAGATTCTGACTACCTTTCGAAAAACATTGAATCAGGGCCCAAAACGATCATCAGTATGGAGAATAATTCCAGCATCCTTGGCAGAACCAGCAAAATGATCCACAACTAGAAATAGTTTCTATAGAACTTCTGAGATTCCTTACTTCAGGGAAGAAAGAAGACCCTTCCTTGAAAAGGGGGAGATAATCTATCAGAATTCACTTCTGGATCCACTTTGGAGACCCACCCTTTTAGCCTCCAACAGAATTCACTATCTTGGGTCAATCTGCCCATGTGGTACTGTCAGTCAAATATAGTTCAAAGAGCACTTTAAACAGTGTGACATTACTGTAAATTTCCAGGAGTCCCTAATGAGTGATAATAGCAGCCTGCCTTACAGTCCTCTTAGGGGATGACTTTTTTTCTTATCTGGAAATTTGTACCAAAGGGTTTAACAACAGTCTTAGGAGTGACATGCAGCAACTTCAGGTAACAATTAGTCACTGGTTTATAGTAGCAGTCACTGGTTTATTTGTAGCAGAGACAGTAACACTTACCAAATATCCAAATATTCTATTTACATATTATAAATTATCTATATCTATGTATTATATTCCCAGTCTCTCTGCACCTCAGTGAAGACATACAACCACTTCTGGCCAAAGATATAAGTAGGCTTATATCTTTGGCCAGATATAATATATCATATATATATATAATCATATAAGCCTGTATATGATTCTCCAGTCTCTCTCTTCCCCTGACATGATGTCTGAATGGAGACCTCAATTCTAGATGGTGCCACCACAAGACTGGAGCCTCCATCAACCTGGGTGCAGAGTCCTTTATCAACCACAGGGACCTGTTGCAGAAGCAAGAAATAAACTTCTGTATGTTAAACCATTAAGATTTGGAGGTTGTTTATTAACAAGAATGCAATTTAGCCTAGTCTGGTTAATACATATTACTCAAATACTGGATTTTTTTCAGCTATCTTTAAAAAACATTTCATCATACATTTATTGAGTATCTAATGTATGCCAGGAACTCTACTGGGTATTTAGAATGTTATTAGTTAACATTTGTAAAGTACTGTCCTTGTGGAGTTGATATTCTAATCAAGAAAATCAAAATCACTAACAGTAATTGTGACCATTAAGTACACAGAACATTGTGTTGTTACAGGAGATACATACAGGTGATACTGTAATAAAAATATTAAGGATAGTATTATTTATATGTGTTTTTTTCTAAAATCTCAAAATTAGAATGTGTTCACTTTAGTGAGAATCTATAATTTATTTCCATTTGATTGAAGACTTGCTTCAAGTTACTTAAAATGTGCAGCATTTTGAAAGGAACACCAACAATTTTAGCAGGTTTGAGGAAAGGTAAATGAAGAAGTAAGTAGTCTACTACTTCACCAAAGGCCACTGTCATGGTAAACATAGTAATTAGCCTGTGCCTCTTGAGAAAAGTCAATCAGCAACAGCTTCCAGTCATTATTTGAAAGGTGTGTAGAGGGCAAAACCAGATTTCTGCTTTTCATTTGCTAAGATGAAATACTGAGCAAAGGGTCTCAAATTCAAGTCCTTTTGGTTCCAGGAAGACAATAAAAGAGTAAAGTAAGACTGACTTAAAAAAAAAGTATTAACTGTTAATAAATATTGTTTATTTTAATTGAATTACAGTTTGAATATATATAATAATGCAAACATGTATTATAGTTGGGATTATATTTTAAATTGAACCTTAAATATATATATTTAATAAAGAGAAGCTATTAAGTATTAAATTTGTCTTTCCTAATGAATTGCTTCTTTGATTTAGAACTGGAAAATTCATCCTCTCTTCTACACCAAGATGGCCATGCCTAGTTGAGTATTTTACATTGATACAGAATTCAGCCTTTAGTAGGGAGTTTTATTAAGAAAATAGCTGTTCACAAACATAAGCACATCTGGACATGTATAAAATCTTTGCACAATGGTTTTTTACAATTAAGAAAATTACCATACAAAGTCATTTGTAGAATTCTAGTATTCTAGAACTTCTATTCAGTTTTCAGAAAACATTTATGCAATTCAGAAACTTCCATTTGAAGCTCTCTGTTCTCATGATTAAAGTTAATTGAGAGAGCTTAATTTGATTAAAACTAAATGTTAGTACATCTTTATAAACTTTGAAATCAGAGAATATCTTCTGGAATTCAGTTCCTTTTGGGGGAATATAGTTTAATCCATAACTGTTACTTCTGGAGCCACTTTCATCAAAGGAACATAAACCACAATATTCCTTTTCATATGAGTTTCCCAAACATACAGTTTTGCTTGACATGGACACATAAATTCATTAGTAACCACTTGTGAAGTTCCTTTTAAAGGGTTTAGATGGGTTGTAACATTAACCAAAAAGCTCAAGATTCATCCCTGAGTCTCTGGTGAGCTGAAGTAGAAATTTTCCCAAGATGACATGAGCAAACCAATTTCTTTCAACTCTTGAAAATAAGAAACTTTTCAATGCAATTAAAATGTCACAACTAAGTTACTAGACTCTGCATACAACAGACAAGTTACTCAATTGTGCTTCCAGGGCATCAAATCCAGCATTGTGCTCTCTACATTTCATACCACAGAAGCACTTCCAATTTGTGTCACTTATTCCAACCAAGACAGTCTTTTTTTTTTTTTTTTTAACCATTTGGTACAAAGTAATTCCTGGCAAATTACAATGTGTCCCTCCAAATTTTACCATCTGAGATTTTCATCTCAGAAGAAGTTTGATGTTAACCTGAATTTCCATGGAGGTGCCACCTTATATTAGTCACTCCCTAATATTTCTTAGCCAGTCTCCATTAAGCATTTCAAGACTTCCTCAACACAGTTTGTTTTTTGATGTTGTGCCTCTTATTGGCTTTATATTCAAAATTTCTTCAGTCTCATGTATATTTTCATTTATAACATGTACAAATACTGCTAACCAGATGATATTTGTTACGTCTGGGCTTTTGTCAGCTGCAACAGAATATGACATAAATATTTTAACTTCTTCCTCCCGCTTATCTTTTAAGATATCAGCTATTTCTTTGACAATCGGAGCTAACATTTCTTGTTGGAATTAAGTCTTGCTGCCAATTTTGTATTTTCATAGGTACTACTTAACTCAATTTTATGGCAGTATTACTCAGATTTTTTTTTAATCTAAAAGCAAGCCCAGTTTAAAAAAAATTGGAATCTTTTCCCAGATCATTAAGTTTCTCATCAAATAAGTTTTCCATTTATCGATCATATTTCTTACCATGATTGCTTACATAATGGCATTTTAAGTTGTATTTTTGGACAAAAGCACATTTTGCACATTAAACACATAGGAATAATCTTCACTTTTGCAAAGATGTATGCTGTCTCCCACATGCTAACCTCTCAGCTTATCATTCATTTTCCCTCTTTTGATAAAGATAAAAATACAAGAAATCATTCCTCTTCTCTACAAAAGAAAACAATAGAACTGCAATGATTTATGGCAACTGAAATTATGACTCAATCACATAAACAAAAAGGAAACTATGTTTCATTCTGCTGCTGATCCTTAGCTCAAGAAATCCGGCCAGTGATGCCAGTGCTTCTAATTTTGCAATGAAAGGCAAAACCCAAGGATTTTCTGTAAAACTGACATGTTGAGAAGTAGTTCAAATTGTTTTTAAAACATTGTTCAGTCCAAACAACAAAAGAGCTGGGGCTGCATCTAGCCCAAGGCTGGTTTGTGGTCTCCGTGCTGAGTCAGGTCTTTGTATCACATGAATTCAGAACCTTGTCCAACTACCCTACATCTTCCTAACCTTACATTTGGCTGCAGAGCCTGATCTCATAAATTCTTAAGCAAATCAATTATGCATAGCCATTATCCATCAAAAGCACTGCTTGGCATTTAAAGAAATGGTGAGACAATGGATTCATCCATAACTTATCTACATTATATGAATATACCACCATCAACAGACAATGAAATATTTCAATGTGTAAAGGAATTTTAATAAGGAACAGTATTTCAGTAATGGCCTGTATAACCTGTCTCACAAATGGACAGAAAATCAACATACTGTTCTTCCCCCATTAAAATTAATAGCACTTTTTTTCATCATATGCAGTCAAAAACAACTTGAAGAGTTTTCATTATAAGTCTGTGCAGTAGTTCTTACACATCCATATACAAGCACAAAGAATATCAGACTTTTATATCCCATGAGAAACCAGCATGCAAGGATTTGGCCACCTGAAATTCTTCTCCAAATAAAAAGCTAAGCTAGCAAGTTTATTATGATTCAACAATTTATTATCTGTAAGGTCATCAAATTCAACTATAATTTAACATGTAAACATCTAGGCCAGTGTGGTCCAGGAGAGAAAATCTTAAGGAAAGGCCAGGTAATTGAGCTTAGAGAACTAAAAGATAAGGAGTAAAAAAATACAGGTGATAGTGTATGTCACATATATATACTAACTGTCTCAGAAAGAGCATATTAAGTAGTATATAAAATATAGGTCTTGAAAAGCTACATTTCCCATTAACTGCTAGGATCTAACAATATCTTTTCTTATATCATTAAATGTTTAGTCTCAAGGGAGACATAGTGTCATACGATAAGAACTGACCAATGTGATAATCCCTTCTTTCTAAGACAAGACTTTATCCTTGGGTTCATGGATGGACAACAGAGAGATTCATGAAGTCCCTGAAATTATGTATAAATGTTCAAAGTAATTAATAACACCAATTAGTTTAAACTTATTTTTATCCTAGGAACTAGAATCAAAGGAAGAATTTGATTAGTATTTCGGAGTCTAAAATAAACAAACCCTATTTAAAAAAAAATAACTTTCAGGTAAGTCATTAGTAATTATTTGGCTATGTGCTCATTAAATATGCAGTAAAGAATTATGGCAGTTCAATAAATTCATTAGAAAAGGTAGAGTGCTATAATAAACATGAAATCTGTTAACATTAAAAAAAAAAAAGAAAAGATAGTGCACTGTTGAAAAAAAATAAGGATTAAGGAGTCAGAGATCTATGTTCTATCCAAGTCCTGCCACTAACTAGTTACATGAAAAAGAATAAGGTGCTTAAACTGAGCTCCTATTCCTTCCTCTGTCAAAGATAATAACAATCCCTACCTCAAAATGACTACCTTTTGAGTTTTAGAAAAACCTGATGAACATAGCACTTCCTAGCACCTAGTAGGAACTAACAGTAAGTTTCCTTCCTCCTCTCTTTCCTATTGAATACATGCTTTTCTTAATTGCCTAAAATATCCAGACCATTCATTCCTGGTAACTATGAAGGCCCGAGGTAAGTAACCTATAAATATCCATAGGATACACAAACACCTCAATATCCACCAAAAAGAGCCTATTAAACTTTAACCCATACTTAAGCCAAGAAAGGCCCCAATTTCATACAGCTTTAAAAAAACAGTAGCAAAGAAGAATAAAAACTTCACCAAACCTAGGGTGTAAACTCCACTTCACAAGCACAGAGTGAGCCACAAAGGTAAATGGAGAACATTCTGAAAGGTAGTACTAACTTCCACTAGTACTAGTTTGTGGAGCTGGAAAAAAAGTCATGAAGTCAAGAGAGTATCTTTTCTGACCAAAACAGGTTAGAGGAATCATTAAAGAGACTAAACTAATAGATTTTGGGAAGCCCACCAAAGCCCCTCAGGTATAGAATGTAACCACAACATTTGCACCCAGGCTTCACTTAATTATGTGCACCTGAATGAACGAGAGCTTAGCCACCTGAAAATATCCTCCACTGCTCATGGAACAGATAACTATAAGTGAGGCCTGAGGGTGAAACTGTGACCACAGTAGCACCTAGTCCCTACCCCTCGAGAGAGAAAACTTCCATTAAACTATGAAGAGAGAAAATAAAGATCAATGTTGTAAGAATGTACTATGAAAGAGATTATATCTTTCCTACTTCAGAGGAATTAAAATATCCTTTCTTTCATAAAACTGTAATAGTAAATAATAGCTTTTCAATTAACTTATATATTAAATATAAAAATTAACAATACTATGTCTTTCTCCACTTTTTAAAATTGGATCTTCCATGGAAAGGTCTGGAACTACTAATCTACCTGCTAACATTAATTATGAATCTAAGTTAGTCATTTTCATCATTATCAACATGACAACAGCAGATACTTAAAAATGAAAAGAAAATCAGAAGCCAAAAAAGAAGGTGACCAAACTGGGGGATTAGAACAAATAACTACCAGTGAATATGTAATTCTGGAAACAGGAGAGAACTTTTTAAAAATTCTAAGTAGAAGTCTCAATGAGATGTGAGAATATTGAATTGTATTTGTTTTTTTGGGGGGTAAACATCTATTTTTTAAAAAGAGCACAAGAGAAGGGCAGCCATTTTAGTAATCTTTAAAAAAAAATGACTGGCTAAATAGTTAAATCAATAGAAGTAATGATTTTTCAGAAGAGTATTGCTCTGAAAACCCAGCCTATGAATCAGATGTTGAGAAATTCCTTTGAGAGAAGGATTATGATTCTAGAATTATGTACCAGTGAACTATTATTTTTGTGTGAAAGTAAACATTTGTTCAATAAAAGAATGAATTAATATAAGATGAATGAATTCATTAAAAGGTACAAAGTATCACAAACCTGTAACATTTGTGAACACTGTAGCAAATGCTGTTTCACTCTTACTCAGGATGGACTTCCAACTGCCAGACACCTGAATTATGTTTATTTGTTTCTTTTCTTAATGCTGGTTTTCTTTGGTTACCAGAGCCCACACTGATTGCAGACAAAATAGGCCAGAAATTCTGGAGAATAACTGACAACCTCGAGTAGGTCTCAACCAATTGACTACAGTGGATGGATAAATATCCCAGCTCTCTCACCAACTTGGCAAAGATAACTCTGAAGTTCATTTTCTACACTGGCTCCTGGGAGTTCCCAGAGGCAGTAAGCTACAGTTGCTCACAGTGGTAAATTGCTTGCTAATGCACCCTTTAGTAGCCTCCCTAGTTTCTCTGTCCCAACTTCCCACTCTCTTACCTAAACTTTCTAGAAACTGCTTGCCCTTGAATCCAAGCTAAAATAACACTTCTGCTCCAAATAATTAGTCAAAATTTATAAAGAAAAATATCATAAATACATGAAAGAAGATCACATGCGTAACTGGAAACTGAAAACTTCCTCAGAAGTTGATAGGCCAAGTAGGCATAAAATAACAAGCCAGAAGACTTGAATAACAAACTGCAGATTTGATATAATGAATTATAAAGATGAGAACATTATCAAACATCTACCTTTCTCCTAGAGCACCAGACCAAGATGATATCCCAGACAAATTCAAAGAACAGACTAATTCTAAGTCATTTAAATTGTTATAGAAAATAGAGGTTTTCACTATTGATTTTATGAAGCTAGTATAACTTTAATAAAAAACTAATTGATTTTGTATACCCACCTGTGAGTTCACACCCACCCACATACTCAATAACTACAAAGAAATCTCATTTGAGAGTATAATGGAAAAAAAATCCTAATTAAAATATTAGCAAATCAAATCCACAATTAAATCAAAAGCACATTGCAACATGACCAAGTTGACTTTATTCCAGAAAAACAAAGATAACTGAACTTAAGAAATTCAATTCTGTAGTTCATTATGTTGACAGATCTATAGATTAAACCATTTATTTCTAAAACTGATAAAAAACATTACATATAATTTATCTATTCCTATATTACGAATAAAACTTCCTTAATGTGATTCAGTCTAACAGGAAAAAATTAGCATCATCATACCTAATAGTGAAAAAAATTAAAAGCACTTCTACAAAAGTCAGGGATAAACAAGGATATTTGTTATCATTTCCATTATTTGATATTGCTCTGAAGTTTCTAGTCAATACAATGAAACAAGAAAAAGAAGACAGGTACATATAGATAAGCAAGCAAACAAATTATCATGATTTACAAATGATATCATTTTCTACCCAAAAAAAGGCAAGAGTAAAAATTCTGAAATCTGTAACAAAATTTAGTGACTAAATTACAATATTAATACACCAAATTAGTAAATCCTAAGCATTAGTAATAATTTTTAGATGTTTGAATTCAATTGTTGTATTCACAGTCCTACTGAAATATAAGCTATATTATTCATAGAAATAAACCTAAAAAGAACCACATAAAACCCCTGTGAAGAAAACTATAAAACTTTACTGATACACATAAAAGATTTTTAGATGGGAGAACTCAATACTGTAAAGGTTTCAGTTTTCTCCAGTACAATTTATAAATTCAATGCACTTTTAATTAAATTCCTAAAGAACTAATAGAAATAGAATGTAGTAATGGTATGGAATATACCAAAACTATGGTTAATTTCATGAAGAACAGTAAATTTATGAGGACAATAAATTTTGGAGGGGAGAGAGAGAGAGAGCGGGGCAGGGGAAAGGCAGTAGGGGCAGAGAAAGTGGGAGAGAGAATCTCCATGCTGGGCATGGAGCCTGCTTAAGATGCTGAACATGGAGCCCGACATGGGTCTCAATCTCACAACCCTGAGATCATGACCTGAGCTGAAATCAAGAGTCAGATGCTTAACCAACTGAACCACCCAGCCATCCCAAATATAAAATTTTTTTTTTTTTTTAGCACGCACAAAGCAGAAAGATAAAAAAATTTTGAAAGAGAAAAATAAGAAGTATCTGTTCTACTGGGCAAAATTTATTAAAAGCTACAATTATTAAAACAATATATCATTGGCATAGGAATATAGAAGTGAAAAAGACTAAATAAGATCCAAATCCATAAATATATGGAAACTATCATATTATAAATGTGGCATTTCAAATCAGACGGAAAAATGAATAAATATAATTTTTCCCAACATTTGGAAAAATATTGAGTCTCTGCCTCAGACAAAATCCAGATGTATTAATATTTAAGTTCTTTTATACATAAAATTACTATAGTCAAACAGGAGTATATTATTTTAATACTTAAGAAAAAAGAGGAGATCTTTCTTAGGTATAAGAAATCCAAAACTATAAAGTTATATAACTATACATTAATTTAAAAGCTTTTTAAGGCAAAACCATTATGAACAAAATTAAAAGATAGCAGAAATACATCATAGTGTATACAATAGACAGGCAATATCCCTAGTATATAAGATTCTAAGATTATGTACCATATTATTATGTTATAATAATACAGAACAGATTGGTGGCTGCCAAAGGCAGGAGATGGGGGGTAAGCAAAATGAATAAAGAGGGTCAAAAGGTATAAACTTCCAGATATAAAATAAATAAAAGAAATGTAATACACAGCATGATAACTATAGTTAATAATAATCTTTGTATATCTGAAGGTTGCTAAGAGAATAAATCTTAAAATTTCTGATCACAAGAAAAAATGTGTAACTATGTATAGTGACAGGTATTAACTAGACTTATTGTGATCATTTTACAATATATATACAAATATTGAATCATTATGCTACGCATATGAAAGTGTATAACATTAATTTTACCTCAATAAAAAAAGAAAAGAAATAAAAGAAAATGCTTCTGCATAGCAAAAAAAAAAAAAAAAAACAATATGATGAAAAAGTAACTTACAGAGTGGGAGAAAATATTTGTAACCATATATCCAATAAAGGGTTAATATCCAAGATACATAAAAACTCATACAACTAAATAACAAAAAAAATCTGATTAAAAAATGGGCAAAAAACCTGAATATTTTTCCAAAGAAGACATACAAACAGCCAATAGATACCTAAAGAAATGCTCATCACTAATAATCAGGGAAATGCAAATCAAAAGCACAATGAGATTATCACATCATACCTGTTAGAAGACATATCTGCACTCCTGTTTACTGCAGCATTATTCCAAGACATGGAAACAACCTATGCATCCATCAACAGATGAATGGATAAAACTGTGACTGATCACTCTCTCTCTCTCTCTCTCTCTCTCTCTCTCTCACTCACACACACACATGCGCGCGCGCGCATGCACACACACATACACACAATGGAATATTATGCAGCTATAAGAAAGAAGGAAATCCATCCATTTGAGACATGGATGGAACTTGGGGCATCACGCTAAATGAAATAATCCAGACAAAGAAGACAAATACTGAATAATATCACTTAAATGTAGAATCTAAAAAAGCCAAACTCGTAGAAACAGAGAGGTGCAATGATGGTTACCAGGGACTGGGCAACAGGGGAGCCGGGGAGATGTTGGTAAAAAGTGCAAACTTACAGCTAAAAGACAAAGAAGTCCTGGAGTTCTAATGCACTGCATGGTGACTAGAGTCAAAAGTACTCTAACTATATACTTCAAAGATCCTGAGACTAGACCTTAAATGTTTCCCACCACAGAAAAGAAATTATAATTATGTTATGTGATAAGAGATGTTAGCTAATACCATGGTGGTGAATCATATTGCGATATACAAATGAAATATGAAAAATTCCTTAATTTAAAAAATTCAAATAAAAATAATAAAATCATATTGTCTTATAACCTACCAGATTGGCAGTTTTAAGATGCATGGTATGAGACAATAGACACGGAAATAGTTTTGATATGTAGTTTGAAAACAATTTTTAGGAGAGCCACCTCATTATCTTTCAAAATTACATACTATTTGATTCAGTAATATATGAGAAAATAGTCAAATAATAGAACAAAGGTATAAATACAAAGATGTTTATTGAAATGTTACAATCATAAAGAAAAAATGGAATGTTCATCGTGGAAATAACATTAAATAACTTCTCAAAACAATCACTTTTGTATTAACTTGAAAAGGAGTCCACAAAATACCTTTAAGTTAAATAAGCACATGCATTCTTATATATATATATATATATATATAATGTATAGTTATGATATGTAAATATATATGTATAATTTAAAAGGATGGAAGGAAATATACTAAAACATTAATAGTAAATAGCTTTATAAGGTGAGATTACAAGGGAACTTCAAATTTTTCTGTTTCATAATTTTTACCATGATTTGTATTATCAGGAAAATATCTTCCATTTTGAAACAAAAATGAATAAGAAATATCAAATTTTACTATTTTGGAGTCATTTGACTCACATTTTACTCCTGTTTCTCCAATGAAATCACTGACCTAAATAAAAAAATATTTGTATCATCTATGAGCAGCAGTAACAGGGGACTTTTTAGAGCTTGTGAATAAAATTGTGATTTTTTTTATTTTATTATGTTAATCACCATACATTACATTAGTTTTTGATGTAGTGTTCCATGATTCATTGTTTGCGTATAATAACACCCATTGCTCCATTCAATACCCTCTTTAATACCCATCACCAGGCTAATCCATCCCCCCACCCACCTCCCCTCTAGAACCCTCAGTTTGTTTCTTAGAGTCCATAGTCTCTCACGGTTCGTCTCCACCTCCGATTCCCCCTCCTTCATTTTACCCTTCCTACTATCTTCTTTGTTTTAACATATAATGTATTATTTGTTTCAGAAATTGTGATTTAAAGCAAAATACATTTTTAATACTGGAGCCACAATAAAGCTGAGTTTTGATGGTTTAAAAAAAAAACTTCTAACAAAGCAAACTTTATAGCTCCAAGGTATCTGAAATGCTTACCGAAGAAACTCTACATACAACAGGAAAAAATAATCAAGTTTATGTTTTTGATGGATTTGATGATTAATATTGAACAAAAATCGGCAGAAGATAAAATACAATCAGTGACTTAATATGTTATAGATAACAATGACTGAGTTTAATGTTACAGGCTTTTCAACTGGTTTGGGCATACCTACTCATTTGCTCGTTTACATTTTCTAGCTACCCATGGAGGTAATTTACAAGATCAAAGGAATGTGAATTTTCATTAGATTGATCAAAAGCACTGGATTTGTTCTTTCTGTCAAAGACACACATTAGTTTTAATGGAAAGAACATATGTAAAGGGGGGCCTGACTAGCTCAGTTGGAAGAGTGTGCAACTCTTGATCTTGGGGTCATGGGTTCAAGCCCCATATTGAGAGTAGAGTTTACTTAAACTTGGAAGGAAGGAAGGAAGGAAGGAAGGAAGGAAGGAAGGAAGGAAGGAAGGAAGGAAGGAAGGAAGGAAGGAAGGAAGGAAGGGCATGTGTATGCCAAGTGACTATATTTTGTTAGTCTGCTCAAACATTATGAAACTACTGTAACATTTTCATTTATAATAAAATTTTACTAATATCACAAAAAGGTGTGCACATTTTTCATACAAAAAGGAGTACACTTAACAGTGTATATTAACCTATATACAATTCTATGAAATATATCCAATCAGCCAACCAAGTACATCTTTTAAATAAATGTTCTATGTCTAGCAGTGTAAAATATTTTTATGTTCCAAACATATATTTACCTCCTCAAACACAACAGTTAGTAAAACAGCACTGTCTCCTACATAAATAATGTCTAGTCTAAAAAAAGTTCGTAGTTATATAATTATCCTTTAAATCAATCTCAGGTTTCATCTTGATAGACTAGTAAAAGGGATTTTTGTGACAAATATAAAAAATATTTGAAACAGTATATTTACAACACATTCTCCAAGAGCAGAAATATCAAGTGGAATATTTTTATCTGGAAGATATGGGACGCTTTTTTTTTTTTGAGAAGATTATACAATATCATTTTAATTGCTTTATTACATTAAATAGAAGAAAATTGGGATGTTGGTTGTTATTTGAATTTGGGTTTATTTTTAATGCCAGTTTTTCTTAGGTACAGGTTGCAGAGTTATCTCCCCTTTCCAATGGCTGAGCAGTTCTACCGATTTGCAAATTCACAAAGAGAGTAATCCTATGTTAGGCCCAGACTGTTTCCTGGCAGCGATGTTCTTTTGCTCATGCCAGGAAAAAAAAAAAAAACGCTGTGTTCAAAATTCATTTTGTGTGATGAACAATTTAGTTCCATAAACAAACTCTTAGTTGATTATTTCTATTTAGTAAACTAATTTGCAGATGCAACCCCAGGTTACAGAAGCAATATTCCTAACACCTAAGTCTACTCAATAACCAAAGTGCCTATTTGTCATTTTGATTAAATAGTGAAAAAGGCAGCCAATTTGATGAAAAAAATCAGCTAACACTTACTTGATTTTAAAAGCCAAAGCAATAGGGTTCTTGAGTAAATTTCCACTGTCAATTTTCTCACATTGGTTAACTCTAATTGTCTTGGGATAAAATGATTAATTAGGTTGGATTATTGAGAAATATTGTGGAGGAATAGAAACTCACAATAAATGTTCAGTTAGTTGAGTATGACAAAAGGTAGGAGAAGAGAACATTAAGAGGAACACATGAACCTTCTCATTTAAATCTTTCAACAGTTTAGTTAAATCTTATTATCCCTATATTACAAATAAGGAAAAAAGCATAAGAGAAGTGGAATAATTTTTCCAAATCCACAAAGATGATAAATGCTGGATTCAAGTTTTAAACCCAAGTTTCTGACCCCAAACTAGGTTTTTCCCTCTTCACCATGCTGCCACCACAGAGATCAAACCAGCCAGTAAGTACAGTGTAGACATTTTCAGCAACATAAATTCATTTTATCTCCAAATCTATTTGAATGTTACATATGAATCACTCTATTTTAAAAAAGTAGTACAAGTAGGTGGAGCCCAAGGCTCTCTGGTTAACAAAGAGCCTTTTTTAAAATATTTTACTTATTTATTTGAGATAGAGGGCATAAGCAGGCAAAGCTGTAGGCAGAGGGAGAAGCAGACTCACTGCTGAGCAGGGAGCCTAACACTGGGTTCCATCCCAGGACCCTGGGATCACGACCTGAGCCGAAGGCAAATGCTTAACCAACTGAGCCACCCAGGTGCTCAGAGTATAAGATTTGGAAATAATAACCCATCTCTTCCATGCACTTGGCTAATAATCTTTTAAATTCTCTATAGTGACAAAAAAAAATATTAAGAAGATAAAACTTCCTATTTCAGGTTTATCAATAGTTGATTCAGCTTCAGAGTAGGCTGGGGAAAATTACTTTGTCTGCCTCAGACTCAGTTTTCTTAGCAAGAAAGAATATAAAATATTGAGCATTTTATTGCTATCTCTATTTCTGCTAAAGAAACAAGAGGGAACAAAGTTAGACACTGGGAGAAATTATGCCATCCTAAATAAAATATCTCCCTCTCAAGAGTTTTTTAATATTTTATTTATTTATTTGACACAGAGAGAGAGAGCAAGAAAGGGAATACAAGTAGGGGGAGTAGAGAGGGAGAAGCAGGCTTCCCGCTGAGCACGGAGCCCAATTCAACTGCATCCCAGGACCCTGGGACCATGACCTGAGCTGAAGGCAGATGCTTAACCAACTGAGCCACCAAGGCACCCCCTTCTCAAGAGTTTTTCTAAAAACAAAAATAGCAGTCTGTTCCAACATCACCAAAACTTGATGGAAGAAAAGGAGAGATGGTAAAATGGCTGGCTTCACCTGATGCTCTCCTGGAATTAACAATTCATTTAGAATTCCAGTTACTTCTTCTAGGGCATTATTAATACCCTACTGGCATAAAGAAGCTACTGCATCTTGTTATAGGGAACTGTTTTCCATTACCCTGATTACTGCTCCTGGTACATTGGTTTATTCTGAACTTCTTGAATCACAGTACTGTATTCTCTATTATTCTAGGTTCCTATGGTTGCAGTATTCTGCCTATTTCCCAGTAAGCAATGTAATCTCAACTTTTTCCCATTAATAAATCACAGATTAGAGAAACTCACTTTCTAATTTGCACTAATGATAATAGGGAGCATTGACAATTACATTTTGTAGATTAGAAAATACATAAGCAAACAAAACTCAAAGATACTGTTTCATTAAATGTACTTTTTCTCAGCAATTGTTTGCTTAATTTATATAAATGTCCTCTGCTCTAACCATGCCATGATAGTGAAATATCACCAAGTATTAATGACACTTTAAACCATTTAGTCTTTCTAGGCAATGATATGAGACACTCTGATTTTAAAGTCTATGTGTTTCTTTTCTCCAGCGGAGCAAGAACAGAAGGAAAAAGATCTAAATTCTACTTGTAAGGAAAGTTTCATTTTAAGTGAAGGTCATTAAATGCTGGAATAAGGATAGAAAAAGGTCAACAGAGAATAAAGAGGTGTTTTAACTACAGAATAGACTTTCTATCCTCTGGAAGGATTCAGTTATGGTTCAAGGACTATCAATTCCTATAAATTTAAAAAGTCTTAGTCTGCACCAATACATTAAAGAATGGACCATTCTTACTTCTTCAATTTGTAAGAAGAGGGATGAGACAGAGGGATGGAATGTCTGCTCAAGACAATATCATTAATTTGGGAATCACCAAAATTAGAATTCATAGGTCAGACTTAATTTTTTTCACCTTGGAAAACACATTTTCACAGTTATAATTGACAAAAAATAAACTTGTGGTTTGGGGAACATGGGTTGGAGAGTTGATGAAAAATCTCAATATTTATCACTCTAGGAAATATTGAAACTACATTTGTTTTTACCCTTTTCTCTTTACACAGTACTACTCCTGCTAGTATTACTGTATGAACTCTTATTCTTCAGAGACCTGATTATATGCCAGTAGCACAGCTTGCTTGAATTTGGGAGTTTGTATTAAATAAAAATGACTTTAAATTCCAAATTTAAAGATATGTGAAAGTACATGTTTCAAATTTTTACTTCATCAAGTTTTAAAATTAACTTTTAGAGCTAAGTCAAAGGAGCTGATTTTGTCTCTAATTTGATGGATGGTTCCCCGAAAGAGTTGGCAATAAGATCCATCTAATCTAAATTTGAATTCATACTGTTATTTGGAATAAAGATAATTCAGACTACTATCAAGGAATTCATCTAATAAGGCCTTTTTAGGTAAAATTCACAGCAATGAAAATGAGAAATTAGAAAAAAGTCTAAAAGTATACATTTCTTTTATGGCAGAACTTTACAAGGAGAAGCAAAATTATTTTAACATGTAAGGCTAAAGTAATAACAACAACAAAATCGTGCTTCACTACCAAAGTGAGAAATTAACAGGAAGAAAACTTCAGGTCAAAGTTTTATGTATATGTAAAGTTACATATGTATACTGTTAAAAACAAGACAACTAGCCCAAAATAGAGTATTTATGCTAAGCCCATGTCAAACCAAGACTTAACTTAATCATAGTTTCAGCATTTCCTGGAAGTGTAATCTTAAACTAGTCAGTCAGGAATTGCCCAATCAGTATTAGTTCGCTAATCTGCCTAATAGACTTCTGCCATCCTCTAAAGGAGAGTAACCTTACAATAACCAATCTGCTTTTTTTGTGTAGTATGACTTCCTTGTTCCTGCTTCCTTCTGTCTGTAAGTCTCATTTTGTACAGCAACTCAGAGCTCCTTTCTGTTAGATTGCATGCTGCCTGATTCAAATCAATTTTTGTTCAAATAAATTCTTAAAATATTTAATATACTTCAATTTATCTTTTAACAGTTCTGATATCAGAGGAGGGAACCAAAAGAGACTCTCAGAGGTCCCCAGGAACAATAAGCAACAAGATGCAGGTACCGGTGGAGCCCCTTGAACTCGCTACTTTCTCACTGTCTCTGAAGGTCATGGGTAAGTCCCATTCAGATCCTAGCTCCACAGCTTTTGCATTATGAGCATTCAGACTTTGAGCATTTCTTTTCCCAAACTGGGTCCAGAAACAGGCTGGAGTCAGACTGGGCCAACTTAGAAATCAGACTGGGTCCAGGGACAGAATGGGTCCAACTTGGAGACCAGACTGGGTCCTGAGATGGACTAGGTCTGAATGGGAAACTGGACTGGGCCTGAAGTCAGACTGGGCCCAACTTAGAAATTGGAAATGGTCCAATTTAAGCTGGACTGTATTCAGTGTGGGGTGAGGCCTTAGATGAATAAAATTTCAAGGCTAAGCGAACAAGTCAACTTTACCAAAGAAAATCTTGAATTACAGGGGCCACAGTAGAGAACTTTTAACTAGATAAGCTTACCCATTTATGAGGTGTCCTAGAGAAAAGGGAGTCCCAGCCAAAGATTCACCATCAAGTATGGAAGGAAATTTATTTCTCCTCCTCTACAGTTTCTGTTAATTAGGATGAGAACTGCTGGGATACCCCACTCACTCCAGAGCCTGCAGACATCCTGAGAAAACTGGCAGAAGCCAGCAAAGGGTGAGACTTCTCATCAAAGTCAGCTCTCTTGGATCTGTCTATGGTGCCTGCTTGAGAGAGGAAGGTAAAAAATTTTACTTTGTCCCTTCCTTTCCAAATTCAGATTGGCAGACCATTGGAGGAGGTCATCAAGAAAACTTGACTGCTGGTTGACCTGTGAGCCTCACCTGGATAATGAGAGGTTCCTCACTCACTTCCCTGTCCTTGGAATGTATATTCTGCCCACTGTTCCCACATTTGGAGCCATTTTCAAGGATGCAGACTTGAAAGAGCAATGTGTTGGTTAAGACCATCTAGATGGGGACATAACTGAATGCAGGTCGAGTCCTCTATAGTCCTACCTCTTTTTCGTCTCCCTTTGCTCTCCATGTATGGGGGCTAGTTTCAGATTTCACCTGGAAAGTTCCTGGGGTTTTAAAATCAACAATTGGCAAGCATCCAGGAGACCAAAGAAATGGGTCTTGGGGAAATGACATCTGTAGGGCATATCCCAAGTTGGCCATCAGCCTCTATGGGGAGAGGAGTGGCCTGTATGCTAGATGCTTGTGGATCACCTGAAAATGCTGGCCAGTCTAATGTGCTTGCTTAAGGAACTGTACATAGCACACTGTGGCAAGGAAGGGAAATGAATGGATGCCACAGTGGGCTGGCCTCTACTGTGGACAGCGTGGTGTCCAGAGATACCCAATGAGAGGCTGAAACTTGAATTAGAAAGTTGAAAGAAGAGCTGAGGTAAGAGAAGGACATGCAGATGTCCACTGCTCTTTGCTAGCTTCAGGCCTGGAAGACAGGTGGGAGAATGGGAAAATAAGTTGGAGACCTTACTGTGTCATTTTGCAAAGCTAGGAGGGTACAAACTACCTTGAATTAAGGTCTCAGTGCTTGTGACAAGACCTGAAGGGGATGCTAAAAGATGGAATTCCTGGAAAAGTGAGGAGAGCATAGAAGGGGGTGTTGTAATGGACAGTGAAATGGACAAAATGCCCCATGCCATCCAACCACTAATACAAAGAAAAGCAAAAGCACAGTAACAACACCCCGAGCCAGTGAGACAGCTCCAATTCAGGAAACATTCATGATGAAAGAATATATACCCCTGCAAAGCTTATTGATATAACTGCTAAGTTCCAGGAAAAGGCCAGGGAAATTATTAGGGCATGGTTGGTATGCCATGGGATATGGGGGGACAATGGCATTTCTCTAACTGGGCAGGAAGCAGAGAAGATGGGCAACATTATCACATACCCTGCCCTCTGGCAGCAAGTGCATGGCATTCAGTGGACTCAGGGTACTCACTCCCTCATAGATTGGATTTTTCTAGCCTGCAGGGAGTCTTGTCCCAATGAGGATAATCTCCCTGCACATGGGACCCTGAAATCTATGGAGGAAGTACAATAAATTCTTAGAAAGTTAAGAATGAGAAAGGCCATCTATAACCCTACCTTTGAAGGTGCTGATCCAGCCGCATTTACTTCAGGAATGAAAGCCAAGACATTCCAGTCCTCCCCTAGCCCCTAGTAGGGGATGCTGATCCATGCTGAGCCCATGGAACAAGACATTTATGATAGTGGACAACCCATTGCTGATCTGGGAGAAACTGACAAATTCCAGGAATAGGTACGGGGTTTGGGAAAGACCCAAGACAAAGAGGGAACTTGAAAATCCAGAAGGCTACCCAATCCCAGACCCTTTAAAGGGTCTGATCAACTCTTAAAAATTTTCAATGCCTCAGTTCATATTTTAACAGTTCACACACATGTGTAGCATGTACATTTATGGGTATATGCATATATGTAGATTATATGATATATATTTGCATACATAAACATACATAGTTCATATTTATGTACAGATTAAATAGGTAGATAAATCCTGTTCATTCTAATTTTCATCACATGTCAATCCTCTCTCACTGAATCCTAAATTTTATACTATTAGGACACTCTTAATAACCAAAAAATTCCTAACCAGGCTACGATTTCTGGTCACTTAATCTTTGCCTACATAAAACATTACTAATAATCATATAAGGTTCACAGATTGGATACAAAGTAATATTGAAAAATCTAGTCTTCTATTAACAAACAAAACTCCTCAGCAAATAAAAAGAAACCTAGTTCAGTTGTTTTGCAAGGGCTCTCATTTCACAATTTCTGACAACTGCAAAAGGAAATAATTCTCTATTTACACGTCACACCCACTAAGCTAATGAAAATGCCAAATTTGTCGTGTTACTGGAGCCCCCAAAGTGGCTAGCTGAAAATAAGTGTAGGTGATGACATGGTAAATTAATCTCTTGGGGGTAATTCCACAGCTGAGTAACAAATTCACACTAGCACATTCTAATTACACTAACTAGTTTCCCTATCATCCCCCATGGCAGTACTGACCTAGTTCAAGTTCACAGGGGTCAAGTGATGAACTAGTTAACCTTTTCAGGCTCTGTACTTTAGTTACTGCTTTTTTCCATATAACATTTTATTGAAATGCCCATCATATATTTGTTTTTGAATCACATGTAATTGACCTATTTCCATAATAGAAGCATTTGGAATTACACAATCCAGAATTTCCAGTATTTTTTTCAGGGCTGTTACTCCTTAGTAAAGATCCCTCTAGCTCCAATGTGTTACTAAAATGACTATTTTTCTCAAGGGATAATTATGACCTCTTGGATACTAACAAATACATTAATGGAATTATGTTATGTACATGTAAGCAAAACCTTATATTTCATTAGTTGAGATCCAAATGTTCTGAACTCAAGATACTTTTGTTTTAAATTACCAAACGCATTTATTTTACATAAAGGCCAATGCCTTCTTTTGTCCTGAAGATTATCTAGTATATACAAAATTTATTTGGGCTAAATATTGGGAATATTTTTATAACTAGTCACAGTGATCTCAGCTGAACATAATGTAAACATGTAAACATGCTGATAACATAGCCCAGTCTCGAGTCCATAAACACTACTCAAATATATTCATTCTATGTTTTTGATGAATGTTCTTCTCTCCCCATTTCCCTCTCATCCCCCATTCTCTCCATGTTACTCTTACAGGGACTATGTAGATAAGATACGGAAAGATCATGGGATGGATGTTCAAGTTGTGGTGCTCCAATGTCAAAATCCCCTTCAGTGGGGAAGACTTTCCAAGCCACTAGTTTCAAAATATCATAGAATTTTAGAGTTGGAGAGGGCCTTAAATGCCAGTTAGTCCAACCCCCCTTTTGTTTCCTGAATTTCATCTTCAATGACCGATGACACGGAATATCTACTTACCCAGCTTCCATTTCTGGAGAGTTTTGACTTTTAATCTTTTTCTCACCTTAAAATTCCTAAATTGTCTATCCATTTGGCCTTCTAAAGTAACTTTCTAATAAAAGGCAAGATGGCAGGCAGATAGTGTAGGACATATTAAGGGCTGAACAATCCAACAATCCAGAAATGCCAATAAGGGCAGGAAAAAAAAAAAAGAGAGAGAAGACAACTCTAACCAAAGGATCAAAGAGGGGCTGCCTAGAAAAACAGTAAACTTTTAGACAATAACCACCGTACTGCATGCAACCAAACATCATGGAGAAAAGAGAAACCTATGGCCACACTCCGCCCCTGCCAGGAAAGGCTAGGTGAGAAATATTGACTTCTGGGCGCCTAGGTGGCTCAGTCGTTAAGCATCTGCCTTCGGCTCACGTCATGATCCCAGGGTCGTGGGATTGAGTCCCACATTGGGTTCCCTGCTCGGCGGGAAGCCTGCTTCCCCTTCTCTCATTCCCCCTGCTTGTGTTCCTGCTCTTGCTGTCTCTGTCAAATAAGTAAATAAAATCTTTAAAAAAAAAAAAAAAAAGAAAGAAAGAAATATTGACTTCCACCCTCTCCTGGCTATAACAAGGTACCCCCTGACTGGGGTGGTGCTCAAGAAGGTGGAGTGGAGAGGTAGAACTTTCATTCCTGCATGGCAGTGAGCAGCACTCCCCACAGTGTCAGTGCAGGCCACCTGGGCAGCAATAACAACCTCTCCTCCCCTCACAGCCAGTGGCATCAGTGCAGATTTGGAAAGGAGCTTCAATTCCCACTGATCTCCAGCAATAACAAGGAACTCTACCTGCACTCTAGGCTGTCAACAGAGGCTGAGTGGAGAACCTCAACTTCCACCCTCATGTGCCAATAATGAGACTACATCCCACTTTGCCCACAGGCACAGTGTCAGAAGAGGCCTGTGACACCACCAGGTTTAAATAAAATTTATAGTCTCATCATAAAATACCCAAGATGTCCAGATACAGCGGAAAATCCCTTCTCATACTGAGAACCAAGAAAATATCAAAATGAACGAGAAGAGACAGCCAACAGACACAAACACAGAGATGACCCAGATGATAGAATTATCTGACAAGGATTTTAAAGCAGCCACATAAAAAATGTTTAAATTAGCAAAAACATACCGCCGAGGTGGAAAAATAGAAAGTTTTGGTAAAGATATAGGAGGTATAAAATAGAATTAAAAGAAATTTTAAAATTAATCCAAAAAAATTTTTTTAACTCAGCGATAGGCACAATAGCAGAATAGGAGACCAGAGGAAAGAATTCATGAATTTGGAGATAGAATAAAAATTACCTAAATTGAGTAATGGGTAGAAAATAGACTGAACAAAAAGTCAAATAGAGCTTTGAGATCCTGTGAGACTATAACAAAAGAGACTATAACAAAACATATTTATGCCATTGGAGTCCTCGAGAGAGAGGAGAAAGAGGTCAGGCCTGGGAAAGTAATTTAAAAAAAGATAATAATGGCCTAAAATCCCAAACTTAGTAAAAGATATAAAACCTACATATTAAAGAGGCAAAACAAACAAGATAAACCCAAAGTAATCCATGCCAAGACATAGTATATTCAAATTTCTGACAACTACAGAGCAAGAAAAAAATTGCAAACAGAGACACCTTACCTACAGTGTAAAAAACTATTGGAATGAGAGCTCATTTCTCATCAGAAACCCTGGAAACCAGAAGTAGAAAAACCTCTTTTAAGCACTAAAAGAAAAGATCAATCCCAAATTCTATGTCCAGTGAAGGTATTGGTAAAAACTGAAGGAGAAAGGACATTCCCAGATGAAGGAAAACTAAGAATTTGTCACCTGCAGACCTACTCTAAAAGAATAGTTAAACGAAGTTTTTGAAACAGAAAGAAAACGATGTAGGAAACCTGGAAAAACAGGAAGAAAGATAGAACAATGGCAAACGTAAAATTATGAGTACGTTTAAGGAAATTTCTCCACTCGAGCTTTCTCAATTGTGTTTAACAGTTAAAGCAGGACATTTAACATTGTTTTAAGAATTACTAATTGAACTGAAGATGTATATTTATTGGAAAAATCCAGCTTTTAAAAAAAAATCAAACTTAGGGAAGAGCTTAACCTGGAAACCTAAAATGTTGAAGAGAGAACTATGAAACCGATAAAGGATGATACTGTAGTTCAGTTGAATCATATATATTTAGAAAAGGAGTAAATAACTAAAATTTAGTGACTGACACTGTTAAGAAAATGTAGTGTTTGGAGGATGCTGAAGATGGCTAATGTCTGAGCTGAGAAGGGCTGAAAAAGACATACAGGTTATATACCTGGCTTTGCAACTGTTAGTTGTAACCTGAGATTCAGTTTCCTGAAATCTGAGAGAACTATGCCCAACAATTTTAAAGATCCCTAAAAATTCTATGATTCTTAGTTTTGTCCCCCCACAGAATTCAAAATGTCACATAGTAAAATGAGATGATTTTTGTGAGTATATAGGTATATATTGGTGTTGGGAAGATAGGGTTCAGTTACAACCTACAAAAGTTTATTAAAACCACTGATGGATTACAATAACCAGTGCATCTGCCTCCCTCCCTCTCTAAAGGTGCCATCCTAGTATCAGACCACCAATCAAGATCCAGTATCTAGCAGCTGTGTGTTGGATGGAGTTGGCTCTAACTGGCTATCAAGAGCCAACACTTAAAGATTGAGGAATTTTGCAAGGCAATGGTTAAATCAATGGTAGCATGAAACTGGCTACAGTGGGAGTACTTACACTACAGAAATGGACAAACAATATACAACAGAGCACTTTATTCACAGAGCAGTTTACCAGCACACCACAAAACAGCAATTCTCCATTCATAGACTATAGATTTATTCATATTCTGGCTCCTGCTTACTTTTCTGGCTTCATTTTTTACCATCAACCTCTCCATTCCCCCACATTAAACCCTTTAGCGATACTTAAAATGTGCAGGGCCACAAGCACTCTATGCTCCCTCTTGCCTCTAGGCCCCCTGCCTAGAACACCCTCTGCCATCACCAACACCACCATCCCCCTGCATCCACCACCATCACTAGGACCCCTGTATTTACCTTCAATTCTACTTTTACCTAGAAATTTATTTCATGTGCTTATACACCGTCTCCTCCAGGAAAATTGCTCTGCCCCAGCTGACTGAACTGGGTACCCTCTGTACTCTCCCATAGTACTTAACATTATCTTTTCATAACATACATTACATTGTGTTGAAATTCCTTGTTTACTTTTCTGTGTCTCTAACTAAAGAATAAACCCCTTGAAAATAGAGATCTTCTGATTTAGCATTGCATCCCCAGCTTCTACACAGTGGAGGGCACATAATGATTTGAAAAAAATCTTTATTAACAAGTTCCAGACCAGTATTTGCTTTTCAGTTTCATTATCTTCCACAGAAAAACATTTCTAATTATATGAATGGGATAGATTAGAAAATAGGATTTGCTTCATGGAAAATCATTTTAAATTCGACTTCATTAGTACAAATATATTTCATAAAGAGAAAAATGGCTCTTTACATATGCTTGCATATATATGCATGTATGTGTATGTGTGTATATATATACATATACACACATACACATACACACATACTTAGTACCTATTTATAGATAAAGCTTCTACTCATCTTCAAATAATTTTTAAACAATGCTCATCATCATTAACATTATGATTATTGGTGATTTAGTTAATCTGCATTTTCATGGCACCAAACACCATAGTACTGGGTAGAGTATCTCTAAGCACATTCTAATTTCTTTCCATCTATCTATCAAGATATTTGTTTACTGCTCATCACTGCTCTCCCTGGGCACATACATGATGTTTTAGGGGGGAAAATTTTTTTTTTAACATTTTCCTCAAGGAAATTAAGCCCATAATGTAAAATCTCTCAGTCTGAATTAGCCCTTACTATACCAAAGCTCTATTATTGCAAGAAACAAAATAGAATTCAGTTTTCAAATTTTCCCTACTGCTAGAGAACATTCTTGATGATCTGTTTCCAATAGATACACTAGCAAAGGTGCTAGAATAAAAATTTTTTTGTGTAAGGTGGATTCTTTTTGTTTGCTTTTGTTTTGTTTCATTACAAAACAATTTTTGTAATTTTTGTAGGGGCCTTAAAATACTTTTTTCATCCTCCATGACAGCATTTTTCCCCAGGAGATTTCTTCATTTTTGTGTCCTAGCTAGTTGGAAGGGGACATCCTCAAAGTCGCTGAGACTAAATTCAGTTTTAATAATCACCAAGTACCTCAAAAACAAAGGACTCTTATCATGATCAGTTGCCCTCACCTTCATGGTTTACTTCATACTGGCATTGTCTGAAATGCAGAAATCAAAAGATCATTCAAAACAGCACCTCTAGCTAATGAATTGTGAACCATGAATGGAAATTAACAATAACCATCTAATAATCATGCACCAATAAAATTTCCATGGAATTTTGCTATCATAAAGGACATGAGAATGGTTTCCCCAGTCAATTATAATGACTCGGGATTAATGCATCTTAAGATAAGAATCTTGAATCTAATTAAGCACTTTAATATGTTAACCTTTATAGATGCTTATTATAACTGAATTACTGACTATTTGATCTGGTCAACACCCTACCAGGCTCTTTACCTGTGGTTCCTTTTTTATCTCACAATACCATGAGAGAAATATCACCATTTTTACATACTTTAGAACTACTCTTAATCAAGATCACAAAATTAACCAGGAGCAAAATCAGGATTTTAAGCTAGTATTCCTAAATGCAAAGCCTGTGCTTTTCCTATCATCCTACAGTTCCTAATAAGGAATATGTTATCATTTAATGAATAATGGAATAACAGTAAAAAGTTGATTTTTTTTTAAATCTTATTTCCATACATTGGAAAAAAAAATTGTCAGACTGGATAAAAAAGCAAAACCCAACAATATGCTGTCCAAAAGAACAATACTTTAGATTCAAAAACTACAGATAGGTTGAAAAAGGATAGAAAACATGTATAATGTGCAAAAGTACCCCTAAGAGTGGAGTGACATATTAACATCAAATTGACTTTAAAATAAAAAATATTACAAGAGACAAAGAGGAAATTTTTATAAAGATAAAATCATCAGTATATCAGGAATATATAACAATCATAAAGGACTACACATAAGAACAGATTGTCCAAATACATGAAGCAAAAACTGACAAAGTTAAAAGAAAAAAGAGATAATTGAACATGAATAGTTGAATATGTCAATGACCCACACTCAACAGTTGAAAGAACATCTACACAGAAATTCAACAAATATATAGAAGATATAAACAACAATATCTACCATTTGACCAAACTTACAATGTTAAAGCAGACCATCCAATGACTGTGGAATACACGTTTGTTTTTTCTCAAATGCATATGGAACATTATTTAGGATAGACTATCTGATGGACCATAAAACAAGTCTCAATAATTGTCAAAAGACTGAATTTATACAACATATATTCTATGCCCATAACAATTATATTAGATATTAAAAACAGGAATAAAACTGGAAATATTTGTAAATTAAACAGTGCACTACTAAGTAATGCATGGGATAAAAAAATTACAAATGAAATTTTAAAATATTTTGAACAAAATGAAAACAAAAGTACAACATATCAAAACTTTTGGGATAAAGAAGATGTGGTCCATATATACAATGGAATATTACTCAGCCATCAGAAAGGATGAATACCCAACTTTTACATCAACATGGATGGGACTGGAAGAGATTATGCTAAATGAAATAAGTCAAGCAGAAAAAGTCAATTATCATATGGTTTCACTTATTTGTAGAACATAAGGAATAGCATGGAGGACATTAGGAGAAGGAAGGGAAAAATGAAGGGGGGGGAAGTAGGAGGGGGAGATGAACCATGAGAGACTGTGGACTCTGAGAAACAAACTGAGGGGGGGGGGTTGGGGGAATGGGTTGGCCCAGCGATGGGTATTAAGGAGGGCACGTATTGTATGGAGCACTGGGTGTTATACAAAAACAATGAATCATGGAACACTACATCAAACACTAATGATGTACTGTATGGTGACTAACATTACATAATAAAATAAAATAAAATTTTTTTAAAAAGTGAAATTCAAAACTTTTGGGATGCAGGTAAAGCAGTGTTTAGAGAGATATTTATAGTTTTATTATTTTTATTTTTATTTATTTATTTGGCAGAGAGAGAGAATACAAGCAGAGGGACCTGGAGGCAGAGGGAGAGAGAGAGAGAAGCAGGCTCCCCGCTGAGCAGGGAGTCCAATGTGCGGCTTGATCCCAGGACCCTGAGATCAGACCTGAGCCGAAGGCAGATGCTTAACCAACTGAGCCACCCACGTGCCCTCTTTATAGCTTTAAATACCAATATCTAATTAGAAAAAAATCTCAAATTAAACTTTTACCATAACAACCAGAAAAAAGCAAATTAAACTCAAAGCAAGCAGAAAGAAAATAAAGATTAAATTAGAAACAAATAATAAAGATTAATTTAGATTAAACTAAAAAATGAAAACCAATAGAGAAATATCAATGAATTCCAAAGTTGGAATTCATTGAAAGTATCAAGTAAATTGGCAAACTCTTACCTACACTAATCTGGAAAATAAGGGGACATTCCTAGCATTCCTACCTAAATTAAAAGCATTATAATAGGATAGTATGAACAATTTTATGCCAACAAATTAAACAACGTAGATGAAATAGGAAAATTCCTGGAAAGATACAAATTATAAAAAAAATTATCAAGGAAAAGCATAAAATCTGAATAGGCCTATAATAAGTAATGAAGTTGAATTAGTAATGAAAAAATATTCTCAAAAGAAAATCTCAGTCTTAGAGGGGGCTCTATAGATGAATTCTAGAAAATATTTAAATAAGAAATACCAATCCTTTAAAGATTCTTCCATAACAGAGGAGGAAACACTTCCCAACTCATCTTATAGGGCTAGTAGGACTCTGATACCTAAGGCAAATAAAGACATCATAAAAAAATATTGTTCATGAATATAGATGCAAAAATATTCACAAAAATATAAAATGTTAAGGTTTTAAAAATTAACAAAATATTAGCAAACTGAATTAAATATATTAAATGATTATACAATATGACCAAGTTGGTTTGATCCTAAGAATATAAGGTTGGTGAGGCGCCTGGATGGCTCAGTCAGTTAAGCATCTGCCGTTGGCTCAAGTAATGATCCCAGTAAAACACATCAAAGCTTTTGGGATAAAGAAGATGTGGTCTTCCCTACTCAGCTGGTAGTCTGCTTCTCCTGCATGTTCTCTCTCCCTCTCTTTCTCTCTCACGCTTGTGCTCTCTAATAAATAAAATCTTAAAAAAGAAAAAGAATGTAAGTTTGGTTTAACACCCCCCAAAAAAATCAATTATCGTAAATACCATATTAATAAACAAAGGACTAAGAACCACATGTGTGGTTTGCACATCTATGTGGGTCATCTCAACGGACAAAAAGGTATTTGCCAAAATCCAAAACCAACTCATGATGTTTTTATTGCAGTATAGTTGACACACAATGTTACATTAGTTTCAGGTGTACAACATGGTGATCTGATAACTCTTTATACATCATGCTATGCTCACAACAAATGTAGCTACCATCTGTCACTTCACAATATCAGTACAATAGCACTCACCATATTCCCTATGCTGTACCTTTCATCGCCATGACTTGTTCATTCCATAACAGGAAGCCTGCACCTCCCACTCCCCTCGGATAACCATCAGTTTGTTCTCCATATTTATGGGTCTGTTCCTGCTTTTGTTTTTCATTTGCTTTTTTTAGATTCCACGTATAAGTGAAATCAAATGGTATTTGTCTTCCTCTGTCTTATTTCACTTAGCATAATGCCCTCTAGGTCCATCCATGTTGTTGCATGGCAAGATATCTTTTTTATGACTTAATATTCCAACACACACACACACACACACACACACACACACACACACACACACACACACACACACACACATCCCACATATTCTTTGCCTAATACCAATTCATGATTGTAAAAACTCATCGTATCGGGAATAAAAATGAGCTTACTTTAACTGTTAAGGGTATCTGTGAAAAAAATCTATAGCTAATGTCATACTTAATGGAGGAATACTGAACACTTTCCCCCTAAGGAACAAGGCAAAAATGTCTGCTGTCACCAGATCTATTCAAATGGTGCTGGAGATTCTAAGGTGTGCAATGAGAGGGGGAGGCACAAATAAGGGGGAGTGGGAGAAGGAGAGGAAAAGGGAGAGGGAGAAAGGAGATAGAGGAGAAGAAAGGGGAGGGGGCAAAGAAGCAGGAAATGGAGGAGTGAAGCACATATGCAAATACCTTAGAGAAAAAGAGTCCCGAAGAACCAAAAAAGATTCAGTACAGATGGGGCACAAAATATAATAGAACAAGTGTACTGGAAAGACATTTATTCTAGAAAAAGTCAGATATCAGACATTGTTAATGACTGAGATTCTTGAACAGTACATACTCATTTCATTGATTAACTAGTTATCCATTTTCAATTTCCTGGGACATTTTTTAAAGGCTAATTTTTTAATTCATTTCATGTATTGAGAACTTTCTACCTTGCATACTTTTAAATGTTACAAAGGTCCATTGGGGGGAAAAAGTACAATTATAAATTCAAAGATATTAACATATAATAGCTTTCTTCTAGTAAGGCATTAATTCAGATTAAAATCAAGATGTGATAAATTTCCTGTTAGTAGCCAAATATAGTTCCTGAATATAGTTCCTTTTATCTGGGCCTTTAAAACCACTTTATAAATAACTGCATAATCCAGTTGAAAGGCCAGGCAGAGAAGATAGAGAACAGTAAGCTACTCAGTTACTTTACAGACAGAGGTATTATGTGGTGTGAGAGACCAATAAAGAGCAGCCCAGCAAGATCTACACCTGTGGGGAGCTGCTGATGGGCAGCACTCCAGGAAAATACTGAAGGGAAAAGATTTCCCCCTCAAAAAGAGAATAACATGAGCAAAGATATACTCCAAATATGTAGATTTTTGTGGCTGGAGAGTTTGGACATTATGGGAATGTTGGAATGGTGTTGGAAATAAGACTGAAGTATATTGTATAGGTGTTTGGATTCTAGGCTGAGGGATTTAAATTCTATCCTTCATGTAAATAGGTACCCACTAAAATTGTGCCAAGGAAATTCAATTTCATCAAGTTTAAAATACCATTGATTGAAGATACCTGATTATCATGTCTCAACTTGACAATTGTGGAATGCTAGCAGAGATACTAAAATGTGAAACAATATGAAGTTTAGAATTGATGTAAGTTATCAATTGCAGAAGCCTGATAACTTTAGATATCTGGGGGAAAAAAACTTGATAAAATCTATTTGTTTTATATCCCTTTATCTTCATAAATCAAAGGATTCTGTGTCCAAAAAAATAAAAAGACTGTTAATGAAAATGAAAATATTTGAACAGTATTTACTAGTGTTTGTAGCTCAAAAGGTTAAGTAATGGGTTTAATGAGGTCATGGACTTCAGAATTATCCTAAGTAGGCCAGTTAATCACTAAGAAAAATCATTTTTGCTCAAGGCCATAGCCTATACTCCTCACTCGGTATCTATTTTGCAAATGCACACTGCTCATCACAAAAACAACAGGCCAAGTAGAAGCACAAAATTATAGAATGGAAGAGTTGGGAAAGATGACAGAAGTTATAAAGTAAAATCTCCCCAGTGCGTGTATCCCCTCAACAACCCTCCTCATGGCTTGCCATTCAGCCTTGACCTCCATATTCTTTCCTGCTAAACTGTAACCCTCATGAAGACAGATACTCTGTCTTCTTCACCACTGTAGCCTTTTGAATCATATACTGAGGTCAATAAATATTTCTGAACAAGTGAGTGAGTGTTCTTGTGGGGAAATTGTACCACCCATGTAGTAGTGCCCATCTTTGGGGGAGAACTCAAATCAAAAGAGAAGTCTGTTGAAACTACACAAAAAGCCACCTCTGGTGCCTTCTGGTAAAGTCTGCCCCCTCTTCCTTATGTAAGCCTTGCAAATACTTACAGGCGACTTCTTCTCCAAGACAAACTTTGCCATTTCATTCCACAATTTGCCACATACCATTGTTTCCAAAACTTTCTACTGTCTCCTATATGAGCTACATTCGGTCACCTCTTTTTCTAAAACTGTGACACCCAGAATGAAATATAGTTCTTTCGTATTGTTGTCTAGCTAACCCAAAGTACAGAATTCTCCATGACTAAATCTATGCAAAATCCTCCAATCCTTGGGAAAAGCACATCAAATAGCAAGATGATGATGAGATATCCTTCAGAGAATATAAGTGGGTAAAACCATGAACTCCCCCCAAGAAAGTTTAATTCATTTATTAAAGATACTTCTATGAGGGGCTGGAATGCAAAGAGAAAGTGATACACTATATTCTCCTTGCAATTGGATCCACACTAAAAGATTTCTGGGAGTTTCCTTTTCTGAATGGAAGCTAAGTGCATTCATTAAACCTGGGAAGTTCTGAGTATTCCAATCTGCATAGTGAATTGGAACTGCAGTAGTCTGAATATGAATGGAGATGAGGTAATTCAGTAACATGAAATGGGAAATGCAGTTTAATTACCCTGGAAAATTTTTTTGCAAATAAATTACTTCTACTTTTACGACAATACCAGATCATGAACCCATTCACCTTAATGTTGGGTAATGAGGACTATAAAGCAAGTCATAAAAATGCTCTGTTAGCAATGATTTTAGAAACTCCAATCTTATAGAAAAATCTTTCTTACTATTAAAATCATTTGTAGTTCAAAAATCCTAGAAATGAAAGGATTCCCATGCATTTTAGAAGACCCTTCTTACCTTAATTAAGGAACCAAAGAATTTGGGAACACTAGTGAAAAGTATTTACCAAGTTGCTTCAAATCTATATAGTACATTTCTTTACTGGCACCATAGAGTAGAATTTATTCTAGAAATGGCTGAAAATAGTCTGAAAAGAGATATTCTTCTGAAGTGAGAGTGGAATAATAGACCAATAATAGTCCTGAGGAAAAATATTGTCTATGAAATTACATTTCTGCTATTAAAAAAATTCTGTATATGTAGTGAGCATGCACATGTATGAGAGGAATTTTTATCCCTTAGAAAAACAGAAGGCAAATTTTAAGAATAGTGAATGCAAATTAAGAGAAATAATAACCTATTTTTACCCATTAGATTAACACAAAGTTTAAAAGGCAATAACACTCATAACTAATGAGTGTACACCATCCTCAGACTCTGTTCATTTGAATATGAGTTGCTACAAATTGGGTAAAATAATCTCAAATGTGTTAAAATTTTAAATATGCATACTTCTTTAATTAATGGGGACTCTGTCCTGTTGTAATTACAAACACATGTATCTAAGATAAATTGATAAAGGTGTTTGTTGCAGCAGTATTTGTCACATTAAAAAAAATAATCTGAATGTCTATAATTATGGTTAATAAAAATATTAAAGTATTTAATATTTAGTAAAGTATGAGTTAGATGCTGATGTTAATATTAGATGGATGTCCTTGAATTAGTAGTAAAATTTAGAGTAATATACAGAATATAGCCTCTTTTCTGTGAACCAAATAACAACAATAAACCCATACGTGTATATTTGCATGTTTGTATAAGCATAGGACATTTAATACTGATTACTTCAGGGTAGTGACAGTATTAAGAGGTGATTTAAAAGGGGGCTTTAGACCTCCATAATCTACATTAGTTCCCTTAAATGCCACTCCACATGAACATAAAAAGTAAAAAGTGTGCTTGCTATTTGTACACAGCTACAAGAAAGAAACCCATTCCTTTCTCACTCTCCCACCATGAAATTACCACACCTAAACATTGCCACATGGAAATTCTAAAGTCATCATAGCTTCAGAGAAATGGAATGGAAAAGAGATGGCTTTCTCACGTACATCTTTTTTTTTTAAGCCATGTAATATTTTAAAATGAAACTCATAAAAAAAAAGTTGTGGTGGAACTATTTAAGAATTTATACTGAGTTTGTGTATGTGTGTTCCCATGCACCCATCAGGGGTTAAGTTAAGAAGTGGGTTTCAGGAAGGAAATTAGTTGTAATTAACAAAAGGCATATAAATGTTAGTTTTCTTTTCATTGGCTTGTTTGATTTCACGTGGTTTTTTTTCCCTAGCCTTTCTGTCTCAGAACTGTACCCAAAGTCAAGACATTGCTAGCATTAGGACCAGAAAGGGTCAGAGAGCTTCTTCAAGGCATTCCATAGTCAATACTTTTTCACCCTCTTTTCAAGGTTTATCCTCCAGTATTTGCTTCCAAGTTCACATACCATATTTTTCATACAAAGATCCTGCTGCTAATATGGTGGCAAACAGGAAATTTCTTAGCATTAGTTTTCCAGGAGTTATGAAGAACTTGCATCAGCTAATTAGTCTTTCACTCCTATGATCATTTCACCTTATAACCCGAAGTGCCCTCCATGGAACAAAGTTTTCTCTGTGCTTGTTATCTAAGTAAAGCGAGATAACTTAAGCTTCAACTCTCACATGCAGAAAAACAAGGAGGCTTATGCAGGCATATTAACTTATGCATACTTCTATTACATCCACATGTACTGTCATCTGTGTGCATGTGACCATATCCCCGTAAGTCTAAGCTTCAAGAAGGCAGCCACCATGTCTTTTATTTTCCAATGTCTAGCAGAATGCTTGACATAGTATCAATAAATGTTCACTGGATGAATACAAATATAAATAACTGAACATTTAATGAACACCTATTTACTCCAAGAACAGTTATTTGCCTCTTGTGTAAACTAAGAATAATAGTATTGCTCCGCATAACACTCTCAGTCACTAAAAGTGAGAATCAGATAAGGTAACTAAAATGCAAATAATTTGTGTACTGCCTGCCAAGTATTATAGAAGAGAGAACTCCATTGAGAAGATTATTGAAAGAGACCAGCTTTCAAATAATGGGTCTCTGAAAAGGATACACATAAAAAATTCCATGAATCCACTACTGGGTAGAGTTGTAGTCTGAGAAACATAAATCTGAGGGTTCTCATACTTAATTACACAAGGTTAAAAAAATAAAACTTGGTGAATTCACTTTAAGTCTATATTGGCTATATTTGGATTTTCTGCTGTTCATTTTGCTTTTGTACCGTTGTAAATCAGATACTTAAGATATGCCTTTAGAGGACCTTAGGGTCTCAAAAGATTCAAAACCAAACACTTTAGAAGTATTTATGTAAATAATAAATTATCTAAATTTATTACATCTTTAAAATGTAACATGCAATCAGTGAGGTAGGTTTTTCCAGCTCTAATGGTCACTTCCAGTTCCTGAAAATTTCCTCAACAAAGATTGCTTGTCATAGAAAGAAGAGATATACGGTTAAGGCCTCCAAATGGGGTGTTGGCTGGGTCACTAAATCACCTAGGTATAAACTTGGACCAGATTCTTGGTTTCTCTTTGCTTTGGCTTACTCTTTCTAAACTCATAGGAAGTAAACCATAGTATCTCTAAGATCACTCCCTTCCCTACCATTTTAAGATTTTATAATTTAATTTTATCACTTTCTAGTTATAAGTGTACTTCAAGCTGGAAAAAAAAAACACATAATCCTACTTCATCATGTTGGCAGGTCTTGTGCATATAAACCATCTTAAGAAACATTCCTAGGATGACTCTCCAGTACAAAATAGAGTGGTTGATACCAATAAATTAATTGTACACATTAATCAAAGTAACCTAATACTTGCCAAGCTTTCTCCTGCCTTTGGTTAAACAAATACTAAAATGTCTCGGAGAAGTCTCCCTCCCTCCCTCCGTCTCTCTCCTTCTCTCCCTCACACACACATACAACACACACACACACACACATTATTTATATGGTTGTATTCTTTATCAGCTTTCCTCTTGCATCTGAAAATCAAAACCTCTTTATGTTATTTCATTATAATATTCAGGAATGAGGATACTTTATGATTAGGAGAATGTGGGAGAAAGGGTGTCTGTTTTCAGCCTTCAGTCTCTGAGCTAAGGATCTCCCACCACCTGCTGCTTCCTACACTTTAAAACTCCTGCTCCAGCTAGCTTTCCTGCGAGGAGAGGAGAAAACTGGGAGGGGAAAACGGTTGATGCGAGCTAGAGGCGGGAATGAGGAATAGGAGGCAGGAGGAGGCGTGGCCCGGCTCGGCCGTCAGAATAAATACTGAGAACTGGGTGCGGGGTGTGGAGAGAGAACTCCGGAGGACCGCCTGAGCCGAGCAGCACCGAGGACAGCTCCCGGCAGCATCCGCCCCCGTCTTCCTCCGCAGCCCAGATCTCTTTCACACACACACCCTGAGGTTCTTGCTCACCCCACACTCGCACTGACACACACGCATACTCATACACGCAGACACACACTCGGCTGTACAATGGCAGAATCCCACCTGCAATCCTCCCTGATCACAGCCTCACAGTTTTTCGAGATCTGGCTTCATTTCGACGCAGACGGTGATTATCTTCTCTCTTTTTAACTGTTTGAAGACCCCTTTGTCCCTGCCCTTTTCCACCCTTTCCCCTCCCCTGAGCCTCCTGATCCTATTATCCTTCGTTTCTTTACTTCTTCCCCCACCTCTCTAATCTTGTCTCTCCGGCTGGCTGCCAAAAACCATCAACTTTAAAGTTTATATATATTTTTCTGTTATCCCAAAACCTTCAACTTTTTTTTTTCTCTCCAAGAATGTTAATAGTAGGAATGCGGGAGAGGAGGGGAGTGAGAGAACAAGCAGAGATTGGGGGACACTGCACCCTGAAGTTTCTATGGCTACATTTAACATCTGTACCATCCTCCTTTGCCCTTAGTGGGTCCAAACTTTGACACACCGAGAGAGCAGCGCCGCCGGGCTTCCGCATCCGCATCCTTTCAGGGTTAATCAATGTAGAGGCAAGAGAGGGCTTCGCGGGTGGCCAGAACTATAACTGTCATGGAAATCGAAAGGGGCAGAAACTCAGAATGAGATGTATGATACCTGGGTGCCTCTTTGTCTTTGCAGGGAGTGGCTACCTGGAAGGAAAGGAGCTGCAGAACTTGATTCAGGAACTCCAGCAAGCACGGAAGAAAGCTGGATTGGTAGGTTTAAGTTTGCAACCAAGGAAAAAGACCTTCAACCTTAAAACATAAATATTCTGGAGTTTTTCATAATGAGCCAGCGAGATCAAGTGGTTTCCAGGGACTGTAGACTGAGGGAATGTAGATTTATTGACTGAGAAAGGAGAGAGAAAAAGCACCTTTCCAAATTGTATAGGGGGAAGATGAAAGGGGGAAAGAAAGAGATCCCCTAAAGGGAAAAACCTTACACTATGAAATCAGAGTTTTTAAAATATAGATTCTATACTTGTACTCGCTTTAATAATGCTTAAAAGTGTGTGTGCATGAGATCGTTTAGCAGATCACCTCCTCTTCGATAGAGTTCTACTAAGTAATTTTTAACTTCTCTTTAACTGCGTGAGAAGTGGGGGGGGGGTAGAAATACATTTCTGCCCCTTGGTGATCAGGAAACAGATCTGCAGATTACGGATCTCCTGTTTTATTGCTACTTATTATTGTGAGGTAGATATGGTTGGACAGATAAGAAAATGTTCTGTCTTGACCTTTCTCACTGGGGGAAAGTTGGACAACTTGCAACATAATAATGAGCAAGAACTTAACAAGAAAGCTGTTCATTTCTGTTGAGAGGGAGAAACCCAAAAGTCAGAGATGTAAAAAGTAAAACAATTTTAAGAATTTCATGTATTTTAAAAAAGCAAAGCTTCTTTAAACAATTAATGGGGTCTTGAAAACAAGCTGTATTTGTGATTTAAGCCATTAAGTAATTAAATAAATGACAATTCTTACCAATTATGAATAACTTCCTGTGGGCATAAATTTACCTGTTAAGATGTTTTCAGCATAAAAATAAAATATACCGAGCTTTAGAACATAGATGGGATGATTGTACAGAGGAAAATAGGATAAGAATTTTACTAGTGTGTTGGGGTTTATGTAAGACTGCATTTCAGAACACTGTGTTGGATTTGGTCTAGTTAGACGTTAATGATCTTTGGCCTTTTAACTACTGGCTAGAAATTTTACTTTACAGATTATATATAACTTTTATGTCTTTAGAGGAAAACATAGATGTGTGTGATCCTTTAGCAGATCACCACCACAAGGACTGATATATAGATAGATATTTTATAAATATGTGTTACTAATAGAGTTACCTTTTTGTTCTATCTAAATTGAAAATTGTGTGATACACGTCCCTGTATAACATATTCAAAAGACTACCAGAGGACTGTAAAATGCATTCTAATGCATTACAGAACTATCGGTTGCTTTCATGGACCAAATGGATTTAAAACCAGATAACACTCTGGGGATTGTTTTACCCAGATTTAATATTATATAAACGTGAAGGTATTGTAGATTGGGATCAAATAAAATAGAAAATGTTTTATGTACTTTCTGTACACCCTCCCCTCCTTATATATTACCATAAATAAATTCATGTATTATTATAGCTCTATATATCTTTGACTAATAAAGTAAAAACACTTCCTTATTTCATTTAAAAATATATATTTAAAATATCTGTTTGGAAAAATCTTACTTGCCATAAAATTTCAAATTAAAACATTGTAAGACACTTCCAGTAGCTAAATGATTATATTTTAATTTTTCTAGAAATAATTCTAATATTGTGATTTATTTTCAATTTAGAAATTCAAATGTTTAGAAATGACATTTTTTCAGATTTTTCTTTTTCTCTTCCCATGTTAACATTTGTACTTTTTTGTAAACAAATAACTTCAGTTAGAGTTCTAAGATTTTAAAGTTTTTTTTACTGCCCAGGCTCCAATTTTAGACTACTGGAAATTCTAATTATTAGATATTAATCCAAAAATAGCAGACTTTAGCACAAGTACAAGATTATATCAAACTGCTTAACACATTGATTGTTGAATATTTTTCTGGGTTATGTGTATAGGCTTTGGATAGTTAAAATCTAAATTGAGATCTGGTTTGAGAGGTTCAAATACTGGACAAATATGTCTGTAGTAGTAAACCTTTTACAAATTTCTTTTCTTCTTTTTTAGAACATAAAGACTAACCTTAAAAACCAGGTTTCTTTTCATTTCTGGCCACAGGATAACAAATTTCATTGTATTAATGGAAGCACTGTTTGGCATTTAAAAAATTTCACTAATATAATTATAAGTGAATATAACATTTTTTTAAAAGATTTTATTTGAGAGAGAGAGAGAGAGCACACAAGCAGGGGGAGTGGCAGAGGGAGAGGGAGAAGCCGGCTCCCTGTTCAGCAGGGAGCCAGCTATGGGGCTCAATTCCAGGACCTGGGATCATGACCCAAGCTGAGGGCAGATGTTTAACCAACTGAGACAGCCAGGCACCCCAAATGAATATAACAGTAATGAAATATAACAACCCAAATATCTTCAAAATTACTCTTTTATACTAAACATGGTATTGTCTTTAAATGTGCATTTTTATAAAGCTTTATTTTATTATCATTGTCTTTGTATTTTGTACTGTTTTAAAATGTAGATTTTGACATAATTACCACTCAAGAAACTCACAGACTAAATGTCAATTCTGCTAGTTAACCTAGTGATACTATACGATTTTAAGGTTTAAAATCAAATTCTTTTTTGTTTACTTTAAGGTATGTGCAAAAAACAAAACTGAGGATCCCACTAATGTCAAGGGGTGAACTCTTTCCTTTTCTTAGTTATTGCTGTAATAAAATTTAACAAATGCATATAATTAATCCATACAAGAGTTTTGTTTTAAAGACTACATTATAATTAAATTGCTTGATTACCATTTGTTACCTCAGTTCTACTAAAGATATTTACTTTGGTTCAAAAAGGATTCTGCAACAATTAGTAGTAATGATATTCAGCCTCAATATAACTCTTAAACTATATTAACCTACCTATCCCTAAAGCAAACTCATGGGAAAAATAATACCATCTTGTTAGTTATGAAAAAAAAACTGAGACCTTAATACACTTTCCCAAGGACATAGAATAGGACATTAGTAAAGGCTGACCTATTTTAAATTGGCTTCAGTTAATGCAACAGGGCTATCTAAAATGGGCTATGTTGGAGACCCAAGGGTATAAATTCAACTTTCTGAATACTAGTTCTATATTCAAATCACTAGTTTACAGTTCATGGCCCTCTGTCAATATGTGAAGAGATTATGTAAGCAATAGAATAGATTGGACAAAATAATTCAAATGAGATGAAAGCATTCATTTTGTCCCCCTTAAACATATCTTCTTGTACTAAAATATGGGAGAGAAAATATCTCAGAAAAAAATGGAAACACTGGAAAAACCACTCCCTAAATTATTCTGGGAGGCAAAGATCCTAAACGTATAACCAATAGCTTACACTAGGGTTATCAAAATTGTCTATCTCTAATGAAAGTACAAATTCGTCTTTTATCTTATTTTTTAATTTAATTATTCAATTTATTTAATCAGTAAATGCCACTTCTGTGTTGGAAACACAAAGACACTGGAAACACTGAAGAGTGACAATGTGAGGCACTCTTCAACATTCACATTTTTTGCTTGTCCAAACTGAAAACACCTATTATTACTTCCCATGGATAAAACATGTTAAAATAAAGAAAATGCTATAGGGCAATTAGTTGTAGCAATACAAAAGAATCTTTCCTGAAGCAAGCAATGTTTAAAGTACATTTTATTTGAATTCACTAAGTTATGAACTCAATAATTCTGACTACCTTTTTAAAGGATAGCATATTCTCAAAACTAATAGAAGATAAATATGTAATTGATTCAGAAATGATAATCAGAACCCTTTCATTTGAAACCAGTAAATACTGTGTATCAGTTATATCTTCAATTTTCATGAGAATCGTTCATCCGTGTGCATAATTCTAAAGGGTTTCAATTCCAGTTTTTCTTTGCAGAAGTTATTAACACCATAAGAAGCATAATTGATAGTTTTTAAAATAAACTTCTTACCTTCTTTTATATAATTTTAGGAGTTATCACCAGAGATGAAAACCTTTGTGGATCAGTATGGGCAGAGAGATGATGGAAAAATAGGAATTGTAGAGGTAAGGAACTTACACATTTTTCTGACATACTATTAATCAATGAGCTTCATTTTGTACTTGAATCCAACTCAAACAGGATATGGCAAAACCAATTTGGAGAGGCTTATTTTGCCTAAGTAAAAATGTTATCTTCTCTTCAAAACTTAAAATCAAAATGCCCAGAAATGAAAGAGACCTTAGAGTTTGCCCAATCCAGAGCCTAAATTTAATACATTATGAAACCAAAATGTGGAGAGGTGAAATGATTTGCCTTTGGTCATGCACCTGTTTGCTGGCATAGGTACAGTTAGAAGCCCAGGTCCAACATTTCTGGATGGGTACCTATGCCATTACATTACCTTGCCTCACTTGGATAAAACACCAGCCAAGTACATGGTTCATTGGTATTTCTTATTAACAGTGTAGAATTTTCTATGTATTTGTAATCCCTATGACGATGGCAAAAAGCTGCATCCTGGTTCCTGAAATTCTATTTTAGACTGGCAGTTGACCATAGTAAAAACAAAGAACCAAAGAACTTAACTATAATTAATGAATATTTTATGATGTGTTATCGGAAAAGATTTCTTTTGAGTCTCTAAAAGATAAAACTGTGGGTGTCAAATCTTATCTTCTGACGAGGACTATTCCTATGGGGGACAACTTTTGTTTATGAATCAAGGAGGCCAGACTTTGATTATGCATCAGTTCTTTGGCATTCTCAGATTTGTGCAAGAGCTTTCTTTCTTTACTTTCTTTACTGTACTTTTTGAAACTCAGGTGTCCCAGCTACTTTATCTCTGCAACCTATTAGAGAAATTGAGTGGACAGCTTTGTCCATAAAAAATCAATAAAGTTATATTTAAAAATATGCCAAATCAAAAGTATAATTATATTATAATACTTTTAGTGTATTAGGTTGTGATGTATTCTGTCAACAACATGTAGTAATGACTTACCTTCGATTCAGAGAATTAACCTGGCTTTCAATTAATTGATCTTATAGGACATCTGTCACGTCATTGTGAAATACTTATTTTTAAGCAGCTACTACAAAAGGAGTTAAGAAAGGACATACTATTATTACCTTTGTAATTAAAACATTTCCCTGGAGTATACACTTTCCCCTTTGCCTATGTATAACTCATTACAATATAAATAGATAAATTAACAGTACTGGGACATACAGACTGACATAGAGGGCAACTAATCAAGATATGAAATCATTAAGGATAAGAAAATAAATGACCATAAATGAGATGAGGTAAATCTATTCAAAATGAGTTGGAAAATCAAAAATCAGTGAAATTATAGATGTGGTTATTTCAAAGTTTGGCATACTTTATAATTCCAGTAGAGGAAGGACCATCATCTTATATTTAACATACTTTACCTTAAAGGACTCCAATGGTCTCAGCTATTTATTTTACTTGATTTCTTCAGTGATAGTAGATTAAACAATAGTATAAAAAGCATGATCCAATTCACAGGCATGTCACACTTTTAAAAGGACTCAATGCATGTTCTGAATCCAGGTTTTACTATACATTATATAATATAATCACTTATGAATTCTAATTTGAAGGCATATTTGAATGAGAGGCTGGGGGTCACTAGCAGATGCATTGTCCTGGAGGTTTGAGGAAAGAAGTTCCTCTAGAAGTTTGAGATAATGAACTATTATAGAAAAGTTTTGTGTGTGAGAAAAGGTAGGTAACAGAAGAGGATAAAGATGTTAACGAAGGCTAAAATGAAGAATTGAGGAACTTTTATAGTAATCACAATAAGAAAATTTATATTAGTATGACAATATACAATTTCTAAAATACATTCTCTCATTTGATCCTCATGACAAAATAAAGCAAGCCTAAATATAATATAAGGACCTATTTCTATAGCTGGGGAACCTAAGGCTTCAATAGAGTTTGACTAAAGTTAAAGAAAAAATAAGAAATAAATGGTGAAACATCCAGAACCCAGCCATGTTCCTCTAAACCACTCTACCTTCTTTAAATAATAAATAATCTGAGCATTTTCTGCATTCAGAGAAAATAGTTTCAAGCTTCAATTGGTTGATTACTTAGGGCAGCTTAGCCTAGTTGAACAGGATGCACAAAGTATAGGGGCACCTGGGTGGCTCAGTTGTTAAGTGTCTGCCTTCGGCCCAGGTCATGATCCCAGGGTCCTGGGATCAAGCCCCGCATCGGGCTCCCTGCTCCGCGGGAAGCCTGCTTCTCCCTCTCTCACTCCCCCTTCTTGTGTTCCTGCTCTTGCTATCTCTATCTCTGTCAAATAAATAAATAAAATCTTTAAAAATAAAAAAAGGATGCACAAAATATAGCGAAATTATCCAGTCAAAGCATTTGAAACGTGATGTGGGCAAAACTTTCAGATCAGCTGAAGAAGAAATAGTCTAAAGGGAGAGAAACTTTCTAATACATTCTTATGTGTCTCACTTAACTATTCCAGGACACAGAATTTTTTGCTGGATGGGACTCTGGGAAAAACTAGCCAAAATTCCTCATTTTAGGATGAAGAAACTGAAACCCAGAAAGGTTAAATGATGTGTCCAAGGTCCCAGTGTCAGGGAGTGACAACATGTGTATACAAGCCTAGATCTAACCATGATTCCAGAATTCTTTTCATTAATCTGATTTATCAGCCACATGCAAGGGAAGGGGTGGAGTGGTGATTAGTTGGAGAGAAGAGAATTAGAATGGATAAACAGAAAGAATGACCACTGCAGGAGTTCATAGGCATGTTGATTTGGTCTAGGGTGGGTAAGTAGGAGTGAAGAGAGTAAAGAGGTTCTGAAAATCATTGGAAAGAAGAAATTGAAAGTTACAGATTACATGTTGAAAACGAGGAAAGGAAGAGTGGGAATGCCCGAATTTATAACATGTCCTCCAGTGTCACCAGGAAGTTGTATAAAATGAAGTTCATCTTTTCTTTTTCCAACTTGACATTTATCACTTGCTAAGAAATCCTATGTATAATATGGGACACAAATACGCACTCTCCAGCCAGCCATGATGGAATGGGAAACCCCATGTTTTCCAAAATTTATAATAATCTACCTACTCACATCAAGATAATGTAGCTTTAGTGTTCAAAGGGAAAAGAAGTTAGTTGTTCCTATATATTTAATAGGTATAATGATGGGCTCCTCAAAATCTAATCAAGGTAGGGGCACTTGGGTGGCTCAGTCGTTAAGCTGCCTTCAGCTCAGGTCATGGTCCCAGGGTCCTGGGATTGAGCCCCACATCAGGCTCCCTGCTCTGCAGGAAGCCTGCTTCTCCCTCTCCTACTCCCCCCTGCTTGTGTTCCCTCTCTCCCTGTGTCTCTCTCTGTCAAATAAATAAATAAAATTTAAAAAAAAATCTAATCAAGGTAAACCAAATGATATTCATGTGGTAGTCCGCTTTCCTATTGGAAATAAGCTAAAGTGATTTGACTTTAATTGAAATATGTTGTTCAAAAGATCAGAAAATATAGTGATTTTCAAAGTTCTATCCTGAAGTGGACTGACCTTTCCAACAACATGCATTTTGCATGCATATTTCTAGATGAAATATGTAAAATGAAGGGGAGTATATAGATGTCGTTCTTCTGAACTTTTAAAATTTCATGTCTTTAGATTTTAAAATTCACACAAATATAGTTCATTTATAAAGAGATTGTTAATATGAACTCAAAACAGGAGCACTGAAATTCTGAGATACTGTAACAAATACCATGACAGTCAAAAAATGTTCTAAATTTATTCAGACTAATAGCTCTATTGCAGGGAAGGCTGATTAAAATAATTAGAAAGGAAGACTCAATGATTCAACAGTAATATATGTACCAAAGAAGAAATTTCTAGTAAATATAGATATTTCCCTTAGTTGGATATCAACTCTCTAAGCCTTTCACCTGATCCCTTGGGCAACGTGTGGGGAAACTACCATCCTCTTCAATTTTTTTGTATCTGTTTGTCCAGGTCAGTGAATCCACTGGAAAAAAAAAAAAAAGATCTAAAAGCTATTTAAATACTAAAACTGTAACATCTCTCCCAGGGAAGCAGACACTCCTTTCCCTCTTTTCTTCCACAGTAGGATTTGAGCACGTGAGTTTAGCTATAGTGAATGTAATTTTTCATGGCAGACTACTTTACCACCTCAGAATTTGGGGAAATGATCGACAGTAAAGGTCAGGTTAAAAACTTCCCTCTGGATAAATATTTTTAAATGATTAGGAAAATGTTTTTGATTGGAGATTTTAATGGAGGGTGGTGGTTAAAGACAAAGGCCTCAAAAGTCAAGAAAGTCAGACGGTCAGATTTCAAATCTGGTTCAAACTAAATGATAGCAGTTCATTTATTCTCTCTGCCTGTTTCTTTGTAAATAAGGATGGTATATAAGTACCAACATCAAATGTGATAAAGCATGTCAAACAAATACGTCAACCCTGGCATACTAAAAAGCTCAATAAATGTATTTGCTATGATTATTTTTAAAAAAACTGAAAATCTACACCATTCTTCTGAAGGCCAAGACTTTTAATCACTTCTTATATAACTTTTCATATTCAAATATTAAACTCAACTAGCCTTAAATTTATATAAGATTGTTTGCCTTCCAAATTTCCTGGAATCATTTAATTGCCTAGGAAAAATACTTCTCTGGTTCCCAAATGAAAGAACTGAATTCTTTGTTAATATGTGTTGAAAGAGGTTAGCATGTACCATGAATGTCTTCAGGATTTAAGAATTATGCCTCATGTGTGCTTTGACTTATTTAGCTCATTTATGTTTTTAGTAAAATTTCCCTTTGTGTGTGCTCTATTAGCACCTAATACTTAGATTTATCACTACATCTCCTTTTTTGAAATTGTGGGAATAATGTTTGAAATTATCTGCCTCCCTATAAGGTTCTTACCCACAGTGACTATGAATCCCCAGTATCCAGCACAGTGCCTAGTAGGTTCTGAATCATACCTCTATGAGATATAGCAAAGAATTTCAACCTACTCCAAAACATAAGACGAGGGTTCTACATTATGCCTAGGAATAGAACAAAAATGTAAAAACCCTGTGACATGTTCAGTTCCCTGGGAAGCAGATCTAAGTAGAAAATTATCAATAAGGAAATTTATTAGGAAGTGCTCTTGGGACCATACCTGTTGAGGGGAAATGAAAAGAACAGGACTGGGCAGAGGGAGAGAGTGGGCCATAATACAGTCTCAACAGAGGCTTCAGCTAACCCTACAGTGGGCTCGAAAGCTGCAACGGCCCTTCACAAAAGTCCCAAATTGAATGAGAGGGCTGTGCCTTTTTCTCTTCATGTGGATCAGTCATAGGACACAGTGTCTTTGGGAAGGCAGCTCTCTTCAGCCTAGATAATCTCCCAAAGGCTCTCCCAAAATAACACTCCCAGCACCTAAAGGGAGCTCTGGGTAGATTATCACAATATCCACCCCAAACCTATCCACAATTCAGTAATAAGTCAGTAATAATTATCTCCAAAGGAACTTTATTTACAGCCTATGCTGACCCTAGACAATAGTCAATTGCCTTCATTCATAAGTTCAGTAAGGTATTCACTGACATTTTTGCAGGTTCTGGGCAAAGAAACAGTAATAAGACATAGACCCTATCCTCAAGATGTGTGTAGTCTTCATATATCTAGGGGAGACAGGCAAACTTTTACATCCCCACTCTCAGTGACAGGCACCAGTTCTCACAACTGAAGCTCCGAGGAATTCTGGTCACAACTATCTGCCTTCTACTTATTGCCTTGATATTCTTCCTTCTTTTCCAACCCATAACGAAGTTTTGGGAGTTCATAAAAGAGCAGGCAAGCAGCCCAAGGATTAAGAAATTACCAATAACCTTGGATCAGGCAGTATTGAATACTTCCATGGACAGCAGGGACTTAGCAAATGTGAGAATAAAGCAGCCTTACTTGACACCTTCAATAAAAGACCTCTCCTACTTTGTAGATATGCTCTAAAACACTAGATCTGGAGAGTTACTGCACCCAGCTCTGAAATTTAAACATTGATTCCCAATATATTGATGAAAGCATCAATAGCAGAACCATTACATTGTGAAACAAACCTTTAAAAACATGATTTATGTTCACTATAGTTACATCCTATCCACACATATTCATTGCTTCTCTTTTAGCGGCTGGCTTGTCTTATTATAATCTTTTAAATGTTTGAGATGCATTCTAATGTCTAAAATAGGATGGCTCTATATTCAGTTTAACATTAACAGTTCAAATTAATAGATTGAAAATGTGCATGTAGATAGAGTCTGTATCTTTTTAAATAATGAAACTGAGGAGGACCAAAATGGCATGGGAAAAGAAATACACATTTATACTATATATGCAGAACAATTTTACTGCCTCTATGTTTGGCATTTTAGAGAACTCTAAACTTTATGCAAGTTATATGAACTTTAATTTTTGAAACAAAGATGTTTGAATTTTCCCTTATTTTACATTTAGTAATTGCTTACTAGTTCATTCTTTTATTTTTTTTCTCTATTCATGTATTTGGAAGATTTTGATAAGTATAATTTTTTAAGAAAAATTATTTTTGGTGAAAATACAGTTATTAAAATTCAAGCAATATAGAAAATTGGAATGAAGATAGTAAAAACAAATACTATAAATCATGTTAGGTAGGTATTTTTAATGAAGTAAAATTATCAACCAATCGCCAGCATTTATGTCAGACATATAACGTGCTGAGCACCACCCTGGGCATTCAAGAGATGCAGACAAAGCATGGTCCCTGCCCTCCCGAAATGGATGGTTCAACAACAGCTTACAAAGTGGTATCTGACAAGTTACATACCAATAACTAAAAGAATTGGCATTAGCTATTTCTTATTTCCTATATGAATGCTTATGTTATTGCACAACTATACTAGGGACCTTTATTCCAAAATAAGAAAATGTCTTCTGACAGAGTCATGTTAACATTCTAGTAAGATATATGCCCCTGGTCCTCAGTTTCACCTCCATATGTAATGTCTATAAGCTGAATGGATCTAATTTGAGGTATTATTTTAAAGACCTAAAAACAAGTTAAAGGACATATTATAAGGGCATAAAAAACCAGAGATTACTTGCATATAAATTGAAATGATCCATTTTATGTTAAAAATTTTTAATATACCTAAATGGGTGAAATTTTTTTTTTTTAAAGGGACGGGGGAGATAAACTTTCCTATAATTTGGTAGAAATTTTGGAACTAATACTGAACTTAAGTTGATCCATACCACAGGTGCTTGGTCTAAAATCCAGGGACAAGGGTCCATGCGTGAACCTCAAGGAAATTAGATGAAACATAGTATGCATAGGTTCATTCTTTAATGGTGAAGACAGAGTGATTCTAACAAATTCTCAAAGTCCTTTTGAACCTAGTACATTTAAGAGACTTTGGTTTCTACTTCAACTCCTTATTTTAGTGATGAGGGTACTAAGTTCCAGAAGTGGCTGAGGGAGTTGCTGGGGACCATAGCTAATTAGCTGCTGAGCCAGGAATAGAACCCATGCCTGCAGTGGGGCCATCAATCCAGCTCCCTCCCTCCCTCCCTGCATGTAACAGATAGATTACAGTCATCTTAAAATGGGATCTGGAGCCCTTTGTGCCAAAAAAATAAATAAAGGAGGGGGGGTACTAAAGTTACAAAATGAGAACTAAGGAGGCAGGTCATAGGGTCATGAAATAGAGATCATAAACCCAAGCCCTGGATTCTGACAGTGGACATCCTCTTAGCTAAAACCAACAGTTTGAGAACTGTTTTTTCCTATTACTGTTCAATTTCCACTCTTCATCGTGAATTGTCTTTTCCACCTCTCTTTTCACTGCCTTATAACTGTCTTCACTTTATCTTTTTTTTTTTTTTTAAGATTTTATTTATTTATTTGGGGGGGGCAGAACGAGAGGGAGAAACAGACTCCCCACTGAGCAGGGAGCCCGATGCAGGGCACAATCCCAGGACCCTGGGATCATGACCTGAGCTGAAGGCAGACGCTTAACCCCCTGAGCCACCCAGGCACCCGTCTGAAGACCCTGCTTCTCTTAGGCTTTCCCCTCAGATCTGGGAATGCATTTTTTTCCCTTCCTTCCTTTACCCTACATTCGCATTTCTCATAATTTCTTTCCTCCTATGGGACATATATGTCCCCACATATACCGCATTCTGTGCACCCTGAGGAGAGCAACACTGCTCTGTGGCACAGAAGAGAGGAAGGGTTCAAGCAGAGGAGGAGTGGTCAAACCAGTGCTATCTGAACTTTTTGAGCACAACTGCTGCGGCCACCTCACTGACCAGACAGCCCCATCACGCACGGCCACCCAAGCATTGGAAAAGACAATGGCTCTCTGAGGGAACAAAGTATCAGAAAGGGAAAGTCAACCCAAACGTTTTTCCTCTCCTAGTTTTCTAGGCAATAAAACTGCCTCTAATAAGTATATTCAAGAAAATTTTAGCAGGAAGTAATGACAGAGGCTTGCTTCCCTTACAACTTTTTAAATTTTTTTCAGTTGGCTCACGTATTACCCACAGAAGAGAACTTCCTGCTGCTCTTCCGAGGCCAGCAGCTCAAGTCCTGTGAGGAATTCATGAAGGTAAAACAGACCTCTGTCCAGGAGGGAGGTCTTCAGAAAGCTGCTTAGTGTAGGAAAATTGTTGGCTTTTTTTTTAATGTGTTTGGTTTTCCTTATCCAAAATTACTTACAGACATGGAGAAAATATGATACTGATCACAGTGGCTTCATAGAAACTGAGGAGCTTAAGGTAAGCAAACAAAAACCTGTGCTAACTTTTTTCCCTTTAAATAGAATTACGAACTCCAACTTTTTTTAAAAAACCTCCCACAAAAGAAACTTCTGTTGAGCAATGGCACATTTTCACCCACTCTTCCACATTGTTAATGAAGTACCCGATTAAAAAAAGGGACTTCAAGTACTTTTTCAAATTCTACTCAGCAATGCAAAAAAATTAGCATTTTCTGTGGTATAAACAAATGGTTATGCTAGATAGACAGATATAACAATATCCTGAGCCAAATAAGATGCTCCTTTTCATTGAAATTTGCCATTTTACTTCATAAATTAAATATAAATAGATTTCTCTCTCAAGAGAAGAGCAAAGAAACAATGGTTGGACACCTACTATATGTTATGCACATTATTTTATCTAATCTTCGTGAGAGTTCTGAGATTAGTACTACCCTTATGAGGAAAAAGATTAAGAGGAGTTTAGTGATATACGGAGGCCACACAGAAAGAAGACGCTGGGCTGCAATATTTAAACCCAAACTCCTCTGCCTCCAAGTCTCCTACCCATTCCATAAAACCTCCTGCCTCTCAACAAGAACAACAAAGTCCTAATATAATCTAACTTCTGAAAGATTGTAACTTTGAAAATGAATTTGTGAGTTCATCTCTCCCAGATGTGCAGAGGAGCTGGTGGGGGAGGAAAGGACACAAAGGAGAAGGCAAAGAGATTTAAAAATCAAGTTATTCTGTCTGGTTTTTTTCATCTTTTAAATGGGGACAATAACACCTTCCTCTCAGATTTATTGTGAAACTCAAGTAAAATTCTGTATGTGAAAGATTTTGTGAAATACACCAGGTACAATACATTGTATTATTCACGAACTCAATAATTTACTAGTCTTTCAGAAGTATGGCAACGTTCTTTCTCTCGTTTCCTTAAATCGACCCTAAGATTTCTCGGTCCAGAGACCCTCTTCCGTCCACCTTCAGGATAAAGAGTAACTAAAAGGGAGGCAAATTAATACTTACGTGGCAGGTATAATATTAGGTGCTTGAAATTATTTTAAGATTTAATCCTCTCAGAAAACCTGCAAAGCAGGTATTATTCCCGTTATACAGAGAAACTGAAATTCAGAGAGATTAGATAATTTTTCAATGTTACCTAGCTGCTTATGAAAGAATCTAGACTATCGGATAATGCTAATAATATTTTTTTCCGCCACAACACCACATGCTTCCAAACTTCAGTCATCAAGAGCTACCTCTCCTCTTGTCAACTGTAGAAATAGGAATATCAAACCCAGTTTCCTCATCATGGTTTAACACGGCTTGAGTCATATAGTCACATACAATTTTAGAGATGGAACTAGGACATTTGCACCACTGTAAAATTGCTAAAACACAATCAACAGCAGCCTCTTGGAAATATAAACATTTCTAATGTGAAAACAATATATTTTATACAAACTTGCAGCACAACCTGGAGCGCACAAGGTGACAGTTAAGCTATTGTGTTTTTATTCCATAGGACAAAAAAAAACAATCTTTTAAAAATCATTTCAAGTTCATCATGAAAACCTTAGCTCATTTCTAATACTGACCTTCTTTGTTCTACATTTTATTCTCAGAAAGAGATTCTAAATAGAAGTCCTCCTCTCTGGGGAATTTTGAAGAGAAGTTGGTATTCTTTTTTAATGGATCTTTCAAGAAAGCTAATTTTAAGATCCATAATAGAGTAAAACATCACTTGCTCTTAGACACGACTTTGAATCTCAGCGTCCCGAGGTTTCTCCCAGGCTATTTTTGTGACCACCATTTTAGTCTCTGGTGAGGCTTTTTAACCCAATTAATCTCTGACAAAAGACTCATAAGGCTCAAAAATAAAATTCACCCCCAATAGATAACTTTGAATTTTCCATGCTTCACTTTGGATTTGAAATGGAATGCTTGAAATGAAAATACATTTAATCAAACCAAGAAAAAGGTCTCCTTCCTCAAAAAGAATAAAGTTTAAATCAGCCCAGAAGAACAGGTACATTTGGGAAGAAGATAAACCACTGTAGAACCAAAGAAACCCAATCCCTCAATATATCCAAACACAGTATCTACTTAGTTTTCCATAACTGCATTAATTCATTTTTTGAAAAAAATAAAGGAGTCGCAAATGAACAGCACTAGACAAAATTGAATATTATATGCCTAAGTGCTAACACTGTCATTTATGTGGATTTTGTAAAGCTTTTGATTTATTTCTGTTTAAAATTAACTCCCTCCTAAACTCCAACTGTCAAATTAATAATTATCTTTTTTTCATCCTTCCCACAATAATCTCTATTTTAATATGATTCTCATACCCTTCAAGGATTAGAGATCATCATCTGTGACCAATTGTCTTACTCTGAACAGCCAGCTGAAGCATTCTAACCAAGGTGTTTGGGACTGCATTCAGCCCAAAAGCTACGTGACTGGCCCTTCAGAGAAACAAGCTTCCTACTGTCTATAAGCTGATGTGAAAATACAGTTTGTGAGGCAGAAAACGCACTTGAAATTAGAGGTAGCTCTCCATCTGGCTTACTAATAATTTTCCCTCATGTTACAAAGGCAGAGAGAGGGCCCTTGTGTTTCTTAGAAAAAAGCCATATGAGATTTTATGAAGACATCATTATGTACAAATGCACCCATTGGGCTGGCTGGTAGACAAGCTTGTACTCACATTCCTACACAGTGTGCAATCCAGATACACATTTAATTGAAGTCATAAAAGCAGTATAACATAGACCACAACAGATCAGGTCTCAGTAAAAGGCAGATATCGTACCTGTCAAAGGCAGCATCATGGCTGGAATACCAAGTGAACCAAGTGGAATAATCTCCCTTCTAAGGTCCTCTCCTTACCCAGTTCTAGCCTCAAAAAGAGGCTTTCTTTGCATTCTTGGGACGTTCCATTTCAAGGCAGGCTGAAATGGAAACAGACTGTAAGTTACTTGTGACATTTATCTGAGTATTCTTTGTCTTAACAGAACTTTCTAAAAGACCTGCTGGAAAAAGCCAACAAGACTGTTGACGATACAAAGCTAGCTGAGTATACAGACCTAATGGTAAGACTGATCTTAGATAGTAGCCAAAACCCTATGAAATATTACTGTTCTTGTTAATTCTCAAGGCTATGGAGGATGAAATAAACCATGTGGGTATACCTGTATACAGGTATCATTTCACTTGAAAAGTGAAATACTTAAGGATGTTTATTTACACCTTGTAAGGCTGAGTGCTGTCGTCATTGGATTTGAGTTTCAACACATGAGCATTTCCTTTCTTGTGGAGGTAGATAATTTATATCTATCAAAAGATCATTCATTTTTCTTACAAAGCCAGTGTATCACTAAATTATATAATTTATACACATGGAAGTTACATTGTAGATATATAAATTAGATAACTAAAAACATTTTGGAGGTTCTGAATCCGTTATCATGACTCACAAAATCATAAATTTTGTTAGAGTTGAAACAAAACTTACTGCTACTTTATTCATTGAGTGACTAAAAAAAAAAAAATGGGTATTTTAGAATACTGTCTTGGTGCTTGGGTGAGGAGTTCCAAATGTACCCTGACACTGATGCTATGATAAATAGCGTAACCAAGATCTCTTATAGAATATTGATAATAGAGGGGCGCCTGGGTGGCTCAGTTGGTTAAGTGACTGCCTTCGGCTCACGTCATGATCCCAGGGTCCTGGGATCAAGCCCCGCATCGGGCTCCCTGCTCAGCGGGAAGCCTGCTTCTCCCTCTCCCACTCCCCCTGCTTTTGTTCCCTCTCTTGCAGTCTCTGTCAAATAAATAAAATCTTAAAAGAAAAGAATATTGATAATAGAGCCAAGGAAACTGCTTTACACATAGACCTTCAATGTTTTAGGGATGAAAAAATTTATGAAGTTCTAGATAGAATAATCCAGTGCCCATGAATTTCATTAATTTCAAGTAGTAGTTTCCTCATTTTGACTCATAGCATTAGGACTATAGGAAAAGCCTTTGCCAAACTGATTCAGCTATGGGCCAATATTTTGGCAACATTTTAATTTTTTGAAATTCAGGCAAAATTTTAAATTGTCCAAATCAGTACATATATTTATATATGCTTTAAGTACTGTAAAGGTACAGTGAATTCTTACCTTACAAATTTACATAAATAACCCACAAAACAAGTGTATATTATAAAAATTATGTTCTATTAGTTTTATAAAGGAGTTAGACTTTTTAGTTACCCTGGAAAGTCATTTTATACAAGGTTTGATTATAAACCTGTTATGAGGTTTACTTTCAACCTGTCAGCCTACTTTTATGCAGGGGGGGAAAGAAACCACTAGAACTTTACTATTGTCTTATTCACTATAGAATATTATAAAGTGGGACTAATCTTTAATTTCAAAACAATTAAAACTTTTTCATTGCAAGGAAGCATCCTCTTTGATCCACTTATGGGAAATGGACAATAACCTACATTCCTCAATTTTGTTTTGTGCCAGCCTTATGGGATGTCTATTTAAAGCAAAGACTCCTTTTGAGGTAGAAATTTGAAGCAGTCTTTTAAAAACTACTCAGATGGGAGTTTTCCCCCTGTTGGATTGGCCTGGCATATCTGATTCAATGTCCTAAACCAGTTCAAATCCGAGATGCAAATTAATCGGGAACTAATTAAGATTTAAATATATACATAGGGAAATATTCCCCTATGGACACTAAATTGCGTGATCAAGTGTCCAGTGTCTGGGTAGACAGTTTGATGATATCAGAACTTACGGTCAACAGTTTATAAAACGTGTATCAGACCCTGAAAAAATCTCCCTCCTACAAAGAATTCTTACATTTCAAACCATAGACTGTTCTTTTTCTCCCTAAAGAGACTTCACTAAGCCTATAACCATTATGACCCTGATCATATTCCTTTTTGAAAAAAACAAAAATAATGTTGTGTAGCATGCAAACTTCATTTTAATACAGCTCCTCTATAGGCCCTCCATGTATTATAGTATAAGCAATAGTTGCTACTTTCTAAAAATATGCATGCTTCCTGGATAAGGGTATGAGGTTATTTATATCTGGATGGGTCTTGGTATAGGATGTGAATGTAAGTGCGATGAGGAGGTATCTAGTATCCAAGGGAAAATAAAACAACTGAAAATTAGTCAAAAATTCTGTTCTCTAAGAATTTATTCATACTATCTGCCTATTGCTTCTCTTTGTACTTTTACGCTCTAAAAGAGGGAGACAAATATTTTCATATCATTGTTTGGAGAATTCTAGAGTATGCTATATACTGCCAGACACCATCTCTCCCACATCTTGCCAAATATACATATTTGCAAGAAATATAAATTACGGTATTCTAGAATCTAACTAAGATCACTACTACCCTGTTTGACTATTCTATATTGTCCTGACAAACTTTGGCAATTGACCCAACTTAAAGAACTGAAAATTTGCACTCCAAGTTTAATAAAAGCTAGTTTCTAGAATTTTACTGTCTATACGAGTAATTGATAACTCAAAGTGCTTTACTTTGAATTTTCTTCTTCCTGCAATAAATCATTCTTCAGTGGTTACAATAATAACATTCTGTCTTTCAGCTGAAATTATTTGATTCAAATAATGATGGGAAGCTGGAATTAACTGAGATGGCCAGGTGAGTTTAGGAAGTATACAGGTATTATAATAAGTTGATCCTCGTCCAAAAAAAATCTAATCTATTAATATTTCTCTCTCAAAAGGTTACTACCTGTACAGGAGAATTTTCTTCTTAAATTTCAGGTATTTCTCTTTTCCCTACCATAAACAATATTTTCCTTGAAAAGTTAGGCTGTGGGAGATTTGCCAAGGGAAATGCAATTAAATATAATAGTAGCATTTTAACCTTTGCTCTCTTTATCATCCAGGGAGTCAAAATGTGTGGGAAAGAGTTCAATAAGGCTTTTGAGTTATATGATCAGGTAAAAGTTCTTTCTTATCTATAATTTGATTGTTTAGAAGAATTTGGAAGATCCTCACTTGCGGCAGGGGGGAAACCCTCAAACTCAAGGTCCATATTAAAAGAAACATGAGCTATTAAAATTACTCAGCCAATTTATTCTTGTCATAGGAAATGTAGTACAGTATGTCCCAATTAGATGAATCTTGATTCAAGTCCCTTGCTACAATTTATCTATTTTCAGGCTTTGAAAAAGATACCAAACTCCTCTAAACCTCAATTTCCTCATTTGTAATCTGGAGATCATACCCACTTTACAGGGTTGGATGAGGATTAAGTTAGTTGAAAATATCCATCAGAATCCTCCCCCATGTAATAGATGGTAACATCTGTCAATAGTTACCATCCTTTATTTTCTTCTAATTTCTCTCCTCCTGGACCAAATCTGTCGTCTGTGGGCTCTGGCACAACACTGCCACTACCTGGTGTGACGCAGGCTAGCACATGGCTTCCCCAGGCCTCAGGGTCCTGAGGGACATATTTATGGCCAACTAAGGACTTCAACAGGTGATACTGTTAACATAAAGTGAAACATTATATATGAAAGTACTTCAAAAAGTTCAAAGTGTTTTATAAATGTAAGGTGCTGCATGAGAGGCAATTCACATGTATTTTGGGCCTTTGGAGCAATTAAGAATTTTGAGGGTCTGACATTAAGATGTTGGAATATCTGCCAAGTATGCAGTAGGGAGACTTTCTGAAGAATCAGCTATTTTATTACATTCCCCATTATTGTCCAGTTGGTTGTATACTGGTTTATTTATTTCTGCTCCCTCAGGATGGCAATGGATACATAGATGAAAATGAATTGGATGCTTTACTGAAGGATCTGTGTGAGAAGAATAAACAGGTAATCTAGTGACCATGCCACTTACTTCTTAAGCAGACTATAAGGATCCATCCAGAAGTACCACACATCCTTTTTTGGAAATCTACTTTAAAGATTTATAGAGAAGTAGAATTCAATTCTTAACCTGATTTGGTACTGGCCCACAACAGTATAACTGATAAATAGATTTTAAAACAACTTTGTGATTATTCACATTTGGGGAAGAATTTAATCTAGCTCTGAATGGATTGATGTAACAAGCAGTTTTCATCCTACATTTTATCACTTGACAGTGGTTAATTAACTTCCATATTTAGCTGGATAACAATGCCATCTATATTCTATACAGGATCTGGATATTAATAATATTCCAACATACAAGAAAAGCATAATGGCTTTATCGGATGGGGGGAAGCTGTACCGAACGGATCTTGCTCTCATTCTCTCTGCTGGAGACAACTAGATTTGGTGACCATGACCATTTACTAGTGATACATTGTATCTAAAAAATAACTGTGCACTATAAGGGAGTAGGCTATATTTTCTTTTGTATCTGTAAATTTAACTGCATATAGATGATTACCCAGGATATGTGGCACATTCTTTTCAGCTTGTTTCTACAGTGTTTGTAATGTACAGTTTTTGTAACTACATGACTGAAAAAGGAGAAAGTCTTAGGCTTAAGCCAGCCAATAGACCCAACTGAAAAAAAAATAACCGAATATATTCTTGCTTTCATAAATAGTTGGACAAGATTTCCCTGAAAATTCCACTAGGATTAATCTATAAAATTCTAGTCTCTGATGTGTAAATGCACATTTGTCACTGATTAGGAGAATTATACCTAACAAGTTACCATTTCAGACAATCATAGGTCTGTCCCACAAAATAGTCTTAAGCTGTATTTCCAATTATTAGGAAGAATGTGCTTTTGCATCTAAAAATACCAAAATATCGATCAATAGTTAGTTATTTGTGGCTCTATGAGGTTAACAGTCTCACTAGACAAGACTTAGTTAATTAATCAACAATACATCTACTGCTTGAATCCATACCAAGCTATTGGTTCAAGTTAATCTGATGACAAGGAAAGGTAGCACCAGATGAAACATAAATCTGTCTGATTCTGTATCTGTATTTCCAAGAAGCCTACTGTCAGAGAGTATGACCTTAATCCATTTTCTAAACTGTTCTCATGTGTTGCAGATTATATTCTAGTCAATTGCTGTTTTTATGTCATATTGTGTGATCTCTGATTAAATTATATATGCCAAGTATCCTGGTGTCTACTTTGCATACTTCCTGAATTTTCTTTCTATGTAGGACTGTCCGTTTCCACCAAGGGTATCTGCTGCCTCCAAAACTATTTTTTTCTAGCTATAACAACTCTATTTTTTACTACATAATTAAATTTTAATGTAAAATTCATAGCACCCTGATTGTTGAATGTTATATCAATAATTTTGTGTAGTCTGTAAATTCTATATATTTCGTATTGAGATCAGCATTCGAGATAGCTCTATTTCTATCTGCAAATAGTTTCAAATGAGTTTAAAATAACATCTTAAGAGAAATACTAATGTAATCATTTAACTTATTTAGCAAGGGAGATTCTAAAACACTCTTTTGACCTACATCCAAGTCAGTTTCATAGATTTGTAGCTAGAACATCCTGTGCTGGTTACACTTGACATGTAATGGGTGGTAATTTGATTCTTTGATTGTGAAGCAAAGAGCTAAGAGATATGTGTCTGTATGAAATTTATAAAGTTACCACCAAAGAGTTAATGGCTCTGGGTCAATTTAAATGTCCCCAATTCTATAAATTCAGCACTACTTTTCTCAATTCATAGAAATCACAAACAAAATAAAAGTATCTCTTTCCCCCAAAGATGAACAGAAAAGAGACTTGCCAAAACATAAAATTTATCAAGTGATGTGTTAGATTGGCTTTGCTTCTAGTGTGTAAATGGAAGCACTGACCTTAGATTGAATTTAACAACTAAGAATAAATAAAGAGGAAAATTAATCTCTTGTATTCTTGTTTCTTCCTCAAAAAGTCAGTTGACATGTAATCGGTAATCAATCCAGGTGAAAATGTAGGATGCTCAAGTTATTATGGCCTAAGAAATCTAAATAAATGTCCATCTGCCTGATTCAGCGAATTATTGGATGCCTTAACAGGAGCCTCTGACATCAAGATTCACAAAGAAACCTAAAAAAATCCAAGTATTGGGGAGTTCCTTGCCCAACTGACATGATCAAATACTTCTTCATGAAAGATTTTCTCCAAAGAAGTAGGAGGGATATACAGATTTCCTACATCCATCTGTTCATTACAGATGACATAGCTGTTCATTATGAAGTATACAAAATAAGAGCAGGTTTGGTACTCTTAAAATTGTAGCACCGAGAAAGAAAGAAAAACAACAGCTACATAAGGTCTGAGAAGAGTATATCTGGGGGACTTCATAGAGAGCCAATAATAATAATAATGGTCATAAATCCAGCACCTGGCCTATTATGGTGAACTTTTAACTCCTGAGCACTATCAGCGAAAGAAACTCTTACAACTCAGCTAAATCAGTCCCACTTACCTTTAAGTGAAGGCCTGCGTCCTGGAGCAGAAAACAGAGAGAAGAGTGGAAAATGAATCTGACAGGACAAATAGCTCATACATGCCTACCTCATATCACAAGCAAAATTCATTGCAGGTATATTATCAATCCAAATGCAAAAGGTATGCAAACAACAACGTATTAGGGTATCTCCCATCCACCATGCATGGAAAGATTCCTTAACAACCAATTACAAAAAAAAAAAGAAAACAGATTGAAAAATTGGACTCCTTAACAACAACTTATGAAAAAATAAGTTGGAAAAACTTAAGAACTCTAGTCCCCAAAAAGTCACTACTAAGAAAATGAAAAATCAAACATGAGAATGTGAGAAGATATTTGGGTTGGCGAAAAACCTCGGAAGTTTTCCAGGTGAAATCTGAAATTTTTCCCCATAGGCAGAGGGCAAGGAGAGACTGAAGAAAGAAGCAGGCCACTCCAAATTAGAGGTACCAGATTAAAAAGCTAGGGAACTTACTTAGGAGGTTTGTCTTGGACAGCCCCACAAGTAAACGCCCACACCCGCCACCGGTATCTTAAAGCTTATATAGAGGCCTTAACTGGCTTCAGTCACGTCTATACCATCCAGGTGGTTTCAACTACGCATTGCTGTCTCCAGCTGTGTCCTTGAAAAAACGCTCCAGCTGGAAATGGAGGGCACGTGGAACCAACATTCCAACGGTGGGGGAGGGGTGAGAAGCCTCTGATACCCCAGGTGCAGCTCTCGGGTCAACCAGCGGTCATGTCCTCTTGATGACCTCCTCCAACAATTTATAATACATAGAATTGACAAAGGTACATATCCAGAGATATATAAACATTACTCCAAAAATAAATTTTAAAAAGCATAACCCAATACATGTGTAATAAAGTTGAACAGGCGGAGGGCGCCTGGGTGGCTCAGTCGTTAAGCGGCTGCCTTCGGCTCAAGTCATGGTCCCAGGGTCCTGGGATTGAGCCCCACATCGGGCTCCCTGCTCAGCGGGAAGCCTGCTTCTCCCTTTCCCACTCCTCCTGCTTGTGTTCCCTGTCCTGCTGTGTCTCTCTGTCAAATAAATAAATAAAATCTTAAAAAAAAAAGTTGAACAGGCATTTTACAAATAAAAAAGATCTCTAAACTGCGAAAATAAATAAAAGCAATCAACTTTATTAGTACTTAGGAGAAATGCAAATTAAAACAAATGGGATACTGCCATGCACTCATCAGAAAGGTTAAAATTAAAGAGATTTCGAATGCTAAGTATTGGTGAGGATGTGGCACAATGGAAATTCTTACTGCTGAGTGAAAAAGTTAAATCAAGATAATTTTGGAAAGCACTTTGGCAGTATCTACCAAATTTGAATATATACACACACCTTATAACCCAGCAATTTCACTTTTAGGTTTTATCAACCTGACAGAGAAAGGTCTGTATTGTCATCAAAAAAAAAAAAAAAGAGGAATGTGTACAGTATCATTGTATTTGGCATAGCTGCAAACTAGAAACCCAAATGTCTCCAGTAGCAGAACTAATATATAAATTGTGGTATATTCATGCAACGGAATGTTATGTAGCAAGGAGAATGCACATAAACAATTGGTACACAGGTAAAAACCAGAAACAGAAGAATACATAGTGTGTGTGATTCTACTTATATAAACAAAAGTAGCTTAGCTGTGGTGTTAGAAGTCAAGATAGTCAATAGTTTCATAGAAGGGAAGTCACAATGGGAGACAAGCAAGGCTTCTAGATTCCTAGTGGTTTTGTTTTTCACCTGGGTGGTGGTTACACAAGTGTAATCATTTTGTGATAATTCATGATTTGTGTACATTGTCATACATCAAATAAAGTTTTAAAAAATTAATGGTGTGTGAGCAGGAATTTAGGGAAGACTCTCTGAAGAAGCCAGCCCTCCAAAGATCAGGAAAAGCACATTCCTATGACAAAGAAGCTGCTAGTGCAAAGGTTCTAGGTCAAACAACCCCAAGGAACAGAAAGAAAGCTGCCGTGGCAGAGCCTGGGTCCAGGGGAGAGCGTGTTTGAGGCAGAGCAGGCAAGAGCTCCTCTGCAGCCAGGGCAAATTGAGATTTTATACTAAGCATCATTTATTCTGTTTCCAAACAAGGATAATTTTACCTCACAGTTGAGAAATGTAAGGCTTCAGAAGAAAATTCAAGCTAAAGGGATTGAAGTTCAGAATAAATTTATGAAAGCCTAATAAATAGTTTTATGTCCAATAAACAAAATAATAAAATTGATCAAGAACAAAATAAATTTATAAGCTTTTCCCCTTGAAGGCCTTTGCAATAGAGCTATATCTCATAAAGACCCTGTTATTGCCTCTTGGTTTAAATTATGATCCCAAGAAATAGTCAAATTGGGAAGGAAACAACCTTGACTAATTGAGTGACCTTAGGCAAGTCATAACTTCACCGAGCTCTCAGTTTCCTCAACTATAAAATGAAGGGGTTAAGACGTATCTTCTAAGGTTTCCCAGCTCTAAATTCTATTATTCAAAGTCACTTAAATTCTTGCTGCTTTAGTTTTTTGCACAAGAACAATATATTAACAGCTGTTACTGCATGCCTGAAACATTTCCTGGAGGTGTTTTCATTTATTAATTGTAAGATTGGTGATATTGTTACCAACAGTCCTCACTTTAATTTACTGAGTACTAACTCTTCCATTAGGTATTGGAAGCAAGACCCTTCAAGAAGATACTAAGTAAAATGACAAAGTAACAATTCTTAAGGTGAAACATTGATATGGTCAGAGCCCCAAGGTTTATCATTAAATATAGTGACTATTCATCAATAATTTCTCATTCAGACTTCCTAAAAACATTTCTTTCTTAGGAAGAAATTTCAATCAATTGAAAAACTTCTCTTTTCTGGCTTTCTCTTCCATGCTTACAAGTTTTTCTTCCTCATTCATCATTTGTAATAGAATACAACAACGAGGGGGCACCTGGGTGATGCAGTCGGTTAAGTGTCCCACTCTTGGTTGGTTTCGGCTCAGGTCCTGATCACAGGGCCCTAGGATCCACACTCAGCGAGGAAGTCTGCTAAAGTTTCTCTCTCCCTCTCTTCCTACCCCTCACCCTTGCTCTCTCTCTCCTAAATAAATAAATCTTAAAATATATATATATATAATAATGAAGCAAACACTAAGAGATGATTAATAGAAGAAAAATGTGTTTAAAAAGCCCAGTAAGATAGAGAATGTCAAGGCCACTTATTGCAAACCTACAACATTACCTATTTATATACACGATTTAATGTAAATTATGTACACAATTAACTCTGAATGTAGTTAAGTGTTTCCATGTGGGGCTTACAGCATATATAGTCAAACAGGAAAACTAGATTCCTTTGCAGATCTATTCAAAGGAGCTAAGATGGAAGTTGGTCCCCTCTCTTGGTAATTTGAGCAATGGAGAGAGTCTAGTGAGCATGTTTATGAGTGATTCCTGTGAAGGCAAAATAGACCATTTTTTTAATATAAGCTCAAAATTATAGCTATATACATTTGAGACTGTGGGTTTATTATTTGATTCTTGGGATGATAAAATAGTCAAACCAAATATGAAATGAAATGCAGTTATACACAAATATATTTTATAAGCTTGTTCATTTTCTCTACCTAGAGAAATCTACTCCTCTTTTAAAGCGGAGGTGGAATGAGATCTCCTAAATGTCACTTTCTCTACACTCTGGAGACTGAATGAATTACTTCTTCCCTCACACTTTTGCACTGCTGGAATAATATTTATCACATTGCATCACAAATAATTATTTATAGGTCTCTCTATCCTTCTAGATAATGTTTTAAGAAGGCAAAGGCTGTAGATGTTTCATGTTGTATCCTCAGCACCAAATAAAACGCCAGGCTATAAAATAGGTCCCGGCAAAAGTTTGTTTGAATTAATATTGAGCTCTCTACAGAAGATACTTCACAAGTCCAGTGAAAAGGAAATATAATGGAAAGGCAGAGTCCATTAAATTGGCCGTATACCTTCTACTTCTTTTTTTTTAGGCCCTATAACCACAGGCATGGTTTAATACATAACTCAAGGCTACTTCCACCATTAAGATTCTCCTGATTTTTCCAGGTTATAATATCTGCTGCTTTTACTGCACTTCCAAGCATTTTACCTCTACCAAAGCCTTCTCTTACTTGCCTTTTTTCAATTCTTAAAAAAAAATTTTGAAGGGAAAATATCCCATCCTTCATATCTCTGAATATACAATGTCTAACTACCACTGGCCTGGCACATGATACATACTCAGTCCGTGTTTGTTAATTAACAATTTATTAGACTTGAAAATGATTCAAAAGATCATAGATTGCATCATTTCCATTGTAACCAAGATGAAGGCCAGAGTGGTCTTAGGAGCCTTTTGTCTTCCTGATGAGTCCTTCCATTACATCCCACTGCTCCTTGGTAACCTAACACAAACAGAAAAAGGCAATTTTATATGGTTCTTGCCTATTTTTAAAGCTTGGTATCTTAGCTGCTAATATTATATTATATTCATAAAATGGCATTACCTTCCTCAGACTGTTGAATTCCCCTGAAATAAATACTTGCTCTCCACCATCAAATCTAATGACCTGAAAAAAAAAAAAAAAAAAACTCTGAAACTAACTCCTTTTGAAAAGTTTCTGAACCATTAGCCATTTTCCCATCTTAATTGAATAGAACATCTCCTTGGCACTTTCAATCAAAACCCAAAGTTTGAAAAGAAAAGTCATGATTAAACTTAATCTGATTTACTCATTTTAGAATCCTCTTTCCCCCATCTCCACAATTTCAAATTCTACCCAATAGTAAAGATCATCTGGCATGTCTACCAGAGTAATTGGCATTTGATAAAATTAATTTATCTACAAACAAATTCCATAGCCTAAACAATCTGTATTAATATTTTTATATTATTTACAGCCTAAAAATTATTTTAAATCATATTTATATTCAATATTGTCAGGAATGGTTCCACAAAATGCCTTCTCACCCCAAATCCACCTCCCCAAAAAGTCAAGAGAAAACAATACTTACTGCCCCATTAATCCAAGAAGCATAATCACTACAAAGGAAAGCAGCAAGATTTGCAAGTTCTTCCACAGTTCCTAGCCGACCACAAGGAATTCTAGCAATCACTTCTTTCTCAAATGTTCCGGTTGGGTCAAGACGACTAAAGGCACCCTTAAAAATTAAGAAAATAGTTAGGTTGCATTAAAAAAATTTAAGAAGCAAGTCTGCATAAAATGGAATATTACTATGGCAGCCTGTTCATACCCCAGGCCTTGTAAACAATAGAGAATTTTGCCAAATTCTTCCAGAGTCATGTCAGCTCAAAACAGGTCATTTTACCTAATACTGACTAAAAAAATCACCAGAAAATATAACCTTTTTACCTTCACCTATAAAATGAGATCTGTCTTTAGCTACCTCACAAAATTGTTGTAAGAATTAAGTGAGAAAATGTATATGATAGTACTCTGAAATCTGTACATGCTTAGTGTGGTGGATACAGTGGTACTGATGATGTTTGATTGAATAATCACAGAAAAGTGACTCAAGTAGGAAAGCTTTAAAAGGAAATTCCTTTTCTTCTTTCTTCTCAAAACAATTAGAAAGGAAGAAAACAAGTATGTAGGGATATTAAATACAAGTAGATCCTTGAGAAAAAAAAAAAAAAACCCCTGTAACTAAATTTGCCAACCAATGTCTGCCTTCTGTTAATGATGTGAAGGTGCAGACCAAGATGAAGTATGCATGTGCACTGATTTTAAAAAAAGGAGTAGAAGAAGGTGAGAGACAGAGCAAGCTCTCAAGAGGCTCCTTGTGAGCCCTCCAGCCCTCCTGCCCTCCCTGGGCGGGTATAAACTAGCAGAGACAAAGAGCAGCAACAGGTCCTGATCCTGGCTCTGTCGGGATTGCTATGGAGTTTCTACACTTCCGTTTTCTTTTAATCTCTTTAAAGCTACATGCTTGTTACTTGTGTACAACGGATTCCTGTACTGTTACACTGTAAACTCCTTGATATGACAAGTACTCTGTAACAAATGCACCTTCAGTACCTTCCCACATAGCAGTCCCTCAATAAGTATATTTTAAATAAATAAATAAATAAAATGCAGGTGATCTCTCCTGGAGATTGAGGTCCTAAAAAGAAGCTTCTGTGACTCCAGGTTTCTCTTCAGAGAGTGCTCAGCACAGGGCTGCCCTGACTCATGTGCTTTAATGTATGCTTTTGAGTTATTTTCCCATTAATTGTATTAGATTCTTTATTATTGGAGTGTCAAACAAGATAATCAAGATTCACTCACTCAAGTAGTTCTTCTTCCCATTTTCCACCCTTTAAACTGCTAAATAAACGAATGCAGCCATGTCCATGTAACACCCAGAACTACCTACAATCCAAATGCTCCTCCGCACTATTTTCTAACGTTATTTATACAACCAAAACAAGTTATCATACTTCACCTAGGCCTTCGGAGCTACAGGTCAGTTGGGATTGTAAATTCTTGCTTTACATAAAAACAAAAAGTAAGAGTGAAGTTATCTGGGGCAATGTGAGAGAACACAGAACCTGTGGGCCTTCTAACTATAAGAGCATTAGTGATCATTATGAGTTGCAATGAGTATCTGTAAGCATTACTGACTAGAGGAGAAAAGCATGCCATCAGAAAGATTTGTAATCAGAGAGAAATGGGAGTTAAATGACATGCATAATTGTTTGCAAGTGAAAGGCACAGATAGGAGTCGAAGAAAATGCTAACTATAGCAAGACCAAGCCTGTATGACAACTTTCTAGAACATCTCTTAAAATAAAAATATACTTACATTTCTATGAACTAAAAAAGAGACGTCAAAGTAAGAATCCATAAAATATGGTGAGGATTAAGAAATATAGGTTAATAACAGATTACTGAAGCAAATCAGACGAAATACCAAAATGGATGGCACAAAAGATCCCAGAAGATTAAGACATTGAAACAGATCTTATCAAGAAGTTACATAGCTGTTGTATTCCTGCCCACCTCCTTATTTATATTGGATAATGATAAAGCCCACTACCCTAACACTGGGGATCCAAACTCAGGCATCTCTGACAAGTCCTGCACACAACAGTCAGTCAATATTTCATTCCTTAATCATTCAGGAGATAATAGGCAAACTAAAACTTACTTTTGTTTTTATAGGCCCTGGTTGAATCACATTAAATCACAGTCCATATTTACCCCATTCAGCTGCAAGAAACCTAAAAATTAAAATAAACACCAATATTTTAATATTCTAAAATATTATACTATATGTCAAAAATACTAATAATGCAGACTCACTGCATGCTTACTATATGCCAGAGACTACAACCCCAACAAGTAGGTACTATTATCATTCCTCATGTTACAGACAAGGAAACTGAGGCACAGAGAGATTAAGTCACTTGCTCTGAGTCATATGGCTAGTGACAAACCTCAAGTGGTCTAGTTCCAGAGTTTGTGCCTTCAATGACTCTGCTGTAATATCTACCATTTGTATCTTAGTGTCCTTAATCACAATGCTATACGACCTACCACTTACATTTTAGAATTAAGTCTAATAACAAAATACATTTTTAGAATAAGTATCCTAATTTAGCATAAAGAGGTGAGAGAATCATGCCCCTCCCCCACATTTTCTGGAGTTCAGTGCAACATGTACTACTTATATATAGTACATTGCATTACAATGTTTGCAACATCATGAGTACTTTTAAGCAAGAGATGGATTACATAGATATAAAATATTAACTGCATCCATGTTTAACGAGGCTTTAATAACATTGCTGCACTGCACTCAAAGGGAAATAGGAATCTAACAAAATCTTACTAAATATCGAGAAGCAAAATATAACAATAATAGCAAACATGGAAACATGAAGCAATCTGTTTTAAAAGTCTACTTGATAGACAGGTCTAACTTTTATTATCTAAACTCGTTTTAGGACTTTATACTCATATGTACCTCTGTGTGTATATATACTGAATCTCGTTTTAAAAAATGACTTAAGGTAACAACTTTAAAAAATACATATAACGTAAATGAGGAAGATAAAATCGTTTAAAGGAAAGAGAGACACAGACAAAAGAAGGAAGCAGGAAAGGAGAAAGGAATTGAAAAATGGATAAGGAAAGATAAAGGAGCCAAGAATGGAGCTAATACCTAAATGTTTTGTGCCATTCTATACAATCACAATAGGTGGGTCACAAATTTGCATCCATTCTTTCCAAGATGCAATGCAAAAAAGGTAAGCCCTAATCAGCTACACACTTTGCAGTGCCCATGAGGGAAAGGCAAGGCAATTTCAAAGAAAAAGCACAATTGTTCCTGATAAAAAAAAAAAAAATTTCTTTCAAGAAGACTTCTAAAATGAAAACTGTATAAGACAGTAAGACAATACTGTGTCCTTGCAATAGATACAAAGAGATAAGTCTTATGAAACTGTAACATACCAATTAATATAGTCTGACAAGATCACTTCAAAGGCCAATTCAGCAAAACTCATTCTATATGATAGGGGGCAAGTGCTCCAAGTACAGTCTGTTAATCTATCTTACTCCATGGATGCATTTTAGAGAATGGGTAGACTGCATCTCTTTCAGGCAAATCATACATAAAAATTGCTTCTGAGTGACGCTTTTGACAGAATTCATGACTATACCTACCCTTGGCACCTACTTGTAGTGCACCTGCTCCAAACTGCTAGGGAAGTAGCAACTTCAGGTCTTAACAGAATTACAAGCTGAGCACAGTTTATGGTTTCCTGTGAAAAACTGAGCAACCTATTAAGGAAACCTGCCTAGAGGAAAAGCCATCCTATCTCTGCTCAGAGGTGCAACAGATACACTTTTTCCAGTCCTAGCTCTCGTTAAATTAGCTTATATTCTGAAGAACTACCATAACATGATAACAAATCCACCTCATTAGCTTGTTTTGCATGTTAAATTAGCTTATATTCTGAAGAACTACCATAACATGATAACAAATCCACCTCATTAGCTTGTTTTGCATGTTGAGATACAAAGCACAATACACCCGATATATGTCAGCCATTGTGTTGTTAAATCAACAGATGCTTATTGTGTATTTACTATGTGTTAACCTTTTATAAGTGTTATTTACCCTCAAAGGAAGGCACTCTCTGCCTCTCAAGACAGCAGTCCTTCTCTCTCAAGGGAGGTTAGCTTAGTTGTATAATAAACTAGTTACTGTGCTGGGAACTGTGTAATGTGCACCATGACTGCTTATAGGAAAAAGTACCCTAAGTCTACTGAGAGTAAGAGGGAAGTCTTCCTGGAAGAGGTGATATTTGAGTTGACACTTGAAGAAGGATTAGGAGTTTATTGTGGGAAGCAAGGGGGAGGAAAAGAGGATGGGAGATAATAGGGTGTCGGATGGAGAAAAAAGACAACGCAGGTATATGGACCAGTATGAGTAAAGGACAAAGGTACAAACAACATGCAGTATTTGGTGATCTACAAGGCCTCATCCAGTATGACTGTGTCCTATAAAGTATGAGAAGAGGATTGACGGGAACTCAGGCTGGAGAGTAAGTAAACATTTACCGAGTATCTACTCCATGCAATATGCTATGCAATAAAACAAAACAAAACAAAACAAAAAACAAGCAGCACAGAATCACAGTTCTTAAAGGACACGACACTGAAACCTCTAAGATCAAAGGTCCCAACAAGACAAATACTGATACTGTACAAATGATGCCAAAATAGTCAAGTTCTAATTCCTATTTCCAATGCCACCTGACATTAAAAAAGTAATTACCTCTATTTACACTAAGATTCCACTGCTAAGTATAGTAATACGTCTTTTTATCTCAAATAAATATGTGTTACTGATTTCAATGTTGAAAAATACTTTAGGACTACTGGAAGAAAAGAACAATGATGTTTTGGCAAACACTGAGCATCAGCCACGCACCAGATCTTGCTGAGAAATAAGTATACTGAGATGAATAAGGTATGGTCCCTCCCTCACGGAACTCACATCCCAGTGGGGAGGTCACATAGCTTTAACAATATGTTCGAAAACAGCCTTGCATGTCCTTCTCTGTGTCCTTACCATATTGGTACATGACCTTCATTTTAGAATCTATAACAATGGATAGCATTTATTTATTAGTGTGTTAGTCTCACTAGATTGGAATAAACAAAGTTTTAAGGGTGCACAGAGCAGAGAATAACTAATTCTGTTCTAAAGCAATGAGAGAAAACCTTCTAGAGGAGGTGATATGATGAGAGCCTTGAAAGCAGGGAAAATATCACAGCAAATTCCAACAGCAGCATAGGCCAGACATAGAGAGATGAAAACACACAGCATATTTAAGGAAATACAGAGCAGTTCAATAGAGATTAAAACACAAGAAAAACAGTATAATGCTATCCACTCAGGGGAGGATGAGAACTATTCTACTTCTATCAATAACCTATCCCTGGACCTAGCTCAGTGCCAGGCACACAAAAGGAACGCAATAAACATTTATCCAATTAATCAATGAATAAACGAAGGCCAGGGACAAGTTTATTTAGAATACCATACTAAGGTTTGGCTTTTATTCCAAATAATAATGAAAAAATGATCTAAGATTTTAGCTAGGGAGTATCATAAGCAGACATATTTTTAGAAAGATGATTCTGGTGGGAAGATGAATAAAAAATAAAGAGGGAAGAGACTGGTAGCAGAGAAACACATTATAGGGTTATTACAGTAAGCCATGATGAGAACCTACATTATAACAAAGACAGTAGAAAAGGCCAATGGGGAATAGATTTGAAAAGCAATCATATGCTGCTGAGAAAAGGCCACAAGATCTGGCAAGTGGTCACTGGTTTATGTTAGTCCTATTAATCTTACACAGCAGGTACAATATAAGGATGGAGGTGTGTTTAACACAAATCAGAAACAGCACCGATAAAGATATATGGGAGAGCAAAAAGGCTATAGTCCTGTGCTATTTCATATGGCAGCTACTAGCTACATTTGGCTATCTAATCTTAATTTTAAAGTAATTAAAATTAAATAAAATTTAGTTTCTCAGTGACAGTAGCCACAATTCAAGTGTTTCATATGTGGCAACTGGATAGGGTAGATTTATAAAACATTTCCATCACTGCAGAAAGTCCTATTGGACAGTGCTGATATAGACAAATAAGACTTATCCAAGAGCTAGAACGTCTGTTTCCAAGTGAATCCAAGTTAATCTTTGTTTTACTTTTCTCTGGATGGAGACTAGAAAGGAGAAATTAAGCTCCATGAACTACCAAAGTACATTATCTATCTCCGGTACTGGGATTATCATAGTAGTACTCACTTGCTCATGGCTTCCACTCCTGCTTTAGCAGAAGCACTTGGTACTACAAAACCTGACCCACTTTCAGCATAGATGGTTGTAATAGCAAGAAATGCTGCTCCTGAAATTTGAAAAGGATATAGTAATTAACAATACAGCTAAGTCAATTCACATCAGGAAAATATGATTTACAAGGATAGGATCTGATTCAAGAGGATTTAACAAAAATGTAGCATTTTTTAAACTTCAGTAGCCCTAAATTAATGAGAGAGTAATCTAATAAAATTGCTAATCTTGCTGTCATTCAAGATGGCCCAGTCTGTGCTTACCTGAAATCCTATGGCAGGTGAGTCAAGACGGTGACCCAAAACTCAGAGGCGCGGCCCTATAACCCCCTGCATAATCAGCTGGATGGGATTTCCATTAACTAAGCACCCACTTAAATAAGAATAAATCAGGGACACCTGGGTGGCTCAGTCGGTTAAGCATCTGCCTTCAGCTCAGGTCATGATCCCAGGGTCCTGGGATGAGCCCCACATTGGGCTTCCTGTTCAATGGAGAGCCTGCTTCTCCCTCTCCCTCTGTTATTCCCCCTGCTTGTGCTCTCTCTCTCTCTTTGACAAATAAATAAATAAATAAAATCTTAAGAATAAATTAGAATCAAAACTATATGAGCAGGGACTTGACCAATTCCAGCCATGATGGACTTGCCCTCCCCCTGTAAACAGCAAGAAAACTGTGTAAGATATATAATTATATGATACAACTATTTTTAGATACTGTACAGCAAGCAGGGAAGACAATGATCCCTGAGAGAAGAAAAATGAAATGAGCCCTAAGGTCACCCCAGATTTTTGCCTAAAGGTACTATACATATACTATATACTACATAATATACTATGGTATAAACTACAAATATACACATACTGTATATATATGTATATACATACACATACTGTACACTATATAGACTGTGAGATAAGGAGGAGAAATACGAGCAAAACACAGCACTCTCACTGAGTTGAGGAGATGGAGATCAGAGTTTGGGGAGACTGAGCAAGTTGGAATTTGTGAGGAGAGTTTCCCCAGGGAGGGAAGTATGCAGAGATAGAGCTCCATAAATCTGGAGAGTATCTCCTCGAGTCTTTGGCCAAATATCAAGCTGTACATGTTTAGGGGGAGATTTCATTAGACCAGGCAAAGAACCGCCAGGGAGCCATAAGCTGAACAATTTCCAGAGCTCACATAGGCTGGGAGATGAGTGAGTTCTAGGCAGCTTCACTGAACATCCAGGACTTTCAGTGGAGAATTCAGAAAGGCCAGGCCTTGTTAGGAGAGTTAAATTAGGGGCACCTGCGTGGCTCAGTTGTGAAGTGTCTGCCTTCGGCTCAGGTCATGATCCCAGGGTCCTGGGACTGAGCCCCACATCGGGCTCCCTGCTCCCCGGGAAGCCTGCTTCTCCCTCTCCCACTCCCCCTGCTTGTGTTCCCTCTCTTGCTGTGTCTCTCTCTGTCAAATAAATAAATAAAATCTTTAAAAAAAAGAGTTAAATTAGCTCAAAAGTAAAGGCTACTCTAGATGTACCCAAATAAAGCTTAAAAATGAACACTGAAATGATGGAGCTGATCCACAAGTAACTTAACTATATGCTAAAATAAAATTCAAAACACTTCAAAGGAAAATTTTAATACACATACAACACTCAACAACATAACATTCATAGCTCTCAATCAAAACTTACTACACAAAAAAGACAGAAGCGTAACTGGGAGAAAAATCAGTTAATAGAAAGAGCCTCAGAAATAACAGAAAAGATGGAATTAGCAGACGAAGACCTTTAAAATGATACTGTAAACATGCTAGAAGATTTCAAGGAAAATGAGTATAATAAGTAAAATGCAAAATGCAAAAATAAAACCAAATAGAAGTTCTAAAGCAAAAAAATACAATATCTAAAGTGAAAAATTAAATGCATGGGCTTAGTTGTAGAAGAAAAGATATATGCTCTTGAAGACAAAGCAACACCTATCATTCAAAATGTAGGACCAGCGGAAGGAAAATAGTTGGGAAGGGAAAAAACCAACCAGAGCTTCAGTGAGTTGTAGAACAGTATCTAGCATGCTAACATGTGTACAGTTGGTGTCCCAGAAGGACCAGAAGGAAGGGGCAGAAAAATCACTTGGAGAAACTTGTGGAGAAAAAATCACTTGGAGAAAAAAAAGTCTGAAAATTTTCCATATTTGGCAAAAACTATAATCCATAGATCTAGGGTGCTAAACAAATCCTAGGCAGGATAAATACAAAGAAAACCATACCAGGGCATATTGTAATCAGTCACTCAAAAACAAGGATAAAGGGAATATTTCTTTTTTTCAATGTTATTTTAAATAATCTCTATACCCAACGTGGGGCTTGAACTTACAAGCCTGAGATCAAGAGTCACCTGCTCCACCAACTGAGCCAGCCAGGCACCCAAAAGAGAAAATCTTAATAGCAATCAGAGGAAACAGAAAACAACATAAATAAGGGAACAGATAATAAAAATATTCACTGACATCATCAGAAACAATGTTAGCTAGAGAACAATAGAATGATAACTTGAAGGTGCTGAAAAAGAAAAAAAAAACAAAACCTGTTAACCCTGAATTCAGTACACAGCAAAAATAGCCTCAAAAATAAAAGTGATATTTTCTGATAAACAAAGGCTGCAAGAATTCAACACCAGCAGATGTGCACTACAAGAAATACTGAAAAAAGTTCTTTAGGTGAAATGAAAATGATAGTAAATAGAAACTCAAATCTTCAGATGAAATGATGGCTGTCAGAAACAGTAAATGTGTCAGTAAACATTTACATTTTTTGTTTTCCAAATTGCTTTTGAAAATAACTGACTGTATAAAGCTATATTAAAAAGTGACACCAAACTTACAGTAATCAACAGTGCTTGGGACATAATAGGTTCTCAATAATTGAATGAATGAATGAAAGTTTAAAATAATAATCTTTAGCTGCTAAGAAATCAGTGATTTTCTATTTCTTAATTAGCCTCTACACTAGAAAATATTGCAAGTTTAATATTTGCAAAAGATGAAACTATATATATTTTATAAAGCAGTACATACTTTAAGAAATTTAAAGGACTACAAGTTTGAAAGATAAGAAAAATAATTTGAAGAATATTCAGATACATTTTATTCCTCCTACAAAAATATTTAGTTTCTCTTCCCCTCTGCATTTTCCAAAATAGTAACAAAACTCTGCACATCCTGGATGACATGAGGGGTGAAAAGTGGGGCAGGAGTGCCATTTTGAGAGTATGAGAAATAAGAATGGTTAATCATTATGGTAACTCCTTTTTATATCAAACTCTGTTTCTTTCAGAGCTCTGAAAATTACTTTGCTTTCAAAATCACTCTGTGGAAAAGGAGGGATGTAGAACAATCGTGTACACAATTACAGAACATTGACAAGAGATGCTTTAACTGCATCACTCTTACAGCAAAATCATAAAAACTACTTTAAAAAGTGATAATTACTTATATAAAGCAAATGCTGCAGTAGAAAGTGCTCTAACTTCTGATTCAGATTTAACAAATGTTTATTCAGGCGTGAAAGAGGAAGAATTAAACCATTTTATATAATTCAGATACTGAAGTTGAAAGACACTGTTCTCTTCTTTCTCCCTTTAGGTTTTATTTTCTCAGCCTAGAAGATCTGGGTCGCCCACGGCTTAGAATGAGACAGCACTGCCTCTGAGTGTAAGAAGGAGGTAAAACTTTGAAACTGTACTATCCCAATTGGGTTAATGCTGCAGAGTAGAACAACACAGCTGGACTTTAAAGAACGAACAGTGGTAGAGCGCCTGGGTGTCTCAGTTGGTTAAGTGTCCGACTCTTGATTTTGGCTCAGGTCATGATCTCAGAGTCCTGGGATAGAGCCCCATCTTGGGCTCTCGACTCAGCGTGGGGTCCGCTTGAGGATTTCTCTCTGTTTCTTTCTGCCCCTGCCCCACGCATGCACACTCTCTAAAATAAATGAATAAATCTTAAAAAAAAAAAAATGAACAGTGGTGCTAAAAGCTCAAAAATAAAGAATTCTCAGATTCCCAGGGTTAGTCATAGATATATTTTTCTTTTTGAAGAAAGGCCAATTCTTTAATTTTTATGTTTTTATTTTTTCATTTTTTAAAGATTTTATTTATTTATTTATTTATTTGTCAGCGAGAGAAAGAGTGAGTATGAGCAGGGGGTGTGGCAGGCAGAAGGAGAAGCAGGCTCCCTGCTTAGCAAGAAGCCTGATGCAGGATTTGATCCCAAGATCCCGGGATCATGACCTGAGCCGAAGGTAGACACTTAACTGACTAGCCACCCAGGGATCCCAAGGCCAATTCTTTAAATTAGAATAACTTCCTATAGAAGAGGTTTGGAAATGCCAAATTTCTAACATCCCAGTGCAGAAAAGCAGAAATGAATCTGTTATTTATTGGGGGCAAGTAAATGGAGAAAGGGAGCAATAGCCTGTCATTTTTTTTTTTTTTTTGTAGAAAATGGTTTATCTATTCCATTTTTTTGTATAAAACACACGGGAGAAACCTAGCCAGTCAACACACAAGTGCTGCCACATGGAAAGGTACTTTATCAAACTTTGAGCCTAAGAACGTACAAATGTCTCTTACCACGTCTAACAGGAACTATCTAGGCTTTTCCGTCCACCTCTTTTTAAAATTCCACATATCCCCATTATTTCTTCTGTCCCAGGTATAGTACAATGACGAGGAGGAAGAGGGTTAGTTAAAACAATGCTCTAATGGTTTTCTGCTGTCCCTTCTTTCCAGTCAGAGACTTGTGGATGTCTGGGATTACACCACCCCCAGTGATGGGAGCCGTAATAAGAGAATCCAACTCTTCATCACCACAGATTTTAAGCTGCAAGTGGCTTCATTACTTAAAAACAGTAAAAAATAATAACAAAGAAACACTAAAAATCACAGTCCAGAGACAGCTGGCTGGCTCAGTCAGTGGAGCATGTAACTCTTAATCTCTGGGTTGTAAGTTTGAGCACCACGTTAGGTGTAGAGATTACTTAAAAATAAAATCTTTAAAAAAATCACATTGTCTATTAAAAATAATAAAATGCAAGATTATGTCAAATTTCAAAAGATTCAAAAGTTCTAAAATCTAGTTTCAATCCAAGGTATGAAAATTAAAATAATAAACAATTTTAGTTCCCATAACCAACAGAGGTAGAATAGTATAAAGATATCTGGGCCTGAATATTGATTCTACTATTTACTAGTTGTACAGCTGTGTGACCAAGTCACTTCCCTGTTCTGGACTGAGGATTTAACATCTGTAAAATAGGAAAATAGGGAGTGTCCCGCAAAAGTCATTCGATTTTACAGATTACTCACTAATTAATTGTTGCTGTTGATTCTACCTATTATTCTTTTACCCTCATGAAAAAAGCACCATTTTGAAACCTATAATATCCAGCTTTTTAACTACTACCTGTAACTTCAACTGATGTTTGTCTTCCCAGTTACTCTGCCAATTGCGCTGAAATTTGACTCCTGGCCTTAAACCTACACAAGCATCTGTAGTCACATCTCAAACCCAACTTCTGTCATCATCCTGATAGAATTCAACAACCAGGTAGACAAGATTAGAAATCTCACAGTTCTATGATCTCCCCATTCCCAACAACCTTCACTGCTACCCAATAGAGCCACAACCTGAGCTTTGCCATCATACCAAAATACAGATACAGTGCTTCATTCTCTAGATCCCGTCCCTCCAGTTCTCTCACACCCTCATACTACACGTGCTCCTTGAGACCTCATTATAAATTCTGGGTTTTTTACTCTCATATTCTTTAGGCTTATAATTCCTTCCAGCTCTAACTTGCTTATTTACCACCTAGACAATTACACGAATTAATCACTTAATGCCTAGCCACCATGTTGTCTCAAGACATCCATCCATCCTCAACTCAATACTAGTACTGCTTTCTCCACTCTTACAAGGAAGGGATTTTAACACTGTTACAAACTGTGGGTGAATGCCATTGGAAAGATACATCTGCAATTTCACCTAGGCTCTCAACATCACCCATCAACTTTTTCCATATCCCAGATTAAGACCCTCCACCTGTGTTTCTGATTCACAGCTCCTGGGACTAGACAATTCTTTCATTGGTTCTTTCTTCTTTTTCTTTTAACACTTCTCTTCACTGGGCTCTCCCCTCAGTCATCAATTATGCTTCAAACTCCACTGAGAATGTATCTCTTCTTAAGATCCTTCAGTTAAACTGTACTAATCTCCAGAGGGTAAACTTCACACCCCCTATCCTCATTTCTTAACTCTCTTGGCATTATACATTACACATAAGTAACACTGGACTCCTTATACTTTCTAAACATACAATTGAGATATCGTTTGCAGCTTCAATTCTTCCATCATTGTCAGCAATTAATCTTACTGCCAATCATGGCAAGAAGAGAAAACTGTGCTTCTCTGTCTTTTGGATTAGGGAACAGAGGACCCTGTCTCTTAGCCACTTTTCAATAGAAGCTCAGATTAAATTTAAATCTAAAAATCATCAGTGCTCTAAGAGTTAATCAAAGGAAGATTATATAACTTTAAAAAACAAAATAACTTCTGAAAAATATATTATTTACTGAGTAAAGACTTATTTCAGTTGAACATTTAATAAAAACACATCTTTCGTATAGGTTGAAACTTGCAAAGTTTAATTACAATAAGTGGTATCAGGGCTCTGGTTTTTCTAGTCTATTTTAATTATAGGTCCTGGTCTCAAACTCAGATACTTTATGGTCCCCTTGTAAAAAGAGGTAGTAAAAATACACTTATCTTGGAGGAACTTAGTATTTTCTTTAATAGCTAACACTTACTGAGCACTAGTCTAGACCAGGCATTGTTCGTAACACTTTACAGGTACTAGTTCCCTTAATCATCATAGCAATCCTCTGGAGGAGGTTCTACCATTACCCCTGATTTACAGAAGACACTGGGGCACAGAGAAGTAACTTGCCCAAGCGCACACGAGTATTAAGAGGTATAACCAGGGTGAGAACAGACAGTGTGATTCTAGAGCCTACACTCTTAACCACTATGCAAAATAGCCTCTCCAAGAAATTTCCAAATACATAGTTTAAAAGAAAAAAGGATTCAAAATTTCCAAATCACCTTACCTTTATATTATCTTCATAATACACCAAAGTAAGCTACATATGGCTGCTACAAGCAATTTTAACAAATGAACTTTAAATGTTCCATCAAACTAGCAAGATAACTCTAGAAAAAAGTGATTTTATTTATTTATTTATTTTTAAAGATTTTATTTATTTATTTGACAGAGAGAGACACAGAGAGAGAGGGAACACAAGCAGGGGGAGTGGGAGAGGGAGAAGCAGGCCTCCCGCCGAGCAGGGAGCCCGATGTGGGGCTCGATCCCAGGACCCTGGGATCACGACCTGAGCCGAAGGCAGATGCTTAACGACTGAGCCACCCAGGTGCCCCCAAAAAGTGATTTTAAAAAGGATACTAATGCTACCTTAATAAATTCCAAATGATGACTAGAAATGTTATTTTTTATTTACTTTTTACTTTTTTTAAGATTTTATTTATTTGACAGAGAGATCACAAGTAGGCAGACAGGGAGGCAGAGGGAGAGGGAGAAGCAGGCTCCCCGCTGAGCACGGAGCCCGATGCAGGGCTCGATCCCAGGACCCTGGGATCATGACCTGAGCCAAAGGCAGACCCCCTAACCAACTGAGCCACCCAGGTACCCCTAGAAATGTTTTTAAGCATTCTTTAAATGCACCCACTATTCTAAGGAAGGCAATGGACACAATACACAGAAAGGTACCCATATGGTCCTAATATACTTTAAAACTTAAACAGCATTTAACTTGCACTCATATGACTGAAAGATAGGAAAGCCACATTCTTCTCCTGATCTACGATTCCTGGCTTGTCAAACAAGGAGCACTGCTTCCATACCACTTGATTTTGTCAAAATGACCAGTCGTCTTCTTTTCTTCTAGTAGTGAAGTTGACAGACGTCACTGAACGAAGTGTTAAATATGCCCTCAACTCCTCTTGTTTTTGTGGGTCTCAAAAATGTTTCATTTCACAAACGAAGCATCACCTTTGTGCTTAGTAATGAGTTAGGAACTCATGGGGAGAGGAATGGAGACAGGGCGGAAAGGGTTTGCATGTGGGATATGAGTAATGTATCCTGTTAGGTAAAAGCATTTCCAATCTTGGTGGATGGGACAAGAAGACTTACAACAGGGAATAATAACAACATGCAGCATGCGTATTTTGAAATGCTAAGGTGTGCATCATGGCCTCTGAACAGGCATCTTTCATTGAGTTGTGGAACTAGAGTTGGGCATGAAGATTCTGTACGGCTTAGAGACAAATGGTTCTCATCAGAATACATGTAAAAGAACAACCAAACAAGGGGTGGTTATGGAAGGAAGTGAAGATAGGACAGGGTGAGGGCACTAGATGACAGAGAGTGAGGGAAAAGGAACTGGCCAAGGACAGTATCAATGGGTTGGAAATAATATTTTAAAATTTCTTTTTGTGTTTACAGTTCACACACTAGGGAGTCTAGGGCAGCAAGATCACTAAAAACCTTTGGTTTTCTGATAATTTATTAAAACTCAGCATATGAAAGGTATAAAGTATTTTACCCAGTTCAAAGCTTTCAACTATTTCTTCATATCTATTGACCAAAGGATGCTCTCTTTTTAAATTCTTTCTTCAATTAGTGAATTGGTCCAATTTACTCTTCCTCTACACAAGGCTGCTGGTAAGATTACCTCAGGAATTCTTCCAATGACACCCATCTACCCACAATTTCCTTTGGAGATGTTTCTTACTTTCCTCTTTCCTTTTTCCCCTCATTTTATATGATTAATCTGCCTAAACAGTGACCTTTCACTCCCTCCCTCTCCCCCATACAGGCTTCACATGGTTCAAGCTGTCTTGAACTGCTTCTGACTATCCCTGACTCTTAGATACTCCGAAGCTCTGAAAATTATCTCCACCAAATTCTTTAAATTATCTAGGCTACCATATGTTTATTCACATGCATGAAAAAGCACATGCACATTGGTCAAGCAATTTATATTTTTCATGAAGCTTTTGTAGCTACCAGTTTGTTTTATTACTAAATCTTGGAGAAGTAATTAATTACGCAATTTGTTTTATAGATGAGAAAGCTGAGTAAAGGTAAAAACATCACAACTCCCTAAGTGTCTAAGTATCACGTATAAACTAGTGACTATGACTTAAACTGAATTACAGTTCCTTCTTTTTTCTCACTAGACTTTAAAAGTATGTCAATTGTAGGGGCACCTGGGTGGCTCAGTCAGTTAAGCATCTGACTCTTGATTTCAGCTCAGGGCTCAGGTCATGATCTCAGGGTCCTGAGACTGAGCCCCACAGCCCCACACAGGGCTCCCTGCTGAGCATGGAGCCTACTTAAGATTCTCTCTTCCCCTCTCCTTCTACAACCCCCACCCGCTCAGACACATTCTCTCTCTCTCTAAAAAAAAAAAAAAATTCCAATTGTCAATTTTAACAATAATAGTTAATGCTTATTAGGTATTTAATAAACCATAGTTTCTTATCTGTAGAAATGAGAATTTAAAAATCTACGTCATCTATTAAAAAAGACTAACTCTGATCCACCTGTAACTATATGGGAATAAAATAGGTCATATCTTACAGTGTCACTGCAAATATTAAATGAGTTAATAAATGTTCAGTATTTAGAACAAGACCTGATACAGAATAAGCACTCAATAAATGTTTGGTGTTTTTAAAAAAGAAGGAAAGATGAAAGGAAAGGAGGGAAGGAGAGGGGGAGAGAGAGAAGAAGAAAATTTGGTTAAAATTAAAACATTTCCTTATAAATAATGTTTTGCTTTTTGCTTGTTCAGTATTCTAACACCCACTGGGTCATCATCTATCTTTAATAATTACAGAAGTTGCAGTAATGACTACAGAATTCTCATATGATCTTATGTGGAAGGAATTATAGCTTCTTGGTATGAAGTAGTCCGTTTGACTCAGTTACCAAAGCTAGTCCAAAATCAAGTATAATATCTGGGTAGTCTATCCTATAATAAAATTTAAGAAAAAATTGTTTTATTTAGATAGAATCCAAACAAATATGTTTTTTAAAGACAATCATGGATATGTGGCCAATATTTTCATTTGAATATCAAGTAATTTGAGATTCTGATAAACAGCCAAATAGGATGTATATCATGCCATGTTGAACACTCATCTAATATGGATGTAGGTTAAACATGAGATCAATTTCAAAAGGCAGGGCTGTAGCCAATACATCATCTGTTCACAAAAATCAGAGCTGAGAACTGCCAGAGCAGGTGGAAAGGAGGATGCAACAACTGCATATAAATTCCCCTCAAATATCTGGCTCATCCCTGAACTGAACAAGCATTGTCATGGCTCTAAGAAACTCTATTAAAAGTAATATCTGGAAGCTGAAAAAGTAAGCCTTAAGAAAACTTTAGCAAAACAAATCTAGCAATATACAAATAGGATAATATATCATAACCAAGCAGGATTTAGATTCATAATGCAAAGCTTGTTTAAAAATTCAAAAATTAATCAATGGAATTTACCATACTAATTGGCATCTCAATAAAGATAGATTAGACGAATTTAGTACCTATTCATGATTTTTTAAAAAAACTGTCAGCAAACTACATGCAGAAGCAAATTTCCTCAACTGATAAAGAGCATTTATGAAAACCTCCAGGTAAATTTTTAATTAATGATGACTATCTGAGTGCTTTCCTCCTGCTATCAAGAAGAAATATTTGCTTTCACCACTGCTATTCAACATTGTACTGGATGTCCTAGCTGGTAAAATAAGGCAAGAAAAGGAAATACAGATTAGAAAGGAAGACATAAAAATTGTCTTTTTTCACAATTATTAAGAATATAGAAAATCCTAAGGCATCTACTGAAAAAGCTGTAAGAACTATTAAGTAATTTTAGCAAGCTCATAGAAAAAAGGTTAATAAACAAAAAGAAGTCCATTGTGTTTCTAAATACTAGAAGCAAATAATTATAAAATTTAGAAAACAGTATCATTTAAAATAGCACCAAAAATATAAAACTATTTGGCAGAAATTTAACAAAATTTATATAAGACTATACACTGAAAATAGCAAAACGTTGCTGACAGAAATTAAAGACCTAAACAAATGGAAAGACACTGCATGCTGATGGACTGGAAGATGTTATTGTCAAAATGTCACTTCTCCCCAATATAATCTATAGATTTACCACAACCTTGGTCAAAATTTCAGTACACTCTTTTGTAAAAATTACTGAATTCTAAATTTATATGAAAATGCTAAGAACACAACAATGAAAGCAATTTTGAAAAAAAAGAATAGTTGGAGGACTCATAATATCAGATGTCAAGTTAATATAAAGCTAAAGTAATCTATATATGATATATGTATGTATTATAAAGCTAGGTAATCCAATAATGATAGATATATCAGTTGAACAGAACAGAGAGCTCAGAAATTGACCTACATTTATATCATCAACTGATTTTCCACAATAGGACCAAAGTATTTCACTGAGAAAAGGATGGACAGATGTATGCCAAAAATTCACCTTGACTGCTATCTCATTCCAAATGCAAACATTAAATCAAAATGGATAACCTAAATGTAACAGTGAAAACTATAAAAGTTCTAGAAGAAAACAATAGAGAAATTAATTGTTACCTTGGATTAAGGAAAGATCTCTTAGTTAGGACTCAAAAAGCATGAGTCATAAAAGAAAAATTTCATTAAGTTGAACACCAAAATTAAGAATGTTTTATCTTCAGAAGACATTGTTAAGAACATGAAAAGACAAATCACAGACTGAGAAAAGATATTTGCAAAACATACATCTGATAAAAGATTTATATTCAGAATATGTTAAATAAATTTTCAATTCAACACCAAGAAGACAAACAACCTAATAAGAAAACGGACAAAAGATTAGAACAGACACTTCAAAGACTTTATACAACTGATGAATAATCACATGAAAAGATGCTCAACTTCATTAGTTACTAGAGAAATATAAGTTAATATCACAAACGAGGGACCACTACACAAACTGAGGAAGGCTAAAATGTAACAGAACCGATCTGGTGTGGGCCAGAATGTGGCGCAAATGCATCTTATAAATTGCTGTTGGGAATGCAACTTCCTAGAGCCAATTTGGAAAACAGTTTGGTGGATTTGTCAAAATGCAGTTTCTTCTGCACTATCACCAAAAGATAGTGAGAAGGAAATGAAAAGAGAAGCAGCAGATTGGGAGAAAATATTCTAAATACATACTATATCTGACAAAGGATTCAGTCCAGATTAAACAAAGAATTTCTAAAAATCAATAATAAAAAAACAACCCAATAAAAATGGATTAAAAACTAAGATAGTGGGGGTGCCTGGGTAGCTCAGTTGGTTAAGTGTCCGACTATTGATTTTTGCCTCAGGTCATGGTCTCAAGGTCATGAGATTGTTGGCTCTACACTCAGCACAGAGTCGGCTTAGGATTCTCTCTCTCCCTCTCCCTCGCCCCTCCCCTCCCTCAGGCTTGCTCGCTCTCTCTCTCAAAAAAAAAAAGTATACTATATATATATAGTGAGGAGTAAGTAGAAGATAGCAAGAGGGAACCTTTGGTGGCAGTGGAAATGTTCTATGTCTTGGTTGGGGCAATGGTTACCTAAGTGTATAAGTTTATCAAAAGTTCAATTTGAACATATAAAATCTGTGGATCTCACTATATAAATTGTATCTCAATTTTAGCAAACTAAAATTAATACATGCAAGTTATGTTATTCATTGATTTACTCTTTTCTTTAATCAGCTTGTAATAATCTTGATTTCATACTGTTTGTATACTATAATATGAAAGTATTTTGTAAATTAAAAAGTACCACAGTAGTATAAAGTATTATTAGTGCTACCTCAAGAAAGTATTTCTTATCTGTCCTGGGGCACCTGAGTGGCTCAGTCAGTTAGGCATCCAACTCTTGATATTGGCTTGGACCGTGATCTCGGGATCGAGCCCTAAGTCATGCTCCATGCTTGGCAGGGAGTCAGCTTGAGATTCTCTCCCTCCTTCTCCCCTGTCCCACCCCACCCACACTCTCTCTTTCTCTAAAAAAATAAATAAATCTTTTTAAAAAATACTTCTTACATGTCCTAAAATCACCTCTTGTGAGTTTCAAGAGGTATCTCTTGTTTCTAATGATCCAGGGTTTGATAGAAAAATTTAATATTTAACCTATCCTTTGTGACTAGATTTAAATAAAACACCGTATTAGTCTCTCTTGTAGTCTCCTCTCATTGCAAATTCTCTCATTCTCTAATAAAATTAGGTATTCTTTTCCATACTGTTCACTAATTTTTATACTGATACATGATATCCTAGAGATGAATGGACCTCAGCATAATATTTTCAATATCCTTCTCAATAAGGATCAGTCACGTATTTACTGACCTTTGTGGTTATAAGAGCACATTGGGCTAATGTCTTTAGGAGTTTCCTAAATCTTTCATTTGTTCATAATTACTAATTTTGCATCAATGCTACTTATAAACATAGTTTAATAATGTCCTTCTAATTCTTAGCTTCTCTAGCTATGGCCACTGCTCTCTTGACCCTCCGTCATCTGCTATCCACTCTCCGAGTGTATGTCATCGACAATTCCTGCAAGCAAATGTCTATCTTTCAGTTGTTGGCACCCTTATCTTCTCTAGTCTGACTTCCCTGGATATCTTACCTTGACTGACTTCTTAGATTCCAGACCAGCAAACACACTTCTGACCACAGATTATCATAGATTGCCTACCCCCTGAACTGACTTCCTCTTTGACATCCTTCAGAGATCATTAACACCTGAGTTCCTTAACTGTTGCTCTAGTACCAGGTCAGACCCTGTGCATTGTACTCTCCAGAGCCTAGTGGTACGAGTCCTTCAAACTCTGTCAGGTTATGGCATCAATAACTGACAGGAATCTTGGAAGAATAAAAACTGGCTTCCATCTTTTAAAAAGTCTTAGCTAATATATTTTTAATGAAGTCCATAGAATTTTAATCCAATGTGGTGAATAAAAATAGATCACAGTGTGTTAAAATGAAAGACAATAATGAGAAACGAAGGGAGAGTCAGACAGAAATCAAGAGTCAGCGAAGGAATAAAAGAGACAATGAGGCAGAGAAACACAAAGAGGAGAGAGACCGAGCAAAATAGGGAACCAAGAGTGAAGAACTGACAGAGACAGAGAAAGAAATACAGAAATGAGTAAGAGATAAGGAGAGAGAAAATTAGACAGAGTCAAAAGGAGAGAGAAGAAACACAGAGGTCAAGGATCCTTGGACAGAGAAAGAGAGGGAGAAGAGGCAGCCCATTCTTCTCTGTCTCCCTTCCCAATCATCCATCTCTTCTGGGGGGAAAAAAAAGCCACCAAAAAAAAAAAAAAAAAAAAACACCCACAAAATCAAAAACAAACAAACAAAAATCATGGAAACTCCAAATGGAACTGATAATTCACTTTGCTGTAGTGGGAATGAGGGACGTGGGGATTCGATTTCAATGAGTGCATGGAGAAAGGATGGAGGTTATACATGCACAGAAACAGCTAGCACCTCTCTAGTAACCTTCTGCCTGTTCCTACATCCTTTCTCCAGCTGGCTTGAAAATTATCCACACAGTAAAGAAGAAGAAATTGATGGGGCACCTGGGTGGCTCAGTTGGCTAAGTGTCTGCCTTCAGCTCAGGTCATGATCCCAGGGTCCTGGGATTGAGCCCCGCATCAGGCTCCTTGCTCAGTGGGGAGCCTGCTTCTCCCTCTCCCTCTGCCTGCTACTCCCCCTGCTTGTGCTCTCTCTCTCTCTAATAAATAAATAAGATCTTTTTAAAAAAATTTTAAAAAAAGAAGAAGAAATTGAATCTAATGAGGCAAAGACTTCTGACCAGAGGAAGGAAACTGGCCAGCTCCATGCCTTCTCTTCCCTCAAGACCCAAAGGACATCCTTCAAGGAACACAAGGATTCTTCTTCCTTTTCGTTGCCCAGAATACTCTCCACCCTGAGAAATACCCCTAACTTTCAAGTCCCAAACCAACCCATTCCCCTTGTTCAGGGAAAGAGTTTTGTCCATCTCCGTCATTTGGGCATACAAGACCTGCTACACAAAAGTCATCAGTAAGTGTCCCTTAAATGAACATGTATACACTGATTCTAGACATATAAGTATATACATACATATATTACACATATATTTACTATTTATATTGCATCAACTTTTATAAGGTTTATACATAGTACTAAACAAAAATGTTCTAGGAATTTCCCTCTAGATCTATTCTCCCCAGTGTTCTCAACCACACTGATGTCATCATCATCCCAACGATTCACTCAGCACAAACTCTCTCACCTAATCAGTAAGGCCTGTTGATTTTGTCTGCTAAATGTCTCCTAATTTATCCCGCATGTCACGCAGCCACATGCCAAGAGAAAAGTCAAACCCTTCGGAATGGCTTCCCTAATCTTTTCCATCCTCCACACTGTTGCCAGTATCCTTTCCAATCAAGTCACATTCTTCATGAAACACCTTCAAGAGAAATCCATAAGGAAATAACTCCCCATTTCCTTCAGAATTAAAATCAAATTTTCTATTTTGGTACTGGGAACTTTCCTAATTACACCCAACCCACCTCCAAATAGTCATTTCCCACCATTCTCCCTCCTCATCTCTAACCACATCACATTTGTCATCAATCCCTAAACCTCATTTTTCTCCTCCATCAGGCCTCTTTCCATGGACATTTACATTTACCTCCCACCTTCCTTCCACCCCCACTTCTCCACATCTAGATCTTTGAAAATTCAGCCCAAGTTGTACCTTGTTCCTCAACCTGATAATCATCCCTAGGGAGAGTTAGTCATTCCTGTCTCAGGGTTTCCAATACACACAAAATATGTATTTATTATAGCTCATATCATAGCATGTGGTAATTATTTTAGTATCTTTCTTCTCCATTAGACTACAAGTTGTACAGGTATTGACACTGTCCTATTGACTTTTGAAAATATTCCAGGGCTTATCATAGAACCTGTGTGCAGTGTGGACCCGATAAATATATGAAAAATTAATAAACATACCTTTCTGTGCTTTAATTAGTTGCTTTCCAATTTCTAGTGTCACATAGGCAGTACCATTTAGAACTATGTCAGTTATGGTCTTCCAAGCATTAGGAGAGAGCCTTTCAGTGGGAGAAATAAAATTCCCTGCTGCATTGTTTATCACAATCTAATAAATGAGTAAGGCAAATAATAGAATTTTTTAGATAAGGAAGAACATTTTCCCTGAAGAGTTTTTACTTCTGAAACTTATTAACCCAAATAATACAATAAAGCTAAAGTTGATAGTCTGCTATAAAATAATACCATGAGATTTGGTTTGGTTTTACTTTTTTTGAGCCTGTGAAAATCTCCTGTGTTATTTACCAAATCTCAGAATCCTAATCCCTGTCTCAAAATTAGGGTAGAATCTATCATTAAGAAAACAAATACAGATTAAGCATATCTACCATTTGTCTATACTGTATTTCAAGGAATCTCAAAATGTCTTTTAATTTCTGGTGACAGTTTGGCTTAATTTACCCAATGAAACTCTTGGTTGATAAACATGTTTCTTCACTATCAATAAAGATTCTACCTAGTTCTATTAGCAGATTCAGTATTCTTGGTCTGTCTGAAAGTATCTTTAATTTAGAACAGTGCTCTCTTTGAGACTACTGGAGGAAATTGCTTCTTTCCAATATGTGAACCAAAAAACAGCAAAATACACATGCACATCTCAGGTCTTAAAAGGAAAAATTTGGAGTATCTTATAGATTTCTTTACTTGTATCATTCTCCTCTACTGATAGAGATAATCAAAAGTTATTAGGAAAAGCAAAGAGCATGCATCACTTAAACTAGGTATTGTGCTCTTGAATAACTGCTCTTCTTATTTCATAATCTTATTAAATAAAGTGAAATCAAGTTTGTTCTCTATGACTGTAAATGCATTTTTAAAGTATTTCCGAAAGGCAATGGTGTAGCAGTTCACCTAATCTGTTCCCTGCTCTAAGCAAAGCTGGCTCTTTCCTAAGGACAAAAAAATACATGCTTCTCAACACAGCACTTGCTCACATCAATATTTTATTTCCTTAGTGCATCCTTAGCGCATTTTGGTGGGTGGCATCAACATCAAACACCTCATACTTTGGCCTCATCACCATTACACTTACATCAGGATGTCCTGCAACTTTGATCAATTCCGACACAGTGTTTTGCACCATTTCGGGATTCCTCACATCACACTGAATTGCATGAACCTGAAAAATATCAGAGAGAAAAAGGAATCCTAAATTTTTCAAGCTTCTTAAACCAAAAACATGAATAAGTTATTTAAGCATGCTTTAATTCCTAAATCTGAATTAAATAACTCTTTTTTTTTATGTCTGTTTTTTATTTTTTTATTTTATTTTTTTAAAGATTTTTTTTATTTATTTATTTGAGAGAGAGAGAATGAGAGATAGAGAGCACGAGAGGGAAGAGGGTCAGAGGGAGAAGCAGACTCCCTGCTGAGCAGGGAGCCCGATGCGGGACTCGATCCCAGGACTCCAGAATCATGACCTGAGCCGAAGGCAGTCGCTTAACCAACTGAGCCACCCAGGCGCCCTTAAATAACTCTTTTTAATGTACCTTATTTCCAGTTTGAGAAGAAATTTGTTCTGCAGTCGCTTTTAAAACATCAATCTTCCTAGAAATAAACACACAGTACTTTGCATGAGTTCTGAAATGACTTCATATTTTTTTCTTTTTAATTCCATACGTTAAAAAACAAAGAGAATCTATAGCTTAAACAGATGCAATCTTGACAAAATACAAAGGCTATATCTACAAACAAATCAGTTTGAATGAATTCACTTTCTAAAAGTTAAATTTGTACAATTTTTATATATCTAATACTCAATTATTGAATTATTTACTTTTAGACTAGTTGTTTTATATCTACACACAGATTTAAAGTTATTTCCTTAATACAAAAATACTGATTCAAAGGGGTACATGCACCCTGTTGTTTATAGCAGCATTATCAACAATAGCCAAATTATAGAAAGAGCCCAAATGTCTGTCAACTGATGAATGGATAAAGAAAATATGGTATGTATGTATGTATGTGTGTGTGTATATATATATACACATATATATAATGGAATATTACTCAACCATCAAAAAGAATAAAATCTTGCCATTTGCAACAATGTGGATGGAACTAAGAGTATTATGCTAAGAGAAATAAGTCAAAGAAAGACAAATACCATATGATTTCACTCATGTGGAATTTAAGCAACAAAACAGATGAATATAGGGGAAGGAAAAAAAAAGAGAGGGGGGGCAAACCATAAGAGACTCTCAACTATAGAGAACAAACTGAAGGTTGATGGAGGGAGGTGGGTGAGGGATGGACTAGATGCATGATGGGTATTAAAGAGGGCACTTGTGATGAGCACTGGGTGTTACATGTAAGTGATGAATCACTAAATTCTACTCCTGAAACCAATATTACACTACATGTTAACTAACTAGAATTTAAATAAAAACTTGAAACATGAAAAATAAAATAAATAAAATTATTTCCTTAATTACAATAATTTCTGTTCCCCTGCCCGAGCCTCCTTTAGAAAGAAAACACAAGGTGAACTAATATTATATAAAACCTGATATGTATAAAGTTTGTTAGATTTTAGACTGAATTTAAGGATAAAAAAGCACTATATGCATTGTTTTATACTCTTGAGATAAATGTGAAAAATAAACCATAAACATAAATTATGTAGTGTTACAAAGAAAATAATATTTTAATATCTGTAAAAACATCATAATATTTAAAAAAATGTTCTGGCCAATTTGCATTAAAGGAAACATCTGAAAGAAATTCCTTTGGCCCTTTGTAAATTACATAGTGACTTGTCATTCAGATTCTTATTCAGCTTATCTAAAACTTTTACACTATTCCAAATAGGAAGAAGGTGTAGATTTTTTTGACCAGTCTCTAAAGTTCTAGACTTACATAGTTATAGGGTCCCAGGATATGCCCAAGTAAGAAATTCCATCTACATGGCCTTATCCTTCCTACATTTATTACAAGAGATGTTTTGAAACATCAGCCCATCTTACAGAAAATGGAAGGATTATATCCATTATCCTAGTACAAGGCTAACTATCCTTTGAACTATAATCACTCCTACTGAGCAGCCTCAACACAGCACTTTAACCTTAAGCTTCAGGTACAAGAAAAAAAATTTTATCACTGAATTTGGGAAATGTATACATCATCAGTTCCACAATCAATCATTACTGATATTCCTCAACATGACAACGGGGTTACATCCCTGGTAAACCCATCATAAGTTTAAAATACCATCATGTGAAAATGCATTTTAATACACCTAAGCTACTGAACATCATAGCTTAACCTGGCCTACCTTAAATTAGCCTACAGTTGGGCAAAATCATCTGACACAAAGCCTGTTTTATAATAAAATGTTGAATATCTCATGTAAATTTGTTGAATACTGTACTGAAAGTGAAAAACAGAAGGGTTGTCTGGGTACAAAACAGTTGTGTTATCGGTTGTTTACCCTCATGATTGAGTGGCTGACTGGAAGCTGCGATTCAATGCCAGCATCATGAAAGAGCATCTTACCACATATTATTAGCCTGGGAAAAGTTCCAAATTCAAAATTTCAAGTACAGTTTCTACTGAATGTATGTATCACTTTCACACCACCGTAAAGTCGAAAAATCCTAAATTGAATCAATGTAAATCACGGTCCATCTGTATTTCTATCATTACAAATTGTAACTGATTTTTCCAAGGAAATTTATTTAAATAATCTAAAGGATATTTCATAGGAAATTAAGATGAAAAACAAAAGACTCTGGCAAAGAGTGTTTTCAAAATCATGGCACAGAATTGTTTTATAATAGACTCTTGCCAGGCAACTCGCTGAGTGTGACTTACCAGCTGGCGATCACACACTGAGCACCTAGGCTGGACAGAAGAGCTGTCATTCCTTTACCAAGGCCAGTACCTCCCCCAGTGAGAAACGCCACTTTTCCTTGAAAACTATTAGGCGGCAGCATGGCTTTTTGAAGGGGTAGGAAGAATTTAGACCAAAAAGCTTCATTGTTTTGATACAGTATTTTTGTTCCATAACTGAAAAACTGAAAGGGAAAAAAAGATTAATTGAAATTTTCATAAATGCATTTCCACAAAATAGTTGAATTTCAAAAAACTTACTCTTGAATTTATTATTAATCAAATTCTTGGGTTAAAAACTCACTGTAAACATATCGGTATTGTATTTAATCAATTATGACTCTTTTTGTCCTGGAATGTTAAGTAACATAGTGGAATGGTTAAAAGCATGGTCTTTGGGGCAAGATTACATAGGACAGAATTATCTCATTAGTTGTATAACCTTCAGCAAGTGATTTAACCTCTTTGTGCCTCAGTTTCTTCTATAAATGGAGACAATAAAAGAACCTAACTCATAGGACACTGTAAGCATCACAGGAGTAAATATAAGTAAAATACCAAGTCCATTGTTTAGTATATGCCAAGCACTTTATAAATGCTAGTATTATTATTTACAGGGGTTCTGCTTAAATTTAACTTTAAAAAGCACCAACATAGCAAGGAAACAGTGAACAAAACTAAAAGGCAGCCTATGTAATGGGAGAAGACATTTGCAAATGTCTTATGAGATAAAGGGCTAGTATCCAAAATCTATAAAGAACTTAAGAAACTCAACACACAAAAAATAAAAAACCCATCAAGAAATGGGCAAAGACATGAACAGGTATTTCTCCAAAGAAGACAAACAAATGGCTAACAGACACATGAAAAAATGCCCAACATCACTCTGCATCAAGGAAATACAAATCAAAACCACAATGAGATACCACCTCACACTGGCCAGAATGGCTAAAATTAACAACTCTGGAAACAACAGATGTTGGCGAGGATGTGGAAAAAGGGGAATCCTCTTACACTCTTGATGGGAATGGACTCTGATGCAGCCAATCTAGAAAACAGTATGGAGGTTAAAAACAGAGCTACCCTATGACCCAGCAATTACACTACTATGTATTTATCCAAAGGATACCAAAATAGTGATATGAAGGGACACATGCACCCCAATGTTTATAGCAGCAATGTCCACAAAAGCCAAACTATGGAAAGAGCCCAGATGTCCATTAACAGATGAATGGATAAAGAAGAGATGGTATATATACACAATGGAATATTACTCAGCCATCAAAAAGAATGAAATCTTGCCATTTGCAATGATGCCGATGGAACTAGAGGGTATTATGCTAAGTGAAATAAGTCAGTCAGAGAAAGACAAATACCACATGATTTCACTCATATGTGGAATTTGAGAAACAAAATAGATGAACATAGGGGAAGGGAAGGAAAAATAAGATGAAAATTGAGAGGGAGGCAAACCATAAGAGATGCGGAACTCTAGGAAACAAACTGAAGGACTGAAGGTTGCTGGATGGAAGGTGGGTGGGGGGAAGGAATAATTGGGAGATGGGCATTAAGGAGGGCACTTGATGTAATGAGCACTGGGTGTTACATGCAACTGATAAATCACTAAATTCTACCTCTGAAACTAATAAAAAAATAAAAAATAAAAAAAGATCCTAGTTGAAAGATGCACTCTGAAAAAAAAGATGCAAAAAAAATAACATAAAGCATATTCATCTTTTAACAAGAATAATTTGGATAAAAATCACATTCCATTTTTGAATCACTGAAAAAATTATTAAAATTTCCTCATAAGGTTTATTAAATCAAATGCCTCTTCCTATGTTATCTTCTGGATAATAAATTTAGAACAGATAATTATTTGTTACATTTGAAATGGAAAAATAACAACATTTTACACTAAAAATATTTGTATTGCCCTATCTTATGTCTTACAATTCACATTCTCACATTACTTGTGAAAACCACTGCCATTCTCTCACATTTAATTATAAAAACAAACTTTAAGTGTTGAACATAACAAACAATAAAGAGCTAATTTCATTAAGTGCTTACCATATGTCAGAATTTGATATCAAATCAGTTCATCTTCACCACCCTATGAAATAGATATTATTTTTACACCTCACTGGACAGGAGGGACCTAGAGAAGTTAAAAATATTGCCCAAGTCACAAAACCAAGATTCAAATGTGGTCTGACAGGCTCCAGAGCCCTCCCTCATCGGCATCTTATATATTTCCTCACTACTCACTGAACTCCCACAGAGCTTAATGATCACACCAAAGAGGCACATGATATTCCCCATCAGGTCATGGTTGGAAATTAAAACTCCAGAATCTATCATTTCCTGCTAGAATATTCCTGTAAGCTAAGCGGGCTGCCATCAGTTGGTTTAGGATATCTAGAAATTTAGCCTAAAGAAACAACTGGTAATGTGGTCAATGATTTAGGATAAGGCTGTTTATCAACTGGAAATTACACAAGAAAATGCATATGATACAATGTTATATGGGGAAAAAGTATACATGTCCTTAACTATAAATAAAAATATATGCTTGGAAAAAAGACTAACAAAAAAACAGTAAGTAGTAGATTCAATATTTACCATGTGCAAAGGTCTACTAAAGACTTTCAATGTATTACCTCACAACAATCCTATAAGGTAAATTCTATTGTTATCCCCAATTTATAGATGAAAAAGCTGAAACATAGAAAAGTCAAGTAACTAACTTTTAAAGACAAATAGTAAGTAGAAAAGACGACTCAAATCCAAGATGTGTCTGACTTCAGAGTCCATCCACTACTTTCCTTACACAGTTATCATCTCTAGACGATGAGATTATGGATGATTATTTTTGCTTTTTGTTTGGTTGGTGTTTAGTATTTTCAAAATCTTTTCAATAAGTATGATTTGCTTTTATAATCAGGAAAAAGTGTTGTTGAAAGACAGAATTTGAAAACATGTATAAAATAATTGGTAAAGATAAATTTGTAAGTCTGTTTATGTTCCATGCTGGTCATTGTAGTTCCTTTAGCTTCATGTTGACAAAGCATTTTCTTTTTGTATCCTTTTGCCAAAGCATAATAATCCAAGCAACCTACAATAATAATCTTTCTCTACATAAATGGCAGTTTTACTTAAGGCTGCCACCACCTCCAGGACTATTACATTAAGATGATGAATCAGGAAATTTGCACAAGTAGGCTGGTGAGTTTGTCATTTTCCATTATGGATGGATGAAATAATGATGAAATGTTTCATTCCAAAAATGAAAAAAATGTGTTCTAATTGTTCAAGGCTCTAAAATGAATTTTTATTTATTTAGTGTTGATTTGTATAGGGAATATGATGTGGTGCTTTATGAAAGATAAATTAAGTAAATAAATAAAATATTTGCATATACATTTTTTTGTTTATCTTAAAACATTTTCCCAACCTCCCCAATAATAGAAGAAAGAATATAGAGGCAAAAATATAATCACTTTGATAATAATTCTTAGTATCTAAAGGTATTAGGTTACTACATAGCACAGGCTTACCTGTTGTATTTTATTTGATCTAAACAATACTGATTTCTCCCACCAAACCAAAAGTGAAGAAATTGATATGCTATTTTAATTCATATTACCTTCTGATAATTCATAGCATATATGCTATTAAAAATTAAATTCAATCCATCTGTTTGCCTAAAAACAAGTTGTTCATTTCAATATTAAGACACATAGGTATGCACAGACCTCACAGAATCATGTTTTATTCGGTCTCCTACTTCTACAAAGAAGGATCCTGAATAACCTGAAATAGCATTTTGGCCTTTTTGAGTCATAAAAAGTGGATACAAAATAGACTTTTAAGTTTTCAAATCTTGCTTTGTATTTTTTCTAGAAGTAAGTTGTCTTCTGAAAATAAATATCTTTCATATCAAGATTGATTTCTCTGGACATCTTTATTTTTTTATTTTTATTTAAATTCAAGTTAGTTAACATGTAGTGTATTATTAGTTTCAGGGGTAGAATTTGGTGATTCATCAGTTCCATGAAACACCCATTGCTCATTACATCAAGTTCCCTCTGTAATGCCCATCACCCAGTTACCCCAACCCCCCAACCCACCTCCTCTCTAGCAACCCTCAGTTTGTTCCCTATAGCTGAGTCTCTTTTATGGTTTGCCTCTCTGTTTTTATCTCATTTTATTTTTCCTTCCTTCCGCTATGTTCATCTGTTTTGTTTCTTAAATTCCACATATGAGTGAAATTATACGGTATTTGTCTTTCTCTGGACAGCTTTAAAATCTAAAATTCTTAAAACTCTCTAACGTCTTTGATTTTGGCAAACAAATTTACTTATCAGAAGTTCTAAAATCTCCCCTCCCCCCAAAAAACCCAGCTATCATCTGCCTTCTGCTCCATACTCATGACTCTCCCACATCATATAAACAGTATCTTCCTCCTTCATGTGATCCTAAATGATAGCATCTAAACTAATGAAAAGTGATTATACTTCTAATCCTCAGAATGGCAATTCTTTTAAGAGTCTTGACTGTCTCTTCCCTAGAGGATGAAGACTATATAGCATTGAGATTTAATCTTAAATTACCTAAGTATCTTGGCTGGTCTCGAATGCTAGAATAAACGCCTACAATAAAGGCAGATTGGTGATCCAAGCCAGATGTTTTGTTAGGCCTGCCCAGTGTTTTAAAATTTTTGAGCCAAAATTTGGATACCGGGAGAATTCAGATAAAAATCAGAAGCTCTAGCAACACTTAGGTCCAGCTTCTAATAAGACTGAGTTAATGCGGGCGCCTGAGTGGCTCAGATGGTTAAGCGTCTGCCTTCGGCTCAGGTCATGATCCCAGGGTCCTGGAATCGAGTCCCGCATCGGGCTCCCTGCTCCTTGGGAGCCTGCTTCTCTCTCTCTCTCTCTCTGTCTCTCATGAATAAATAAATAAAATCTTTAAAAAAAAAAAGACTGAGTTAATGCCCCCTTGACACAACACCTGAGCTCCAACCAGTCCCCACACACACAGGTAAAGTGAACCCTTTTCACTGGGCAACCACTGTCATTTATAGGGCCATCCAGAACTTGAGGCATTTGAGTACATGACTCCTCATCTAAATAAAACCCAAGAATCCAATACACAATAGAAAGGGGAAAAATGATTTTTCTTTTTTTTTATACCAATGTAAAAATAATCGTTTAATGTTCTAGGTATACTATTAAGAAAACTGAGTTTCAAATCTGTAAAAATCATTATTAACAGACCCTCACACAGAATTTGTGGAGCTAAGGAAGGTAATATTTAAATAACTCTTAGAAATTTTACCATGATTGTCACCATTACTAATTGACTGGGCCTCCACATTAAAATCCCATACCTCAAAAACACTGATGTCCATGGGGTGCTGGATTGCTCAATTGGTTAAGCATTTGCCTTCAGCTCAGGTCATAATCTCGGGATCCTGGGATCGAGCTCCACCTCAGGTTCCCTGTTGAGCAGGGAGTCTGCTTCTCCCTCTCCCCCTGCCCCTCCTCCCCACTCCTGCTCTCTCTTCCTCTCTCTCTCAAATAATCTTAAAAATAAATAAACAACAACACTGATGTCCTCCAGAGTCAAAAATACAAAAATTAAACTCTTTAGCATGACATTCAAGTAGAAAAGTCAACCTACCTTCAACCTACATTCCTGACCCTACTTCTAACCAGTTCCACCACTCAGAAGTATACTCCAATACCTACCAACCCCGCAGCACTCCTGAAACTTGCAAAACTTTCTTCTGGCCTTTGCTCCTGATTTATCATCTGCCTGAACTGCCCCCACTTCATTTGTCAACCTAACAGAACCAGCCTTCAAAACCAAGCCAAAGTGTCAAAAACTGTTGACACTTTTGAACATGTGTCTGTTAAAAATGGGCCAAATGAATCCCTCCCTCCAGCAGGATCTCAGTTTTCTGCACCAGACTGTGAGCACCCAGGAAGACAGAACAGTCTCCATTCATTACTATAATAGGGTTTCTAACACCAATTAGACATTCAGTAAATGCTTGTTTTATTGCCTGTAACCTGACTGGCCAGACTCCAAAGCCATCAAAAGTACACAAGTGCAGACAAGTAGAGTCTTATGGAGCTATGGCTACAAATCCAGCTCTCTGTCTCATCAAGTTGAAATAGTCACTTCCAATGACTCTAAATTATGCCATCTTAAAAATTAGTTTAACCCCCCCAAATCCAAATCTATTGATATATGAATATTAACAAGTTATTTGCAAATAGAAAAACTGGGCAAAGGCCTTAAAAAGATAGTCCACATGCAAAAAATACAACCATATTTGTAACTGGGTGAATGTAATTAAAGAAGGTATCATTTTTCTCTCACAAGATTGGTAAGGTTCAAAATTTCATAATACATAATACAAAAAATAGCTTATTAAAGTCACTCTTAAAATCTGTTGATAGGAGTTGGGGCAACTTCTTTGGAGGCCAATTTGTAACATATATCAAAATATTATCCAAAATATACACACCGTTTAACCCAGCAGCTCCACATTTAGGAATTAATCCGACAGATATATTCATTCATTTGGGTGGGAGGGAAAAGCTATGTTCAAAGATATTCACTAAGATGAAAATGAAATTAACAATTCTATTCACAATCACATCAATGGGAATAAAATGCCTACTAATAAATGTAATGAAAGTATAAGATTTATAAACTAAAAGCTCATAAGAGATTAAAGAGGACCTAAATAAATAAAAAGACACCCTGTGTTCATGGATTGGAAAACTTAATTTTGTTAAAATGGCAATACTCCCCAAACTGATTTACAGATTCAATGCAATTCCTATCAAAATTCCCAGTTGGCTTTTTGCAAGTTGACGAGCATATCTCAAAATTCATTTCTAGGGACTCAGAAATGCAAGGGATGCAGAATAGTCAAACATATAATATACAAAAGCATTGTTTGTAATCAAAAAGACTAGAAAACAATCTATCAGCATTTCAATAGCAGATATACCTAACCAATTAGGGTACAACCATATAACAAAATACTGTGTATCTTTTAATAGAATATATTCTATTCTAATAACAATATATGGTTATTCAATCACTCAACAAATATTTGTTGAATACCAACAATGCAAGGCATTACATGTTAAGGAAAATAATCCAAGGTAGGGAAATATATATAAAATGTTCCCATTTGTGTGGTGTCTCTTAATGAAAATATTTTCATACATATGTTGACGTATGAACAAAAATTGTTGGAAGGATCCACAAAAAACTATTCATAGCACTAATCTCTTGGGAGAGGGACTTTCTGTACAGTCACTACATATCCTTTTGTATTGTGTAGTGTTGGATAGGTTCACAAATTAGTTTTTTATTAAAAATAGTTAACATAGGGGCACCTGCATGTCTCAGTCAGTTGAGTGTCCAACTCTTGGTTTCAGCTCAGGTCATGATCTTGGGGTTGTGGGATCAAGAGCCCAGCATAGGGCTCCCCACTCAGCGGGAGTCTGCTTCCCCTCTGCCCCCCCACCCCCCTTGTACACTCTCTCTCTCTCTCTCTCTCTCTCTCAAATAAGCAAATATTTTTAAAAAACTAGTTACCACAAAATCAAATCATATATGCAAGCACACAATATAATAAGGGTATAGAGGAAAACAAAGTTACAGCAAGAACACTAGCATATGATCACTGTTAGAAGAATGTTATTTAAAGTGTAAGTACTATATATTCCACACTTATATGTGAGCTATACTTCTAAGGAAAATGAAACATGACATATCTATTTTTGTGGGGTTTCTAAGTACCTGTTAGTTTAGGTTAACATGAATATTTTTTAAGAATAAATTTATCCTGGGCGCCTGGGTGGCTCAGTTGGTTGAGCGACTGCCTTCGGCTCGGGTCATGATCCTGGAGTCCCGGGATCGAGTCCCGCATCGGGCTTCCTGCTCAGCGGGGAGTCTGCTTCTCCCTCTGACCCTCTTCCCTCTCGTGCTTTCTATCTCTCGTTCTCTCTCTCTCTCAAATAAATAAATAAAATCTTTAAAAAAAAAAAAAGAATAAATTTATCCTGGGCGCCTGGGTGGCTCAGTTGGTTGGGCGACTGCCTTCGGCTCAGGTCATGACCCTGGAGTCCCGGGATCGAGTCCCGCATCGGGCTCCCTGCTCAGCGGGGAGTCTGCTTCTCCCTCTGACGCTCTCCCCTCTCATGCTCTCTCTCTATCTCATTCTCTCTCTCAAATAAATAAATAAAATCTTTAAAAAAAAAAAAAGAATAAATTTATCCTGACTCAAATTCACAGGATAAGAGCTTTGCAGACTGGGCCTTGACTGTCATATAAAAATGTCAGCTTGGTAAAGACCTGACAACCTTATTTTTCAAAGGATGACTTTGAAAAATGGGTATTTTTGCATTCTCAATGCAACTCGATAGTCTGTGCACACAGTAAGCCTCCAGTAACTACTCCCCAATGTATTTTGTCCAGTTGTTAGAAGGCACATGTCTGTGCCTTGCATGCACTTTTCAATGTCTAGACCACTACCACTTCAGCACAGTGGAGGTGGCTCTTAGCTGGAACCATCTGGAAATACAAGAGGGAGCTGGGCAGGATGCTCTACTTGATGCTCCAGCACAGAAACAGTGCTGCAGAATGAAGAATTGTCCCGCCCACGAATACCAATAGCAATCCTACAGACTGTAAAAGAACTGAAGAGCCCAAACTCTACCCACACCTATGGCTTGCCACAGGCCATGTTGTACTCAAGCTCTCTGCATGTGTGGATTGCTTGAGTACCTCTACCCTCTCCTTCACTTAAAGCAGGGCACTGCACAGAGGCCACTGATATTCTAAGCTTCTGCAGTTCACAGATCTCATTGCCACAGCAACTTGAAGGTAAGGCTGAGCAAATATAAAAGAAAGTAAGCTGGACTCCAAGCTGCAGTGGCTAGGCTGAATTATGTAGTTGTTGCCCGTAGCAAGACAGAAATTACATTTTTAAGTAATGATACACCTTATAGCAATGAACATGAGTCTTTGAAAAAGTAGTTGCTCTGAGCTTCAGGGTATATTTCCCATTTTTATTACAGTTCTTACCTGCCTGCAGTTAGATGTGGACCAAACAGATGCTTCACGAATACTTCCCAATAAAGGGAGATGAAATCAAGGAGATAAATTAGCAGGCAGTTTGAAATTTTGAACTGGGGTCTTCACTCCTGCTTACCTCTCATTTGAGTAAACTCACTGATGCCCATCACATTAGTCATAACTAACATGACTATCTTTTCTGAGCCAAAAAAATAACACCCCTGTTCTTAAAAAGGCTTTGTTTTGGTTTGGGAATTTGCATATATGAAAAAATATTAGAGATAAACATATTATGATTTGGTATGGAGTTAACTCATTTATCTATTTTTAACAAGTTTTTAAGGAGCATCTCCTATGCCCTAGGCACTCTTCTAGGAAATGGCAATACAGCAGTGAGCAAAACAGATACAATATTCTACTTGAGAGATTATTTTTAGAGGGTGGGGATAAATTAAACAAAATATATACTTAGCATATTAAAAGCTAATAAACGCTGTGGGGAAACATATGTGTTTAGAGGGCTACTCTATACTGTTCTGCATGCTATGTTGAGAAGGAATGTAGGAGGTAAGGTTGGAAGCAGGAATGATGCTTCTGTAGCAGGCCAGGCAAGAGGTAATGATGGCTTAGACCTGGATGCCATCATCAGAAGGGGTAGGAAGTTAGCAAACGAAATTACTTCCTGGTAGGAAGGGCCCCAAAAATGAGGAGATAATAAATTATCACTGTACTTAATATTGTCTGGTCCAATTATTTCTTGCCTCAAAGCCAACCTCAGCACATGTTGACCTATTTCACCAAAGGCAGATAAGAGGCCCCCCACTTTCCTGAAAACATCAAGTCCATTCAGCTGAGAGAGACTTCTCCACCTCTCTCCCTTACACCTCAGTATTCTGTTACTCTTTGCATTGCCTTTGTGTTTTAGAAAGTAAGATTTAACTCTGAGCTAAAAGGAAACAGAGACCAGTCAGACAGGTGTTGGTCTAGGGTTGAAGTAACGAGGGCAGGAGAAATAAAGACAACACTTTCCACACAAATTTAAAATGTAGTCCAGCCTGAATTCAGAAGCCAACCAGCTGGAAGTGGTGAGCAAGAAGGGAGAGTTGACATGGCTACTTGTTGGGTGCTGCTATAAATGACAGGATTGACATAGGAAGAGCCAAGTTGGAGGATTGAAGACATTGAGTTTTGTATTAGAGACGCCATACCTGCAACACCTGTGGGACATTCAGGTGAACACACCTAACCTGCGGTTGGAAATACAGTTTTGGAGCACAGAAAATAACTCAGGGCTAAATGTAAACGGCAACATTATTCAATAATTGCCAAAGCCTGCAGTTCTACCACTGATGCAATGCAGCGTGGGTGTTTCTCCAGACTGGAAGGGACCAAAGTATAGTTGTCCCATTACTCTTAACTTACTTATATTTACCCAGGCATTTCTTTTTTTGTTGTTATGTTAATCACCATACATTACATCATTAGTTTTTGATACAGTGTTCCATGATTCATTGTTTGCGTATAACACCCAGTGCTCCATTCAGTACATGCCCTCTTTAATACCCATCACCAGGCTAACCCACCCCCCACACCACCCCCCTCTAGAACCCTCAGTTTGTTTTCAGAGTCCATGGTCTCTCATGGTTCGTCTCCGATTCCACCCCTTCATTTTTCCCTTCCTGCTATCTTCTTTTTTTTTTTAACATATAATGTATTATTTGTTTCAGATGTACAGGTCTGTGATTCATCAGTCTTACACAATTCACAGCGCTCACCGTAGCACATACCCCCCCAATGTCTATCACCCAGCCACCCCATCCCTCCCACCCCCCACCACTCCAGGAAACAAACTGAAGGTTACCCAGGCATTTCTGATTCCAAGGTGAATCATCACCTCAGGGAGAGAACAGCATAGGATAGCTGAGAATGCTAATCATTTTCTACCTGGAATTTTCTTTAAAACAAAGGGTTGCCAAACCTTGACGGAATGCCTTTTATTATGGGCTGTAGACAACCCTAACTTTAGAAATTCCCTCCCCTTTTGATGTGTTTTATAATGATCTTTGTGTAGATGTACATATTTTTTAATATTCTAAAATCAGCTTTATAGTTTTGGGAGGAAGTTTGTTTTGAAATTTCTTCACATGCATATTTGAGCTCTGAAACCACCATTCATCTATGGGACTCCCTCTAGTGACTCCTTCAAGGCCTCTTTCTCTTCGCCTGATACATCCAATTCATCTCCAGTCCCACATATTTTACCTCCCAGTCGGTATCTTTCCTCTCTATCCACCACTTGACTTCACAGGTCCGTATCTCCTGTCACCCACAAATACAGAGGTCATACTTTGTCATCTCTTGTCTCTGGCCTCCAGTGTCTCCCCTCTCCAGCCCGTCTGCGATGCTGCCCTCCAGAATACTGCAAATCTGCTCATGCTACTTTTCACCTTAAGATCGATCTATAGCTCCCTGGTAGCTGCATGAAGTCGATTCCTTAGCTTCACACAGCATGTCAAGTCCTTGTGACTTGACTCTTGTCCATCTCTCCAGCCTCTTTTCCCTCTGCTTTACCCCCTTGAAATCTGCACTCAGGAAAACAAAATACACAGGGTTCCCCAAACATAAACTGTTTCCTACCTTCCTATCTATACCAAATCGATCCCCACATTACTCAACATTCATCATTCAAAGGTAGTTCTAAGAGTTCCGATGCCTTCCCTAACACTCCCAGACAGAATTAACATTCTTATCTCCATCCCTGTAACCAGTACCCCTGGTAAGTGCCCTCTCTCAGTGGCATGGCCCTTAGCTTAAGGGCCAAAGACAGAAATCTGGGCTTAATTTCAGAGTACATCCAAACCACAAAGTCCAGTTTGTCTTAGTCCTACATAGCTCTAATGCTGCCCATAGTACAGACTCCTATCACTTTTGACTTCCCGTCTCCCTATCTCAAGTCTTACCTGGTAATATTACTTCCCTGCTCACAATTGTGATGGTGCTATATCACCTCAATATGGCCCAATCTTCCTAATTGCCAAGGCCTCTCAATTTACCTCCTAAGTATCACTTTCACTTGACTTTGAGTTTCTCTGCATCTACAGCCATTCCTTATCTGAGGCCACCATGAAGAGAGGAATACCCAGATCTGATTACATGCCTCTGTTTTTACCCCCACTCCCATGCTGTCAGGACAAAGCTCTCACTCTTTAATGTGGCACACTGGCTGCTCATTAGCTTCATTAGCCTCTCCCCACCTGCCTCCCTACCCTCTACCTATACACTTTAGCCTGGCCCTTTACACAAGCCACTCTCCCACCTAGTACTTTCTCAATATTCCTCCCCTCAGCTAACTCCTGTTCATCCTTCAGGTCTCAGCCTAGATGTGTACCCCAAAATATATTCCATAAAAATTGTACACTCCTCCCACTGGGAGTGGGAAATGCTTCTTCCCCAGTCCTGACGTTTCCTTCCCAGAGGGGAGCTCAGTTAGTGTAAGTCCGGGCTTCTTTCCACACCCTTAGTTTCCTGGTCTCCAGAGATAGTTTATCTGACTGGTACATTTTGAGACAATAATTGGGCACGAGTAGGCCTTCAGCCTTCCTCCTCTTGAGAGTTAGCTGCCCTCAGAGAGCAATTCTACTGTCCTTCTGAGGCAGCAAGTCTGCCTAATTCAGAAAGTCCAGTTAACAGGGCCAGTTGGCTCTCACATGGAATGGTAATACGTGATACTTTGGCCTCTATCTTTACTCTTTGTTTTCCAAACTGGAGAAGAGAGATGCTTTATTTTTGGACCTCTTCTGAGATCAAGAACACTCATCATAATACTTACCATATTATACCATAATGTCATTCTATTATAAGCTTCCCGAGAGCAGGAATCAGCTCTTTCTCATCCTCATATCCCTAGTACCCTGCCTAGCACATAGTAAATGCCCAGTTTGCCATATGAGTGAGTGAAGCCCACCATGCCCTGACCCCAGCAACCTCTCCAGTCTCATCTCCATTGCACTCTTCTCTGACCCTGTATTTTAAACTCCACAATATTAACTTTTTTTTTTTTTTTTTTTAGAAATAGGCTATGCTCCGTCACTTCTTGATATATGCTATTCCTTAGGTCTAGATCATATTTGAGGCCCCATATATTCCAAGTCCTCCTTTAAAAGTCAGCCCTGGAAGCCACCTCCTCCATGAAGCCTTCCCTGCCTCCTCCAGGCACACACCATTTTGTTTATATATGCATTCTAACGTACCTCTGCATTTTCAGAGTACTCATATCCTGTGTGACCTACTAGACTACCGTTTTTCAGACATTTATGTATTCTATAAAGCAGAGCAAAAAATACACTTTATATTGCAACACAGTACACACATTCATTCATGTAACAGGTATTTATTACATGTTTACTCTATGCTAGGCACTCTTTTAGGCCCAGAAATACAGCAGTGAACAAAGAGGATATAAATCCTTGCCTCCAAGAAGCTTCTATTCTGGAATTTTAGGTTGGGTACAGAAAGATTTCTTAAGCTTTTCAGATAGGAAAGCTCAGAAAGAAAGAAAACTCAAAACACACAAGGAAAAAAAAATCCACTGGCCTTCCATTTTTCCCTGACAATATTCAGTGTTAGAAGACAATGAAAACAATGTTGATTCAGTTCTAAGGGGAAAACAAACATAATCCATCCAAGCAAAATTATGCCTATGCACCCATCCTTTTTACCAGCACAGACACCTGGAATGATGTTCACCAAGTGTCAAGACTGGTTATTTCTGGGTGGCCAGTTTAGGGTCTTGTGTTACTTTTTTTTAACCATATTACCTGAATTCATATTAGTCAGGTATCATTTTTATAAAAATCCTAAAGTTATTATAATCTCTTGATAAAAACAAAAGGAAAGGAAGTATGGCAGTGTGCATCACAGACATTAATAATTAATCCACAAAAGGAAGAATGGGAAATTAAAAAAAAAAAAACAGGTTTCACAAAGTAAACTTAACCTTACTACATGAGATGAATTCTGGTATTTCATACTCTATTCTATTTTTCTTAAAGGCATTTTGCTCCACAAAATTGATTTCCATGTCCACTCATGATTATCCATAGCTTGAAAAATATATATGAGGCTTAACGATAGTACAGATACCTTTTCAACCAAGTTATCTCCAAAGAATGCCCAACATTTAATAGGCACTTAGTTAGCATTTCCTGATAAACAACTTAATGTGTGCACATTTTCCCAAGAGCAACTTGAGAGCAGAGGTCATTTTTTTTTCCATCTTTGCAACCCCAGGGCCGGGCACAGAGCCAGTTTGCAAAAACTGTTTTATAATGATCTTTGTGGAGATCAAAATAAATGTTTGTTGCACTGAATTGAGGCCTACTAGCTAAACAGCACAATTTTAATATAACACTTCATAAATATGATGTTTAACAAATGAAACATTTCTCTTGGTTCTTGGTAACAAATATCCTCAAATTAGGAGTTTTAATTATAATAACTAGTATTTGCCCACAAAAACAGGATGTTCCCTGGAACAACCTCCCACTTCACAGATGTGAAAATGCTTCTCCCAGGAATTCAAACCCAAGGCTGCATGTGCCAGGAAAACAAAACACACCAAAAGGCGCCTTTGCTGGCTCTGAACCCTGATCCTCAAAACTTCTATTTTTCTTAAGCAAAAGAATTTCAAAATTGTCAGATTACAGTTAATTTTTAAATGAGTTCATTTTCTCCCTCTCATACTGTACTGTCTAATAGTGTCAGAAGAGTTGGGGTATGGTCTGTGTGACCCTATTACTACAGTCCTAATGATTTGTTGAGGGGTAGGGGAGACGATGACCTCTGAAGGCTCTTCTACCTCACAGAGCTGTTGTACACAGAGAAAGTTCGAGAAGAAGCCAGAAAACACAGGTTTCTTTCACAATGACTTATAACCAAAATCTTTACAGGAAAACAGTATCAACAAAACCTTAGTGTTGAACAAATACCACTTTTTCAAAGAAAGTTCTCTTACTTGAGAGACTTATCCATACTATTTCCTCATGTTCACATTTGTAACTACTGTCTTCGGTTTTCAAAAAGAACACCATGGCTGCCCATTCTGTTGGACTAAAAAAGGGTTTTTTTTCATGGCTGGCAGAATAATTTCTACCCGGCTAAGGAAATTGAACTTTTTGGTTTAGTTTAGTTTATTAAGATTTTTTAATTTGCTTGGGGGAAGGGACTGTCTTGGATATTACTGTTTTCTGTATCTTCCTTTCTCTTTCTTATCCTCTCCAGCTGTCTTCATTTGCATTATTTATTTAGACTCTGGGTCCAGTGGACATACATAAGTTGACAAAACGAAAAGTGGCCTCTCCCAAAGCATGGGGGAGATAGAGGCGGAAGCCAGCCTAAGATACAACTCTCCCAGCTTTATCTCTAGGAAGGGGAGTCTAGACAGCTGGGTTTGGGTTTTTTTCTTATAAAAATTAAGTGAATATGTTTGTATTATATGTTTAATTTGCACCACTAACACCTGAATGGATTTTCCTCATAAAACAAGGACTCATATGAGGATATAAGGCCAGTGCTCCCTCCGGACCCCACTCCCACCCCAGTTCCTCTCCCACCCCTCAAAGGGCCAACGTGTGCAGTGTCCTCCAGTCTTTCTACCTATTTACACACAATTTTGAAGCTTCCAGGGACATGAAAACTTTGAGAGCCACACCATGCACTTCACACACACTTTCTCTGACAGCAGAATGTGACTTTGCTCCTTCTTAACCCCAATCCTCCGGCTCCCACTTCCCTCGCGGGTCCCCGCGCCCCCGGAATCCCCTGTCCTGGCTCCCCGCATCCCGGGGTCGAATCTTCGCTGTGCGCGCCCCCGGGCGCCGTCCCAGAGACCCGTACGGGCAGGGCGCTCGCTGGGGGCGAGCCGGGCCCTCAGTCCCTCCAGCGTCGCCTTACCCGCCGAGAACCGTGGCCCCGAACAAGGAAGACCCGGCCTAGCAGCGCCATCTTGGACCTCCAGGACTTGGTCTGGGAAACACGCAGGGCTCAGGGGGCGGGGCCGGGTTACGGAGCCGGGGCAGACCCGGGCCGGGCCGTGGAGCGGGGGCGGGGCCGGAGCCGGGGCGGGGGCTGAGCGGGAGCGCGATCGGGGCTCCGGGGCGAGGGCCTGGCCCAGGCGGGGGCCGATCGGGGGCGGGATCGGGGCCGGGCCGGGCCGGGGACGGGGGAAGGGGGCGGGGGCGGGGCCTAGCGGGCGCGGGAAGCTCGGCCGGGCCAGGCGGGCGCGAGGCGCTGGGGCGGAAAGGGGAGCGGGGAGCAGGGGGCGGGGCCAGAGCGGAGGCGGGGCCGGGGCTGGGACCCGGAGAGGGGAGCTGGGGTGGCCCGGAGCTGGAGCAGAGAGAGGGGAGCCGGGGCGGCTCTCAGTGACTGCGACGCCCCGCGCCCCGTATCTCTAGTCTAATTCGTGGTTGGTGTGGCGCCGAATCATACATCATCAGAGTAGTAACATCTTGGATTTAAAACTCAGCCTCCCTTGTCCAGGGGCGAAGCGCTTGAAATCTAACAAAACGTGCAGCTTCTGGGCGGCTTTGACTTTCCGCGGGACACGCTGCCCCCTATCGCCCAGAGGCAGCTGAGCTTTGACCTAGGGTCCCACCTTTGCTTTTCTCGCAAAGGGAGTAATACACAGGTTAGAAGCCAAGGCGTGCCTTTAGTACATCATTCTCCATCTTAATGTCAGGTACCTGTTGACGTGCTGCATAAACTCAGATCACATTTTCTTCCTCACTTCTAAAATGTGACTTTTCATACCTGACTCAGCATTATTGTGACGATTGAAAGAGGATGGATGTGAAGCCCCAAGCTCAGGCTGATGATAGGTGACAGTGAGAGTTTACAAAGTGGTGAGAAAGAAGAACATAAAGCAGACATTCAGAACCTGGCCTGGCACTCACAGGTAGTCCATGCTAATCTCCTTTTAAATATAAAGCATCTCACAGAATACCAACCTCACCACTTGACTCCGAGATCAGAAGGTGAGACAAAGCAAGCCAACTTTATAACTTTGTCTAAGCACAAAGAGAAGATCACGGTTGTTACCCACCAAAATACCTGTCTCGTGGCTAAAATGAGTGACTACTTCTTTACCAATTACAGCTTTTACTTCATTCTAGTATCCCTTCACTCCAGATAAAATTTATCTTCCTTCCAGATCCACTCCAGATCTTCCTTCATAAATTGCCCTTGCTTTCTGACAGCATCCAACCTAGGGTGAACCGCCTACTTCCTTACACCATCTCTTTAGTCGTCCAACCAAAGTCCAAATCCTGTAACAGGTTTCTAACACCCTTTTACTTAGACACACCATGGTAAACTATGGTGTCCTTCCTTGCTGCAAAAATTAATGAACCCAACTGGTTTGATCGTAGGTGTGTCCCTGGTGGACTCTGGCTGGAGGGCATTGACAGTGCCTTTACAGTATTAACTCATTGTCTCACCTTAGGTCCCCCCAAAGCAGATCAGGGAACAAGGATCCGGTGCAAGTGACTCATTTGGGAACTTTGGGAATCACCAGTAGGGAAAAGAGGCAGGCAATACAGGATAAGTTATTCAGCTAGCAGACACTGTGGGCAATTAGTGCTAACACCACAGAGGAAACTCTGGAAGAAGATGGAGAAAACATGCTGCTATGGACTGAATAGTCATAGTTTGAAGCCCTAACCCTCAAGGTGATGGTATTAGGAGGTGGGGTCTTTGGGAAGTGATTAGATGAGTGCCCTTATAAAAGACTCCCCAGAGAGCTAACTCATCCCTTCCAACATGTGAAGATGCAAGGAGAAGTGGGCAGTCTGCAACCCAGAAGAGGGCTCTCACCAGAACTTGACCATGCTAGCATCAGACTTCCTGCTTCTGCAACTGCGAGCAATAAATTTCTGATTATGAGTCACCCAGTCTATGGTTTTTGTTATAGCAGCCTGAATGGGCTAACAGACTTGCCTCAGAGAAATCTCACCTGAGAAATGAGGGAGCTGGAGTATTTACACACCACTCCTTTTTCAATGGCTGAGGGCTGCTAGGTGTAGATGTTGATTCTCCAGACCTTCTCTCCTGTGGACTTGGCCTCAGGGTTTCAGTGAAAGATCTCAAGAAAAGAAATGTAGGCACTGTAGTTGGTATACATGCTGCCTTGAAGTGGTAAGGCCCAAGGGATCTAAGAATGGGATGCCACACTATCCACCACCCTCATTTAATTCTCACAACCCTATAAGACTTATTATTCTTTTCCCTATTTCCCAGAGGCATAAACCAGGGTAGGTGAGGAACTTGCCTCAAGCTCCACAGCCTTTAAGTGGTAGGGCTGGGATGGGATTCCAGCAGTTAAGCCCTAGAGCCTGAGCTCTTTACCACTGTATTTTTTTTTCCTGTTCGAATGTAACAAATTACCACCACCTTAGCTGTAACAAAAATCTGTCCTCATTTGTTGATGTTGACTGCTGGTAAATTTTAAGGCTCATACCTCCCTTTCTCTTATGTCTTGGGTCAGCTGGGCAAGTGGACAGAAAAGCCCAGATAACTCTCTCCTTTGGCGCTGCAGTCAAGCCCCTTCTCACACATGGATACCCACACTCTGACCCCTAACCAGCCCCTAACCACAATAAAACCCCCCAAGCCACTCTTTTTTCCTTACTGTATTAATTTTCCAGGGCTGCCACTATAAAGTAGCACAGACTCAGTGGCTTAACCAATAGAAATTTTTTTTTTCCACAATTCTGGGGACTAGAAATCTGATAATCCAGATGTTGGTGGGATTGGTTTCCTCTGAAGCCTCTCTCCTTGGCTCATAGATGGTGCCTTCTTACACTGTCTCCACATGGTTTTCTTTCTTTACATTTCTATGTCCAAATTTCCCCTTATTATAAGGACACCAGTCAAATTGGATTAGGGGCCACCATAATGACCTCATTTTAACTTTATTATCTCTTTAAAGCCCTATCTCTAAAATAGATGATTTGATCTATTTCTCATATTGTAAGGTATTAGGGGTTAGGACGTCAACATATGAATTTGAAGGGGACACAATTGAGCCCATAATACTTGCTCTGTCAAACCATTTTTAAATCAGCTCAGGAGGGCTGCTCTGTCCTCCCAAACAGTCTCACTACATAAATAATAAACATTTTTATATTCTCATGGTGTGTGGTGTGTGTATGTGGCATCATCAGTCTTAACATCCAAACTAAATTTTGGATGGGAATCTATCTTGTTTCCACAGAGATATTACAGCATTAGTGTCTTAAAATGATACATATTCATTATGTCACATTTTCTATGGGTCAGAAATCCAGATATGCTCATAGATAGTCCTAGACAGACTCTAGGACTATCCAGGTATGCTCAGGCTCTCAAAAGACTGCCATCAAGTTGTCCACTAGGCCATGTTTTCATCTGGACTCACCTGGAGAAGAATCTGCTTCCAAGTTCATTCAGGTTATTGGCAGAATTCATTTCCTTGTGCCCGTATGACTGAGGCCCACAGCTTTTGCTAACTGTTGGCTGGAGGCCACCCTCAGCTTCTACAGGTCACTTATAATTTTTCTATATGAGCTTCCTTGGGGTGACTGCTTATTTTATCAAGCTTGCAAGGAGAATCTCTCACCTCAGAGAGGCTCCAGTCCCTCTTTTAAGGATAACCACCTGATTAAGTGAGGCCCTCCCAGAATAATCGTAATCTCCTTTGATGAACTAAAAATCAGCTGATTTAGGACCTTACTTACATCTGCAAAATCCCTTCACCTTTGCCATATTCTGTAGGCTAGAATCAAGTCACAGGTCCCATCTGTATTCAAAGGGAGGGGATTATAACTGGGGTGAATACCAGGTGGTAGCAATTATTGGGACCTCTTAAAATTTTGCCTACCACAACCACTATGCTATACATGGGAAGGAAAGGCGATTGGACACATTTTAGGTAGACCCACACTTTACCACCAGTCAGAGGAGAAGAGCCATAAAATATACTCAGGCAGGGAAGACATTGGGTACTTGGCTTAACTGATTATGCACCAAGCTTGGTACACCTTGGCAGAGGGTTGGACTTCAAGAGAACAAGCCAGCTAGGGAAAAAATAACCACTATGAACTGAATACCAGAGAGGTCTCCCCAAAGGCCTGTGTAAAACCTGGAACCCTTCTCATGATTCTGAGAGGGAAAGAGAGAGCAGGGCACAAAGACAAATAAAAGTAGGAATGAAAACAGTTATCCTAACCACTAATGGTACGATATTTTACTTTTGCAAATTTTGGAAAATAAATGGCCCTGGCATCTTGGAAGGGCTGTATGCTTAAGGGGCCCCGAAGTTTACCAGCTCCAGGTCCATCACCTTTGCCCTTACTACACATTTTCATAGAGCTCCGAATTTTCCTTTTGCAGCTCTTTTTTTTAAATCAAACAATTTTAATCAAGTGAATAGTAAGCAGTAAAAGTGCAATTGCATGAAGAGCCCCATATTTCACATGTTCAAACGGTTTTCCAGTGTCTTTACTTGTAAGGTGTTGAAGGTGGGACCCACTCTTGAATCTTCTTTCTAGTGGTAGAATAAGGTACATATTTTTCTGGAGTGCCACTCACATTGAACTTATGGTTTGTCCAGATGAATTTACGAGCAATAGGTTGTCTTGTTGTTGGAGGATCATTGGTCATACAGGGAAGCCAGCGATGCCATTCAGGGGGCACCATGTTTCCATCCACATCCCAAAATGTGTTTTTGCCATTCATTTCAGTAGTATATATAACCCATCGGTGACGGCCAAAAAACTGCTTGTTGTCTTCATAGTATTTGTTTCCATATTTGTCTTCCCCCACTAAGGTACCAACCCTCACATCATTTGCCCTCTCTTTTATATACTAGGGTGTGGAGGTGAGTGTCTTTTTTTTAAGCCACCCTTCTATCAAAAGCTTGGTACATAGTGAGCCTTCCACAAATATTTGCTGAACGAATGAGCATCGAGGCTGTTGCCATCTTGTAAAGGCAGTGGCATAAATATAATTTAGAGAACTTGTAGCACTGTTCAGCATGACTAAAGAATAGACTGGGGGCATGAAAAAAAGAGGCCACTTCCAAATGTAAGGAGTTATTTCAATTAGGCAGGAACCAAGGGGTTTGACTTCAATGCCTGAGGATGTATTACTCCTGAAAGCTAATATTTCTCAACTTTCTCTGTGTGTCAGGCGGCGCTCAGCACCCTGCGTGTGTCCTAGTCTTCACAGGCATTTGTGGTTTATACTATTCTTATCCCCATTTGGAAACTGAGACACAGAACAATTAGGCAAACTGAGAAGCTAATAACTAACAGTGACAGAGTCTGAGCCACCCAGGCTGGCTCTGGGGCTCCAGCTGTCAGCCATTGCATTGTTCTCTGTGTTAGTGGGGCATAGACGTGGGAGTCAGACTCCTGGGCCTCGGGCAGAGCTATAAGGCTCACTAGATGTGTCACAGTTAGCCAATTAAGAACTTTTTCTGTTTCATTTCCTTATCTGTGAAGTGCAGGTATTAAGAGTGCTAACTTCAAAAGGTTTTACTCAGGCTTAAATGAAATAATATATTTAAAGCACTTGCAACAGGGCCTGGCACATACAAAACAACAGAAAATTCTCACTATGATCCTGCACTTAGGGACTGAGCAGTAGGTAACCCAGAGTTAAGGGAAACCCTGAAATCACTATACAATGGTTTTTTTTTTTTCTCTTGGAACCACAGGCTGTAACTATTAAGATTTTTTTTTTTTTTAGATTTTATTTATTTGAGGGACAGAGAGAGAGCATGAGCAGGGGGAGGGGCAGAGGGAGAGGAAGAGAGATAAGCAGACTCCCTGCTGAGCAGGGAGCCCAATGCGGGGCTCCATCCCAGGACCGTGAGATCATAACCTGAGCTGAAATCAGACACTTAATCAAATGAGCCACCCAGATGCCCCAAGTTCAACAAGATTATCACCCAGAAGATAAACTCCCCATGGAAGAAAAAAAGCAAAATACCTGCAAAATGCCTTGCTCAAGCATTGTCTAGAAATTAAGCTCGGTGCTGTTTCATATTTTTAAGAGAGTTCTACAGACACCTAATATGAAATGTCCAAAATAAGTTTACAAAGTTGTGTTTTGATGAAACCAAGGCCCACAGCTTCTGCCTCAGGGGAGGAAGTTGAAGAGGGTGACAATCAGTTTCAATCAGCTTGGCAATTAAGCAGTGGAAGCTCCCAGCTGTCCCGGGAGCTCTAACAGTGGATCAGAAACCAGCCCCCTGTCCCAGAGGCAGGATGAGACTGAAGAAAGAGACAGGCCACTCCATGTCAGTAGGTAGCAATTTTAATAATAGCAAAAGCAACTTACATATGAGGCTTGTCTTGGGTGAATGGACAGCAAGAGAGATGGGTCCCTGCACAAGCCCTCCAAATCTTAGAAAGCGGCCCTAACTGGGCTCAGTCTTGTGTATACCTGCAGGCGTTTTCAACATCACCTCACATCAAAGGCTATGTCCTCAGAGCAGCCTCTGGGAGCAGGAAAGGCAAGTCAAACCCACATTCCAAGGGCAGGGGAGGGGGTAAGGAGCCTCCATGACCTCAACCCTCTGGTCCAGGTGGGAATGCGCATTACAATAAGAAACAATTCTCCCTATTGAAAATAAGGGAAAAGACTCCCTTTTTTAGAACGTTACTTTAGAAAGTTTGTCATTATAAATTCTTTCTTGAAATGTATGTAAATCCTTTTTAAAAGGGTAGATAAAGCTCTGCCACCTTTACAACCCAACCATGTCTTTCTCAGGACCTGGGGCCATCTCCTTGAAATGTAACCATCAAGGAAGATAGAGCCATTTCCTAGTTCAACCTGCAAAACTATCTCCTGTCGTAAAGATTTGAGAAGTTTATTTGTCCTTTGGATAAATGTTATTAGCTAACACAGTGGTCACTCCAATTGCCGAGTGAATTTAGGATGAACTATGTGTGACAAATGATGCTGCCAAGTCCTCTTACTCAAAGACTAGCCATTGTTTACCTTGAAAACATGTATGGAATGGGTTTTATCTGCTTGCCTATTTAAAAGGGCGAGATTTCTCTCAGCTATCTGTTTAGCAGATTGTGATTCTGGTTTACGCTTATTTAATAATAAAACAGTTTCTCTTCTCTATTGGGGTGCCAGAAGATTTTGTATTAATTAAGTTTTCCCAATAGCAATGACATTCAAACTGCAGCAAACCCCTTAGTGCCCAGGTCTAAAGTCACATAGTTACATCAGCTCAGGCCTGACTGCCAGGGTAATAAAGAACCATGTCTTCCAGAAAAGGCCAGAGAGTTGTTTAGCATTGTCTTGGAGAGAGCATGAGCAGTCCTTTGACCAGCTTCTGTTTCACTCCTAAAGAATAGGAGGAAGGCTCACCTGAAAGGGGGACCTCATGAGTACTTTAAAAGGTGGCCATCAGACCAGTAACATTCTTAAAGGTACAAGTCTGAGTCTGAGAAAAGGGAACAACAATTGATAATGTTCCTACCTCTGGTTTTCCATCCAGCATTCACTCCTGGCTGCATAGCACGGGGGGATTGCTAAATGGTAGTATCAGCTGGAAAGAAAAGCCACCCTCAAAGTGGGTTAGTAAATGCTTTAGTCCTCATCCTACTGAGTACTATAGCCCAGCAGAAAAAAACTGCTCCAAAGCTTGTCAGTTTACAGGGAATTATATATAAAAAAGGTAGAGGGTAGAGGTGCTTGCAAGCAGTTCTCCATGGTCTGCACATCACATGGTATAATTTGTTCAGTTGTAAAAATTAAGGTTTGTTGATTTCCACATAGATACATGCGAGACCCTGAGGTCATCTTAATACATTCATTATGTTTCTATCATATTTTAATAAAAATATTGCCCTCATGCCTCCACTTGACTGATTTTCTGATTCTTGTTTTGGTTTCTCCTGGAGCTCACTTGAAAGGGTCACTTCTGGGTTTTCTATTCTGTTCCATTGATTTGTCTGCAACATGGCCTTTTAAATGTTTTTAAGATAAGGTGAAGGAATCAAAGAGAAAAATGGAAAATATGTAGGAGAAGGAGGTAACTGATAAAGCAAGGCCTTGGGATAGATGAGAGCAGATGGATTTAAATTGAGCACAAATGGAGGAATTGATCCTGAACTGAAGGGTCAAATCATACCCTGAAACGAGAGAGAAGGGGGTAAGGATGAGGTGTAGGTATAGATTTTAAAAGAAAAGAAGTTTCTTTTATGACTAGGATAGGGGCAGAGTAGGATAGAAATTGTAAAGAAGTCCTTACAGGAATTTCCTCAGTAAGATACAACACCATATTCTTTGAAGGAGGCCAGGAGATGACCAGATCTGAGTAGATATTAGCAAAGGTGTGGAATAGCTCTTCAGCATTTCAGAGAATTTTTTTTTTAAGATTTTACTTATTTATTTGACACAGAGAGAGAGAAAGAAAGAGAGAGAGAGCACAAGTAAGGGGAGCAGCAGACAGAGGGAGAGGGAGAAACAGACTCCACACTGAGCAAGGAACGTGATGCAGGACCCGATCCCAGGATTCTGGGATCATGACCTGAGCTGAAGGCAGCCACCTAACTGACTGAGCCACCCAGGCGCCCCAGAGAATAGGTTTTTTAAAAAGCAGGAAGTGGGACTGATGAGTCATGTTCTATAGTTCAGCTGATATTAGAGCTTATGAATTTTCATTGATTCCACGTTTTCAAAGATAGGCAGTTTTAATCCAGAAGCTTTAGTATAGAGGACGGTTGTATAATTAATGGGCTCATGGCTGGGGTTTCTTAGGGCTCATACACAAGTGAGGTACAGAGTTGAGAGCCCTGAGACTAAAAGTAGTTCTGAGAGCAGCTCCTAGTACTGAAAGCCAAGCTGTGAGTAAGGGTAGTTCAAGCTCCGATCCCAGTACCCAGGCCAAATATGCTGGAGGACAGGAGACTCATCACCTAGGGAAAGTGGAGGGATCAAGAGATGAGAGACCTGGATGAAGCCAAGAAGCAGGTGTTATGGAACAAGTATATAAGAAACCTAGAAGGCTAGGCAGCTCCACTCAGAAGTAGGATCTTAAAGATGGGGAAGTTTCTGGTGATGGAGAGATCTAAAGGGTGGCCATCGAAGAGGTTGTGTGTATGAAGTAGAGATGAAAATCATAGGATTTGAGAAAGTCAAAGAAGTGTGAGCCTCATGGGTAGAGTGAGTTTTCCACTTGTGTCTTACAGTTATTTAAGAATAATGGCAGGAACTGGGACAGAGCAGAAAGCTCTCACGCAGGTGGCAATTTTCTCAATGAAAATGGACAAGTAACATGGATATGTCTGCAATAGGTAGCAGGAACAGGATTCATAAAGGGTGGGTATTCACACATAATGATTCTATCTAGGAGAGATTTTGCAAGTTGGAGAAGAGTAAGATGCTGAAATGGAAAGTTAAGGTATAGGTTTAGGGAGAAAGAGTAATCCTCTTGACCAAAAAATATGGTGGATATCCTATTGGTCAGTAGCTATAGGAGAGATATTGGAGCAACTATCCTAGAACCAGTAGAGAAAAACCGATCTCGGGTGAGAGCCATGTTTAATATAAAGCAAAACATAGAGGGAAGTTTTCATGAAGACTTAAAAAAATCGAGCAGGGTTTGTTTACAACAGAACAGGGGGTGAGAGCAGATGCCAGTAAGCTACAGGAAACAGGGAGCGTGGAATAGTAAGCAATTTGCTACCTTTTTCAAAATTTTTCTAAGCTCTGATTATCAGACCTATGTTGTTGCCAAGCAGCAGATACATTTTCCTCTGTTGCTTTGACATTGTCCCATCTTCCCTTCTGGCAACCAAAAAATAAAGGGCTAAGACAGTGTAACCCAGCTGGGGAAGGACTTGGCCTGTTGAGGAGAGAGTGGCTTTACAGTAAAGGAGCAGCAGGGCCATCAACATGTGCCAGCAGGAGCAAGGAGAGTACTTTTGGGGACTGTATTCTGAGGCTGCTGAACAAGAGGCAAATGGAAAATGAATTTGGGTAAGGGAGGGTTTATTAATTTGGGAGCACTCATCAGGAAGAGAAGAATGAATGCCCTGGGAAGGATCCTGGAAAACATGACTATTGTACTTCCATGGTGGCTCTTAGAAGCTTGAAGAAAGTGGTGACCCACACTGAGAGAAGTAGAAGGAGAATTGTCATGCCAGAGGGTGGAAGCAGGGGAGCAAAATGCACAGGCAAGTGGGCATGCTAGAGTGGCTATCCCCTGTAAAGCTGGAAATTGCACCAGATGACAAAGTTCTGATTCAGATGCTCCATTTGTCAAAGTGACTAGGAATTTTCTGGTGAGAGGGGTACCCCTTCACTGAGAAGCTCAATGGTGGCTCTCCTCTGTGGGTCATGGCTGATGATAAAAGATGCTATCACCAAACTAGGTTCAAAGATAGCAACAAGGATAATAGAATCCTGAAACAATAGAGGCCAGGTGGCAGCACTTAACCATCAGAAGGGTACAACTGTGGCAGAATTGGAGTGGCACTCAGCGGTCTTGACCTAGAGAGAGCTGTAAAGATGATTAATACAATATGGCACCCCTGGGGGAAAAGACAGAAGCTAGCCAACAAGAGCGTGCTCAATGAAAAAAAAAATCAAGGATGGATGAACACAAGCCTGAGAGCAGGAGCCTCAATAAAAAGTTTCAGTCTCTTCCCCAGGTTCCTGACTTGAGCCAGTTCATCAATCCAGAGCCCAGTGGCTGAGGAGAGGCAGGAATGCAAGGAGGGAGGACCCCGAAACACCGTAGTGAGAATGTATGGTAATGACTTCTCCCACCCCCACCTCACCCCCAATTCTTCCCCAAAGAGACCTATGGCCATCCCCTTGGAAAACCATACACTGAAGAAAAGAGAATGCCTAAACATTTTGAAGATTGCTGGACACAATCATTATTGACACCTAGGAACTCTGAGTATTATTATGGTCCCCAATTAGAGTAGAGGTCTAAAGGAGCCAAATAATGAATGAATGGAGTTTTTGCCCAGATCTGGCATACAGTGGGTCCATTAAGCACATGGGCCTATGTGGTGATCATTTCCCCAGTCCTAAATGCATCATTGGAACAGACATACTTGATAGGTAGTATAACACCCACATCAGTTCCTTGGCCTATGGGATAAGAGTTGTCAAAGTGGGAAAGGGGAGCCTCTGAAATTACACAGTCAATATATTAAATAAAAAAACAATATAGGAGAATGGTAGATATTAATGCCACTTTTGGTTCTCATCGTATCTCCATTTAATTCACCATACACGTCCCTCCAAAGACCCAACAGTTCCTGGAGAATAAACAATAGACTACTGCAATTCAACCAAGTGATAACCCCAATTAGAGCGACTGTACCACATGTGGTATCTTTACAAGAGCAGAGCCAGATGACCTCAGGTAACTGGCTTGAGGTGATCCATATGATGATTGTGTTCTTTCCCAACCTTATTAGAAAGTGTTTGCTTTCAATTAGAATGAATAATAGAAAAATATTTATAGTGTACCCCTAGGGTTACGTTGTCTCTTCCACCCTCTGTCATAATATAGTTTTAAGAGACTTGAAATGTTTGGATATCTCACAGAACACAACACTGGTCTGCTACATTGATGGCATTATCCTAATCAGGTTAGATTAACAAAGATTGGAGGCCTTGGTGAAGCATGTATACTCCAGAAGAATAAGAAGAAAATCCCTACAAATTGTTGGGGATCCAGCAAATCAGTGAAATTTAAGAATTATGGGGTCCAGAGCATATTTTTTGTGTCCTGTTTAAGAAAAATTTGCCTATTTCCCAGTCATGTTTTCTTATAGAATATTTATTATTTTACTTTCATACTTAGGTTTATGATCCATCTGGAATTTATGTTTTGTATGTGTGTGAGGTAGGTGGGCAGCCTTTATTTCTTCTGTTAATCCATATCCCCAGGATCATACATTGAACCCTTCCCTCCAAAAAAACAACTTTCCTACGTTGTTCTGTGGGAAAAAAAAAAATCAAATTACCTTACATGTGTGGATCTTTTTTAGTCTCTCTTGACCATTTGCCTATTTTCTATCCTTGTGCCAAAAGACCTGATTTAATAACCTTAGCCTTATAATAGATCTTTTTTTTTTTAAGATTTTATTTATTTATTTGAGAGACAGAGAGAATGAGAGAGAAAGCACATGAGATGGGGGGAGGGTCAGAGGGAGAAGCTGACTCCCTGCCAGGCAGGAAGCCCGATGTGGGACTCGATCCTGGGACTCCAGGATCATGACCTGAGCCGAAGGCAGTCGCTTAACCAACTGAGCCACCCAGGCGCCCGCCTTATAATAGATCTTAATATCTGGTAGTTTAAGTACTCCAGCTTTGGTTTTTGAAATTACCTTGGCTATTCTGAGCCCTTGAATTTTCATATATATTTTAGAATCTGCTTATCAATTTCCATTCAAAAAATCTTCTGGGACATTATTGAAATTGCATTGAATTTATAGATCAGTTTTGGGAGAAATGACATCTTAACAATCTACAAATATGGTATAACTGCATTTATTTAGGATTTATTTTAATTTCTGCCAATGTTTTGTAGTCAGTAAGGCTTTGTATCACATCTTTTGATAGATTTATTTCTAGGTTAATTTCTGAGGACTTCGGATGATTCCATTTGCTAATTTCGTTTTTAGGACTTTTGCATCTATGTTTATAACAGAGATTGTTAAAACTGCCTCTTAACACTTTTTTCTTCTCGTTACAAATGCTTTAGAAAACCAGAAATTATATGATCACAAGCATTCTCTAGGGTGTTTACTTTGTGATGTACAGGATGTAGAATGAGTGGTGAAGGATTAGGGGTCTCCTGGAGTATTAAGAGAAGAGCTTGGACCAGTTTGGTACAAGTAGAAATGAAAAGGAAGGATAGACTCCCCAGTGTTTAGCTCCAGATTAGATGGAGGGGTAACATTATGAAATAGAAAAGTTGGGAGAAGTTGATTTCGGCTTGGAGAAGAGCAAAAATAATAAGCTGACTTGGGGTAAAATCTTTATCTTCATCATAACTGTCACCATCATTAGGGTGCATACAAAGGAATAACAGCAATTTTTTAGAAATCACAAATGCATGAAATTACATAACTGGCTAGCATGTTAATGTCTTTAATTAGAAAATTTCCTTACATTGCTTTGTAGCTAATTTTACAAATTATTTCCATTCACAATCAGAAAACGTAATTCATCGTATATTCGTTGAACACCTTGCAAGGGATCCGTACTTCATACATAATACAACTCATTTCTATACAGACTGCGCTTTTCCTTTCCTTAACCACCAGGTGGCGACCAGGAGCCCACGTCTCCCTCCTGCTCCTCCCTCCTCTTCCCAGGCGGCCCAACTCCCGGGAGCGCGCACGTTCCGGAGCCCACGCCGATTGCGGGAGCTGCGGCCGCGCACGTCGGTCAGCTGCGGCTACGCCTTCGCGAGTCGGCCGAGACTCAGAGGACCCAGGCCCATGTGGAAGCTGCTCCCCGCCGCGGGCCCGGCCCGAGGTAAGGGCGGAGGGGCGATGCCCCGGGACTGTTTTCCCGGGAGCAGCTGCCTTGGGCAGAGGGTCTGAGGAGGGATGTTTTCGGTCGGTGCCTGTTCCTCTCTCCGCCTTCCGGCGCCGCCTTAGTCCCCGCCCCGGGAGGCTGCGGAAACGGGATACGCGAACCGTAGGACTGCGCGTGGGGACCGCGTTGTCTTCCCGGGCGCGGGGCGGATCGTTGGCGGCGGCGTCCCTCACGCGACCTACCGCCAGGTTCTCGGTGGTTGGGACCAGCGCCTCCGGCAAGACCAACGCTGACGCGGCTTACAGGCCCCGCCGAGTTGAGTCTTGGCGGGCCACCTGTTGTGGCCTCTCGTGTTCTGAGCTTTTGGCCAAACACCTAGAATAAGTTATCACAGGCTAGACGCACTGTGGCAACAGATGATTTTGTTTGGAGCACATTGTTTGATTTTGTGAAAAAACACAGAGATGAGTTGGGTCAGTGGCAGCCACAGGGAAGGCATAATTTCGGTTTTGTTTTAGACCCCTTTTTTTTTTTTCATCAGAACTGAGAAAGTGGGGTTTTTGGTTTTTTGTTTTCTGTTCTGCACTTGCATCAATGGCAGATGGTTATCTCCTGTTAATTGATTGCCTAGTCGAAGTCCTTATTAGTGGATAAGCAGATGTAGCCTATGATTAGGTCTTGCCCCCAGGGAGTGTATTCTGATCGGCCAAAGATCTACCTCGAAGCTAAATTTACGAACAGTGTATGAAGAGGACCAAACAAATGGTTAGGAAAATAAAGAGTAAAAAGACTCTTAAGATCCAGGCATCCCTGTGGACTTGGAGCAGTGCGGAGGGAGAACATAAGCTGTTGATGGGAAGCAGGATTCAGTTCCTTTCCAGGAACAGTTGTGGTCTGTGGCTGGCTCTCAGTTCCTGTAGAGAGAGGCAGATAACAGTGGGAAAATGCTTTTATCATCAGCGGCCAGCATTCTTAACTTCTAGGAGATTGTGACCTCTTTTCAGAATCTAACGGACACTATGGGCCCATTCCTCTAGAAGAAAATGTAAGTAAACCAAGGTACAATTTTTTTCCTTGAAACACCCCACTCTAGGCTGAGTTTCTGAATAACAAAATATGATCCAAACATGACTTGCCTTTCTGCTTGTCTAGTTTATATGCCCTAATTACCCTACCACTCCAGTGATGGACTCATGGGCTTCCATACTAAGCTCCACTAATCTCCAGCAAATATGCTGTTACACAACAATTTGTGATTTTCAACATTTTTTTTTTTAGAAACTAAACACTTTCTCACTTACTTGAGATGCTACCTTTAACATAAAAACAAAATTCCCCAAAATATACACTTAAATCAGGCCTGAACTTTGCTTGCATTGACCTATGTTGTTTACTCCTAATTCAGTACCATATAATTTAATTACTATGGCTTTATGGCATAGTTTACCATCTTGTAGGGGAAATTCCTGTAAATTTCAGATTTTTCTTTACAGTTCTTTTACATTCTATTTTCCCAGTGGATTTTTGAATCTGTTTATTGGGTTCCAAACATAGTATTGTGATTTGTTTGGTAATGTGCGAAATGTATAAGTTAATTGGGGCAAGCATTGACACTTGTTTTTTTTTTTAAATTTATTTATTTGCAAGAAGGCAAGAGTGTGCGCGAGTGAGCACGCAAATGGGCGAGCCAGTGGACACGTGCATGGGAGGCAGAGGGAGAGATATGAACCCGAAGCCGACTCTCCACTGAGCCCTGAGCCCAACATGGGGCTCAGTCTCATGACCTGGAGATCATGACCTGAGCCGAAACCAAAAGTCAGACGCTTAACAGACTGAGCCAATCACCTCTGACACTTTATTGTTTTCACTTTAGAAAATGCTAGAGCTTTCCATCTGTTTAAATAATCTTTTGCGGGGCGCCTGGGTGACTCAGTCGTTAAGCGTCTGCCTTCGGCTCAGGTCATGATCCCAGGGTCCTGGGATTGAGCCCCGCATCTGGCTCCCCGCTCTGCGGGAAGCCTGTTCTCCCTCTCCCCCTGCTTGTGTTCCCTTTCTTGTTGTGTCTCTGTCAAAAAATAAAAAAAATCTTTAAAATAAAAAATAAATAATCTTTTGCATCTTTCAGTGAGGTTTTACTAGAAATCACAAGTTTGATTTATATGAAGTTGATTATTAACATTTAAAAGCAAAATAAAAATATTTTACTTATGTATTTGCTGTACCTATGTATACATAATCGTGTGTGTCTACGTTTACTTTTTTCTTTTTTTTAATAGAACCATTCAGACTTTTGACTGGTGTCGAATACATTGTTGGACGGAAAAACTGTGGCATTCTAATTGAAGGTGATCAGTCAATCAGTCGAAATCATGCTGTGTTAACTGCTAACTTTTCTGTAACCAACCTGGTATGTTACTAATTTTATTTCACTAGCTTAAAGTAAGGGGGTGGAAATTACAAGATTACTTTGGTGTGTATGTAAGAGAGTTTGTAGGATTTTTAATTCCATAAGGGTGTTAGTTTTTTTAATGTTAAAATTAAATACTTAATTGTGGTAGCGGTAACAGCGGTGTTTGTTTTGGTATTTGAAGTTTCTGTTCCAGTGTTTGTTGTAGAGATTTAGAAACTCGAAGTAGAACACATTTATACTTACTTAATGAACATTAAGTGCTTACAGTGTCTATCATTGTGCCAAACCTGGTAATAGAGCAGTGAACATACTGTCACCCTCCTGCTCATAAGAGATTGTATAGCCACGTGAACACAGGCATTTCCCATATAATGTAGGTTTTCACAGTGGGAATAGGTTTATTAGGAAAAACAGCTGTTGCTTATGTCTCACAGTTCTTTGAATGGCTTTGAGTTTGTTTTGGTTGGTTAGTTTTAATCACAACTGGGTAGTAAAAAATATATATATATAAATGGCTGTGTTCATGATAATACTGGTGATAATAAGAAAAGCCATTATTTTGAGCAAAGACTACATATCAACAAATGCTGGATCCTTCAGTAATATTTAACTTTTGTGCCTGTATTCTTTTAGGTATAAAAGAAGATTATTATTGAAATTCCTAAAGGAAAAATAAAATTGTTGCTTTAAGTCAGACACTCTAACCTTTTCTCATTGGACCTTTTTTTTTACTGTGTTATTTTGATAATGTAAAAAAAAAAAAAACTTAGGGACAAAGCTGTCATGGATAAAACAGACTACACAAAAGCAAAGAAATTCTCGAATGTGTGAAATTGAGGGGTCAGAAAAATCTGCACTGACTTATAAAAATAAAGAAAATGCATGTTCTAAGAGGAGTGATCCTGGAATTCAGACATTTGCTATTAATTTCTAGTTGAGTGATCATTCTGTGCCCACAACCGTAACAATAACTATTGCCTTCTATGTTGGGAGGTTAGCCATCTATCCAGTTACCTATTCAAAAAGTTACCAGCTTTTTGTTTTGAAACCTTTTCCCCCCGGGAATTGTATTTATTGATTGGTAAAAGACTTTAACTGTATTGATTTTTGTTCGTTTATTTCAGAGTCAAACAGATGAGACTCCTATATTGACAATAAAAGATAATTCTAAGTATGGTACCTTTGTTAATGAGGAAAAAATGCAGAATGGCCTTTCCCAAGCTTTGAAGACAGGGGATAGAGTTACTTTTGGAGTGTTTGAAAGTAAATTCAGGTAAGAATTTTTTTAATTGATATTAAAAATGGATGGTTTTGTTTTGCACTGATCAAATTTTAAAGGATATGATATTTGTGGATAATGAATTTAAAAACATTTAATTTAGTTCCTGCTTAGCACATTAGTGCCCTTTGCATCGCATGTGGTTAGTGCATTTTGTCAATCACAGATAGTGCCAAGAGTGAATAAGAGTTCAAATGGTCTCTCAGAACTTTGATGGGAGCTACATTTGTTTGATTACTTTTGATTTCACATAAGTGAAAGTATAATATTAACTTTGATCATTGTTTTTTCTTAAGTGCAACTCAAGACTTAGGAAGTGATAATTTCATAAATTAGAAAGTTTAATAATACATAAAAATTAAAATAATAGCATGTGATGTGAGCTTAAAGTACTGTAAGTTGCCATCTTTGGAGCTATGATAATATAACTTTATGTAACTTATTCTCATTTACAGAGTAGAATATGAGCCTTTGGTTGCATGCTCTTCTTGTTTAGATGTTTCTGGGAAAACTGCTTTAAATCAAGCTATATTGCAACTTGGAGGACTTACTGTGAACAATTGGACGGAAGAATGTACTCATCTTGTCATGATAACAGTCAAAGTTACCATTAAAGTAGGTTGAATGCCATGTTATTATGTTAAAATAAGTTCTGTGTATTTAAGCTACTCACCAACTATACACACAACATTTTTAAAGCCATTAACTTTAAAACTATCAGAACTGTTGTGACTTTATATATGTCAACCCAGGCCTTCGTGTGCCGTTTAGGCTCGAATGATGTTTCAGGTAACCTGTTTATCATTTGAGACAAGCAAAAGCATATAAAATTATATTTGATTTTGATTTAACATTTTAAAAATGATATATGTTATATTTTCACCAATAAGTTTATTACAGTGTGTAGTTGGTATCTTCAGTCTAAAGGCAAACTGGCTGAAGTCCACTGCCAGTCTCCAAAGTTAGCATCTCTAGTCCCTTCTCTCAGGTTGTCTTCCTCCAGCTCATCTCATTGTCTCATCCTCTCTTACTCAGTTTCTGTTTCGTATAATGCTCTTAAAAGACTTTCTAAATTCTTTTTTTTTTTTTTTTTAAGATTTTATTTATTTATTTGACAGAGACACAGTGAGAGAGGGAACACAAGCAGGGGGAGTGGGAGAGGGAGAAGCAGGCTTCCCACTGAGCAGGGAGCCCGATGTGGGGCTCGATCCCAGGACCCTGTGATCATGACCTGAGCCGAAGGCAGCCGCTTAGCCGACTGAGCCACCCAGGCGCCCCGACTTTTTAAGTTCATATAGTTTAATATTACCTTAATGTATCTTCACCATCTAGAGATATGTAGATATGTACCATTAGAAGATGCCAACTCTTCATTAAAACAGTGATATATTTTGGTGTGTTTTCAGATTTTGCATCTTCATCAGATTTGGTTATATCCAAAGCTAATTGAAGAATGACACTGGGAAGTGATTCGTCTCTTTTTAAACAGGTTGATTATAGATATGTGAGATTGTTTTAGGTTAACATCTATAGTAAAAAGAAACATTTAGATTCCTTCATTAGATGGTACAAAAATCCTTTAATATCTAATATAATTAGAATATGTATATTACAGCTAAACAGATGTCACAGAGAAAGGCTTGCTGTTCAAGTTGAACCTCAGGTTAAACTTGTATGTTGGGGTTATCGCTGATGAAGGATCGTTCTAGCTTTGCAAGTTTATGAAGTTTATAAATTCAGAGTAATTGGCCTCCTGAGTACTAATTTATGCTAATAAATTAAAATGTCCATTTATTAGTTTATAGTAGGTATGGAACTTTATAGTGACCACATATTTATGTGTGCACTCCAACACAATCCCCTTAAAGATACTAAGGTACCTGAGAAGTGAGTTTTAGGTCATTAGGTGCTCCCTTGGTGGATATGAAATAAGAGCAAGGGCAGTTAGATGGTCTTGAGAGAGATTTTACTGAGTCTGTGACAGACTTGGAACTAGCGTCCATTCACCGGAGTATACACTGTTCCAGTGACTGAGATAATGGCACTGGATATTAGAGTGTCACTGTATATATACCAGCAATGACTTGCAGAGCAATCCTTTTTCAGTACTTTTGATCAGTCATGTGCCAAAAAAGAAAACCTAGTTATTTTTAGAGTAAATTTTCCAAAAGTACAGGTTACCTTATATTTTTAAAATTGTTAAATGTTAGAACCAAAAGGAAACTTAAGGAACATTTTGGTTCAATTTTTATTTCCTGAAGAGGAAACTGAGGCATGGAGCACTGAAATCCTTTGCCCAGGATCACATGTATTGGAGTTTGCTTCCTGCCAGAGGCCAATTATTTCACTCACATTCGAGGTTGTTGTATTCAGATTCCAGTTTTGAGAGGCACCATACATTGCTTGCTCATATTTAAGTAATACCCCATGTTATTAGAAGCATACTTAGAAAAAAAAAAAAAAAAAAAAGCATACTTAGAAATTCTTCAGTGGGATTATTTCCTAAGACTATGCTGAATCTTTATTTTCATCTCCAGTGTTGGTATTTTCTAATCTTTTTCAGATTTTGTGGTACATTTTATTTGATGTTTATAGCTTAGGTCAGTTGCTAGTTGAAGTTTCTCCACCCTTACCCCCGATCTCTGTGTACTTATTTTGAGCTTTTACCCCACTCCAAACAGTTATTCCTTTATTTCCTTTCTTGAAAATACTTTATTCCATAGTTACAATCTGTTCAAAAGGTATTTAGGCAGAAAAGATCTTATTATAGCTCATGTTTATCTCTTGATACTCTCTTCTCTAGGGTAGTTGTTACATTTACTTAATTCTGCGATCACTTTTTAACATTTTAAGAACTTTTAAATTGGAATACACTTTAAAATTGACTTATTTTATGTTACATTGTTCTGCCCTCCCCAAAGCAGTTTTTAAATTAATATTGTAATGGGTGGCTTCTTAAAATTAAGTGATTATATAGAGATTTGTATACTAAAACTAAACAGTGACCAAATACTGATTTCAGTTTTATAGATTGTGACTCCTTTATAAATGTAGAGGAATGAAAGAAAAAACATAATAAACAGAACAGCCCCTTTGTAGTCTCTAACTTAAAACCTTTCTTTAAAGAAAAGCTAGCACATGAGTATTTGTATTCACATATGTTTTCTTCTTTCCAGACGATATGCGCACTCATTTGTGGACGTCCGATTGTAAAGCCAGAATATTTTACTGAATTTCTTAAAGCAGTTAAGTCCAATAAACAGCCTCCACAAATTGAAAGGTATATCTGTATTTTTTTTTAACCTATACCAGTTTATTAAAGGATATGATAAAGGATACTAACGAACAGCCAGATGAAGAAATACACAAGGCAAGGTATGGAGAAAGGGCAAGGAGCTTCATGCTCTCTCCAGGTACACTACTCTCCCTGCACTGCACCTCCATGTGTTCACCAACCTGGAAGCTCCTGTATCGTGTATTTTAAACATAATATGACATACAGAAGGCAGTAGGACTGATTTTATTTAGGTTGATTCCCTCTTTAATGACTTTCAGGATGTAGTGTTCAGTTTAACAATTTTTTTGTTAGTATGTAAAAGAAGAGTTTGTTGGTGTTCTTTATCTCAGTAAAACAAATGTTACATATGTGTCAATATTTCTTTTAAAGATTTTATTTATTTATTAGAGAAAGAGCGCGAGGAGGGCTGGGCAGGAGAGGGAGAAGCCGACTCCTCACTGATCAGGGAGTCTGAGGTGGGGCTCGATCCCGGGACCACGAGATCATGACCTGCCCTGAAGGCAGATGCTTAACTGACTGATCCACCCAGGTGCCCCCATATGTGCCAATATTTAAACAAAAAATTGAAGGACAGCCAATGGCATGGAGGTACAATCAAAAGGCCACAACATGTTCCAGTGCTGGACATCATGGAAGCAGTACCCCTGGAATTGTGTTGTGCAGCAACCCTGTTCTGGAGTCACATAGTCCTTGGCCAGAATATTAACAGCACTGTGGCCTTGGGAATGGAGCTTAGTTCTTTTGATCATCAGTTACCTCCCTTGAAAAATGAGACTAATACCTGTCCTATATTTAAGTATTTAGTAGTATTAGTATTAGTTATTTTAACTAATAGAGTATACAAAGTCTGAGCATTTTGCCTGGCACTATAGTAGGTGCTTGTTAAAAGAAATGCTGCCAATTGCAGTAATACTGTGTAAGATTCACAGTAGCTTTATGATGATGGTGATGATGATTTTAGATGCTCTGTTAAATTTGTGAACCACCAGACTAAGGGATCTATCTACTGTATAGTATTTGTGATGCTTTGAAGTGTAATACAAGCTGTGGTTGAGGAGGAAGATGTTTGGATTTTTATTTTCAGTGCATGGTTAAATTGCTGGTGACTATAAAATGGTGGGTGTTTTCGGTCAACTTAGCACAAGAACATGCTTGCTTAAAATGTCAATAGATTATAGTCTATATGGCATAATAGGCAAACTATAAGCTTATCTTTATAAGACAACTTTGAATATTTGAGTCTTTAGAAATCTAAAATGTTATGCAAGTTAAGAATTTTATTAGTAGTTGTAAAATATCATTAGCTGTCATAAACAATTTTGCCTAGTGCTGGGCTTTTTTGTTTGTTTTTTTTTTTTGAGGTGGGGAGACTATGCCTAATAATATGTGTGTTTTTAAAAGTAACTGAAAGTCAGATTTTTCTTCTTGTTTGTTTTCCATTTGGGAGGTTTCTTGTATTTTATATTCGGCTTAACTAATAATATAATTTTTTTGGACTCTAGAAAGAGGTCCTCAGATTTTAAAATAGATGATTGTAAACCTTTTTTGAATCCTAGACTCCTGTGAGAACGTGAAAACACTGTTTTCACAATTTCCTCCAGAAACTTCACTTTCATACTACCAACGTGCCTAGTATTTCAAAGGAATCACATCTTCCTCTAAAGCCTTTTCATGATCCTCCATATGGAAGCCAATAAACACCATAAAGATGTTTGCTACAGATAATAAACAATTGTTAATCCTATATTACTTGGGAGTGGAATAGTCTGATAGGTTTTTACTACTGATGATGTGTATTTTATGGTATTGAAGGTTTTAGGATTAGTCATTGATTTCTACTTACTGTTCAGACTCCACAGTATGTTTAACCTGGGTCTATTTTTGACTTTAGGTTCAGCATAATTTTTTCTGGCTTCAATGTATGACTGTATTAACTTAGATGACTATAATAAAACATCTCTGCTCTAAGATTGTTTAATAACTTCACTGTATTTAAAATAAAAGGGATATTTTTAACCTAACAAAAAGTATAGTTCTATCTAGTGCAGTTGTGTCTTCATCTTTGCACTGTTACCAAGAGACAGGGTAAGACAGAGTTTAAGCTTCATGTACCTGACATAATTTGTGAGATCTCATTTGCCTAAACTGTCATCAAAATACCAATGTAGATGAAGTCATTTGTAGAAGACTCCATTTAAAATATTTATTTTGATAATCAGTACTTTATTAAAGGAAGTTCATCCCTTAAAAAGTAGGAGTTACCTTTTGCTTGAATTTTTAGTTTCATATCATGGGAGTGCTCTCTCAATTACTGTATTTCACATAACAAGCATTGTTTTTGGGAAAATACTTTTAGGAGAAAGTTAACCTTTGCATTCATATACAGCTTGTCGAATGTGCCAAGAATGCAAGGCACTGACTGCCCTATATACCCAGGCCATTTCTCATGGTTTGCATTGAAAAGCCTTAAGGGAAGAGGTAGTGTCCCTTTCAGGACGAAGAACGGCCTGCTTATAGCTTGCTATGAAACTCATGGATTCTCAAGTTCATTGTTGCTCTCTCCTGTAACACAACCTACTGTATGTGCCTTTTTTTTTTTTTAAGATTTTATTTATTTGACAGAAACACAGCGAGAGAGGGAACAGAAGCAGAGGGAGTAGGAGAGGGAGAAGCAGGCTCCCCGCTGAGCAGGGAGCCCGATGCGGGGCTCAATCCCAGGACCCTGGGATCATGACCTGAGCCGAAGGCAGACGCTTAACGACTGAGCCACCCAGGCGCCCCTGTATGTGCTTATATATCATCCTGACCGGACTTGGTCAGGGAGGAGATCTACCACAGATATGCAGAGGCTTGCTGCTCACTTTGTCTCTGATCCAGGAGTCTTGTGTCTTCTGCCCACATCCAAGAAACAGGAACAGGCTAACTTATTGGCTTGTAATCAGATATCAGACCCAAGAGACACATTAGTCTGAAGCAGTCTTAGTTTATGGAGTTGACTGTATATAATCAATCAAAATTCAAGGCAAAGAAATTTAACATATGGCAGAAATTTGTTCCTGACTGTATAACCTTATATTTACAGGTTGTGAATGTCAATGTAACTTGGGCCTTTTAGAGATCACCAAAAGGAAGCAGTATAAGTTCTTGTACAAATAATGAACATATGCCTATAGGACTGACTAATGAAATAAACAGCTGTCCAGATGTTGGGCAATTGAATGTTGTGGCTTGAAATACAGTTTCCATGACAAGAATTATACATGAGTTGAGAAAAATTGTGCATTTGAAAAATCTTGGGACGGAAATTAAGATGCTGTGCTTTGAATTAGATGAAATTTATTGACGATGAGACAAAGAATTTAAAAGTCATAAAATGTACAGGAAAAAATTAGTATTTCTAGATTAATATTTTATAGAATTTGTGAATTATATGTACTAGTTACTATATAATATAACATCATTTGTAGCTCTCAAAGTTTCTATATAAGTGTGCCAAAAAAATTTTTAATTTTTTCATTATAGAAATTGGAGATTATATTTGGAGTAGCCTATTATTTAGGCAATGTGCCTCTAATCTTGGTCTCTGCTAAGTTACTCTTTTCCATATTTTTACTAGCTATCAAATCACTGGAGCCTCAGAAATGCTTTAAAACTTCTAGGACATATTGCTTCAGAAATACTGATTTTTAGTGATGTTTTCCTCACATTTATTAGTTTCTTGTTCTCATCTTTATACTATTAAAGAGAAAAAAGCTTGTTTAGGTATATAAAGTTCAAAGCACAGTGTATTATTTATCACTGTCCTATTAATAATTTTATTTATCATACATATGTATATGTATACATGTGTACCTGACTCCAGCATTTGGTTAGATTCTTCACAATACAATGATGTATTTTTTTGTAAAATCAGTCTTACTGAGTGGCTCAAATTTACCACTGTTGTTTTTTTTTTTAAAGATTTTATTTATTTATTAGAAAGACAGCAAGAGAGGGAACAGAAGCAGAGGGAGTGGGAGAGGGAGACGCAGGCTTCCCGCTGAGGAGGGAGCCTGATGCGGGACTCGATCCCAGGACCCTGGGATCATGACCTGAGCTGAAGGCAGATGCTTAATGACTGAGCCACCCAGGTGCCACAATTTACCACTGTTTTTAAAAGAAAACCAAAACATATTTTTTCAGTCCCAGAATTTTAAAGCTCAGATCTGTATATTCAGGGAATGAAGGGATGTTTATAATTTTGTCTGCTTTTATTAGATGCATTTTTAATTTATATTTTGTACTATCAGTTTATTACCAATTTTTTTTTTTTTAAAGATTTTATTTGACACAAAGAGACACAGCAAGAGAAGGAACACAAGCAGGGGGAGTGGGAGAGGGAGAAGCAGCCTTCCCGCGGAGCACGGAGCCCGATGTGTGGCTCGATCCCAGGACCCTGGGATCATAACCTGAGCCGAAGGCAGACGCTTAACGACTGAGCCACCCAGGCGCCCCTATTACCAAATATTTCTGAATGCCTACCATGAATTAGGCAAGATAGACCTGAGGATATAGTGATGAGCCAAAAAACATTACAGTTTCTGCCCTCATTGCACTTGGTAGAAGAGCCAAACATTAAAAATCACACACATTAAAATTAGAACTCTGGTAGTGCCATTGAGAAAAGGGTGTATCAGGCACCTGTCTTTAGGAACCTGATTCAAGGTTTAACATGTTTACTCTTCATTGAACTCAGCTATAATTAACTGTTCTCTGGGGACAGTAAACTATTATTTGGGGCAAAATTAAGAATGACAGTGTAATTAACAGTGGTATAGGTAATTTAAAAATCATTTTTCATTGTCATTGGAAGGCAGACTCACATCTACTCAGCTATATGTATGTGTCAAACATTTACACACCATTTTTGCCTAGGACTGGCTCCATCATCCAGTGTTACAGTACTATGTACACTAATTTGTGGACTAGCCATTTGTGTTTAAGTGAAGTGATAGTTGCCTTTCACACTGAAAGAAGTGTGAAATATGGGAGAATTCTTACTAAAAGGGAGAGGATAAAAGGCATTCAAAGAGAATAAAAATTTATCCTATTTATGAATTAGAATATTTACTAATTTTCTAGCACTACTTATTGTAGATTTAACTTTAATGGTTAAAATAGTTTCCACTATTACCTGTGTCTTTATTTTTTTTTTTTAAAGATTTTATTTATTTGAGAGAGAGAATGAGAGATAGAAAGCACGAGAGGGAAGAAGGTCAGAGGGAGAAGCAGACTCCCTGCTAAGCAGGAAGCCCGATGTGGGACTCGATCCCGGGACTCCAGGATCATGACCTGAGCCGAAGGCAGTCGCTTAACCAACTGAGCCACCTAGGCGCCCTATTACCTGTGTCTTTAAAAGTAAATAAATAGAATTATAAAGTCACTTATTTAGAAAATCAGAATAATGCAATGGGTTGCATTTCACCTTGTTGGCTAGGTCAGCTGTTGCCTGCAGATAACTCATTTATTTGAGATTGCAGTTTCTAGGAATCACTGTCTTGGAATAGATGTACAATATCCATTGTAGCAGGTTAAAACACATACATTTGTGGTTTAATCAGTTACTAAATTAAAAAAAATGGCTCAGTTGGTTGGGCAGCTGCCTTCGGCTCAGGTCATGATCCTGGAGTCCCGGGATCGAGTCCCGCATCGGGCCCCCTGCTTGGCAGGGCGTCTGCATCTCCCTCTGACCCTCCCCCCTCTTGTGCTCTCTATCTCTCATTCTCTCTTTCTCAAATAAATAAATAAAATCTTAAAAAAAATGTAATCTTTTAATCATGACTTAGCTAACTTTGAGAAATAGTATGTTGCCAAGGAGAAATCTGAGAGAAAAAGTTGTAAAATGTGGGAGGGTGATCCTCATGACCAAAATATTTTTACCATATTGGCTGTTGCTCTCTGCAGATGGCTAAGTCTTGATTGTTTAGTGACTAATTGTCCAGGTTGTGAATTTCCCCTGTCCTACATTGTTTCCTCGTCATCACCATGATACGTTAGTAACTTTAAGATTTTTTTTTTAAGAAATCACCTGATTATTTTTTTTTAAATGTTTTTTATTTATTCATGAGAGTCAGAGAGAGAAAGGCAGAGGCAGAGGGAGAAGCAGGCTCCCTGCCTAGCAGAGAGCCCGATGCGGGACTCGATCCCAGGACCCTGGGATCATGACCTGAGCCGAAGGCAGACGCTTAACCATCTGAGCCACCCCGCCCAAGATTTTTTTTTAAGAGCAGTTTTAGGGTCATACCAAAATTGAGAGGAAGGTACAGAGGCTTCCCAGATACCTTCTGTTTCCACACATGCTTTGCCTCCCCCAAAAGGGGTACCTCCATCAAAGTGGCATGAGTCTACATTGACATCATAATCACCCAGATTTCATAGTTTACATTAGGGTTTATTCCCTTGGTGGTGTACATTCTGTGGGTTTGGATAAATATATAGTGACATATATCAATCATTATAATATCATACTGAGTATTTTCACTGCCATGAAAACCCTCTGTTTTCCTATTCATCGTTGCCACTCCCCCAACTCCCGGCCACCACTGAACTTTTACCATTTCCATAGTTTTGCCTTTTCCAGAATGTCATATAGTTGAAATAATATAGTAGGTAGCCATTTCAGAATGGCTTTTTTCACCTAGTAACGTGCATTTAAAGTTTCTTCATGTGTTTATGGCTTGGTAGCTCATTTCTTTTTAGTCTGAGTAATATTTCATTGTTTGAATGTACTACAGTTTATCCATTCACCTACTGAAGGACATCTTGGTTGCTTCCAGGTTATGGCAGTTAAGAATAAAGCTGCTATTCACATCCATATCAGGTTTTAGTGTGGACATAACTTTCCAGCTCTTTTGGATAAGTACCAGGGAGTGCAGTTGCTGCATCATACAGTAAGAATGTGTTTAGTTTTGTGAGCAAGTGCCAAGCTGTCTTCCAAAGTGGCTTTACCATTTTGCATTCTCCCCAGCAGTGAATGAAAGTTCCTGTTACTCCACATTCTCACAAACTTTGGTGGTGTTTGTGTTCTGGATCTTGGCCATCGTAATAGATGTGTAATAGTGTCTCATTGTTCTAATTTGCATTTTCCTGATAACATGATGTGTTGAGCATCTTGTGCTTATTTGTTATCCGTATATTTCTTTGGTGAGGTAGCTGTTAAGATTTTGGCCCTTAAAAAAATTCTTAAATTCAATTGAGTTAACATATAGTGTACTCTTAGTTTCAGGGTTAGACTTTAGTGATTCATCAGTTGCATATAACATCCAGTGCTCATTACAAAGTGCCCTCCTTAATGCCCATCACCCAATTACCCCATCTCCCCAACTACCCCCCTCCCCTCCAACAACCCTCAGTTTGTTTCCTATAGTTTGGAGTCTCTTATGGTTTGCCTCCCTTCTCTTTTTATCTTATTTTTCCTTCCCTTTCCCTATGTTCATCTGTTTTGTTTCTTAAATTCCACATATGAGTGAGATCCTATGGTGTTTGTCTTTTTCTGACTGACTTATGTCACTTAGCATAATACTGTAGTTCCATCCATGTCATTGCATATGGCAAGATTTCATTCTTTTGGATGGCTGAGTAATATTCCAGTGTGTGTGTGTGTGTGTGTATGTGTATATTACATCTTCATCCGTTCATGTGTCAGTGGACATCTGGGCTCTTTTCATATTTTGGCTATTATGGATATTGCTGCTATAAACATTGGGGTGCATGTGTCCCTTTGAATCACTATTTTTGTATCCTTTGGATAAATACCTAGTAGTGCAATTGTGGGTTGTAGGGTAGTTCTATTTTTAACTTTTTGAGGAACCTCCATACAGTTTTCCAGAGTGGCTGCATCAGTGTGCATTCCCACCAAGAGTGTAAGAGGGTTCCCCTTTTTCCACATCCTTGCCAACATCTGTTGTTTCCTGAGTTGTTAATTTTAGCCATTCTGACCCAGTGTGAGATGGTATCATTGGGGTTTTGATTTGTGTTTTCCTGATGAGGAGTGATGTTGAGCGTTTTGCATGTGTCTGTTAGCCATTTGTATGTCTTTTTTTTTTAGATTTTATTTATTTTTCAACAGAGAGCGAGCGAGAGAGGTAACAGAAGCAGGGGGAGTGGGAGAGGGAAAAGCAGGCTTCCCACCAAGCAGGGAGCCCGATGTGGGACTTGATCCCAGGACCCTGGGATCATGACCTGAGCTGAAGGCAGACGCTTAACGACTGAGCCACCCAGGCGCCCTATTTGTATGTCGTCTTTGGAGAAATGTCTGTTCATGTCTTCTGCCCATTTCTTGATTGAATTTTTTATTTTTGGGGGTGTTGAGTTTGATAAGTTCTTTATAGATTTTGGATACTAGCCCTTTATCTGATCAGACATTTGCAAATATCTTCTTCCTTTTCCTAGGTTGCCTTTTAGTTTTGTTGTTTCCTTTGCTGGCAAAAGCTTTTTATCCTGATGAAGTCCCAATAGTTCATTTTTGCTTTTGTTTCCCTTACCTCTAGAGACGTGTCTCGCGAGAAGTTGCTACAGGATTTTGGCTCATTTTTTAATCAGGTGGTTTTCTTACTGTTGAATTTTGAGAGTTGTTTGTATATTTTGAGTAACAGTCCTTTATCAGATGTGTCTTTCGCAAATATTTTCTTCCACTTTCTGATACATCATCTCATTTTCTTGACATTGTCTTTCACAGAGCAGAAGTTAAAATTTTTTTTAAAAGTTTTAAATGTTAATGAAGTCTAGCTTGTAATTCTTTCATAGATCATGCCCGCTGTTGTATTCTAAAAAGTCACTGCCATAAAAAGGTAATCTAGATTTTCTGCTGTATTATCTATGTTATCTTCTAGGAGTATTATAGTTTAGCATTTTACTTTAGGTCTGTGATCCATTTTGAGTTAATTTTTGTGAACACTGTAAGGTCTGCGTCTAGATTCATTTTTTTGTATGTGAATGTCCAGTATCCAGTAACCTCATCATTTGTTGAAAACAGTATCTGAGCTCCATTGTACTGCCTTTGTTCCTTTGTTAAAGATCAGTTGGGTATATTTATGTTAGTCTATTTCTGGGCGCTCTATTCTCTTTTGTCTGTTTTTTTCATAATATCAGACTCTCGATTACTGTAGCTTTATAGTAAATCTTGAATTTGGGTTGTATTAGTACTCCAACTTTGTTCTTCCTTAATATTATGTTGGCTTTTCTTTTGCCTCTCATATAAACTTTAAAATCCGTTTGTCAGTATCCACAAAATAACTTGCTGGGGGTTTTATTGGGATTACATTTAATCTATAGATCAAGTTGGGAAGAACTGACATCTTGACAATACTGAGTTTTCTTATCCATGAGCATTAATAATTAGGAATTTTTACTTGAAAGTAGAGTTAAGCTGAAAGACTGATCAGCTATAAATGGCTATAGCAAAAGATTTGATTATACAGAACATTGAAACTGAGCTGATGTGAGGCTTAATAATTATCTGTTGATTTTATGTATTTTCCTTCATTTTCATGGATGACTAAGATGTTTTACAGCATTATGTTAAAGAGCTAAAAGATTGTTCTTGGTAGGGAGAGAGAGAATCCCAAGCAGGCTCCACACCCAGTGCGGAGCCTGACACTCCCACAAACCCGAGATCATGACCTGAGCTGAAATCAAGAGTCAGACGCTCAACGAACTGAGCTACCCAGGCGCCCCAAAAGATTGTGTTTTCTAATCTCACTTTGGAAATTTTATTTAAATTGACAAATATTTTAAGTTTTAAAATTTCCTGAGCTTCTCTGAAGGGATCTCTAAAAGCACTTAAAATAGCGGTTTATAGAATTGGATGTGAACATTGCTAACACATATCGGTTCCCAGGAAACCTAAGATGCGAATAGAATTTGATTTTTATGGACAGTGTCTCTTTCAGTCTTTTATAATTCGCATAACTTTTTCGACTCCTGTATATTAAATCATATTTTAGGATTGTCTACCCATGGATTATATTTTTTCAGAAAATGAGCAGTAATGCAATTCCATATGGCATCTGTCACCATTTTGTCCCAGAGAAAACTCTTACTTTTTAAAAAAAAATGATGAATTAATGATGTTACGAAAATTAAACCTTCCTAGTGTCTAGATAGCCACTCTATTTATAAATTTAACAGTATACATACAGAATAATACATAATTAAAATATTCTTTAAATTTTTTGTACAGCTTTTACCCACCTATTGATGAACCAGCTATTGGAAATAAAAACATTGATCTGTCAGGACGACAGGAAAGAAAGCAAATCTTCAAAGGGAAAACATTTGTATTTCTAAATGCCAAACAGGTAATCTTATGAGCTAAATTTTCTTAAAACATTATAAACTAGGATAAATTATTACTGTTATCAACAGTTAGTATATTTTTTTTGAGATTTTGTATAGAAGTGTGAAGTGAAACTGTCTAGGCACCAGAACTTGCCTGGTATTCATGTATATATTTTTTTTGGCATACGTTAATTGGCCAATAAATTAAGTTTATATAAATATATAAGTGAGGGGGTGGGGATAGAAAACTGATTCAAGTCCTTACTTGGTCAGTTAATAAATAGATGTTGAATGTCTTCTGTGTGCTGAAATGGGGATTCAAAGAGTTTATGTTGTAGGTGGAAAATGCAAGCAAGCCCACAGTTAGAGCACTGTGAAGTAAGTATGATAAGGAAGTGCAAAGAATGTAACAATTCCAGGGCTGCAGAGATACCTGGTAAACTGGGGATTTTCTGAGTGGAAACTCGGATTGTCTTCTCAAAAAGTAGAACCAATTCTATTTCAGTTCTACTTTTATTTTACTTTGCTAATATAAATGAATGGATAAAGAGATGTGGTATATATACAATAATATTACTCAGCCATAAAAAATAATGAAATAGTGCCATTTGCAATGACATGGATGGAGCTAGATTATAATGCTAAGCTAAATAAGTCATTCAGAGAAAGACAAATACCATAAGATTTCATTCATGTGCGGAATTTAAGAAACAAAACAAATGAACAAATAGAAGAAAAAGAGAGGCAAACCAAGGAACAGATTCTTTTTTTTTTAATTTTTTATTGTTATGTTAATCACCATATATTACATCATTAGTTTTTGATGCAGTGTTCCATGATTCATTGTTTGTTCATAACACCCAGTGCTCCATGCAGAACGTGCCCTCCTCAATACCCATCACCAGGCTAACCCATCCCCCCACCCCCCTACCCTCTAGAACCCTCAGTTTGTTTTTCAGAGTCCATCATCTCTCATGGTTCGTCTCCCCCTCTGACATACTCCCCTTTTCTTCCTCTCCTGTTATCTTCTTCTTTTCTTTTTTCTTAAAATATGTTGCGTTATTTGTTTCAGAAGTACAGATCTGTGATTCAACAGTCTTGCACAATTCACAGCGCTCACCGTAGCACATACCCTCCCCAATGTCTATCACCCAGCCATCCCATCCCTCCCACCCCCAACCACTCCAGTAACACTCAGTTTGTTTCCTGAGATTAAGAATTCCTCATATCAGTGAGGTCATGTGATACATGTCTTTCTCTGATTGACTTATTTCACTCAGCATAACACCCTCCAGTTCCATCCACGTCGTTGCAAATGGCAAGATCTCATTCCTTTTGATGGCTGCATAATATTCCATTGTGTATATATACCACATCTTCTTTATCCATTCATCTGTCGATGGGCATCTTGGCTCTTTCCACAGTTTGGCTATTGTGGACATTGCTGCTATAAACATTGGGGTACACGTACCCCTTCGGGTCCCTACATTTGTATCTTTGTGGTAAATACCCAGTAGTGCAATTGCTGGATCGAACGGTAGCTCTAATTTCAACTGTTTGAGGAACCTCCATACTGTTTTCCAGAGGGGTTGCACCAGCTTGCATTCCCACCAACAGTGTAGGAGGGTTCCCCTTTCTCCACATCCCCGCCAACATCTGTCGTTCCCTGACTTGTTAATTTTAGCCATTCTGACGGGTGTGAGGTGGTATCTCATTGAGGTTTTGATTTGGATTTCCCTGATGCCGAGTGATGTTGAGCACTTTTTCATGTGCCTGTTGGCCATTTGGATGTCTTCTTTGGAGAAATGTCTGTTCATGTCTTCTGCCCATTTCTTGATTGGATTATTTGTTCTTTGGGTGTTGAGTTTGATAAGTTCTTTATAGATTTTGGATACTAGCCCTTTATCTGATATGTCGTTTGCAAATATTTTCTCCCATTCTGTCGGTTGTCTTTTGGTTTTGTGGACTTTTTCTTTTGCTGTGCAAAAGCTTTTTATCTTGATGAAATCCCAATAGTTCATTTTTGCCCTGGCTTCCCGTGCCTTTGGCGATGTTTCTAGGAAGAAGTTGCTGCGGCTAAGGTCGAAAAGGTTGCTACCTGTGTTCTCCTTTAGGATTTGGATGGACTCCTGTCTCACGTTTAGGTCTTTCAACCATTTGGAGTCTATTTTTGTGTGAGGTGTAAGGAAATGGTCCAGTTTCATTCTTCTGCATGTGGCTGTCCAATTTTCCCAACACCATTTGTTGAAGAGACTGTCTTTTTGCCATTGGACATTCTTTCCTGCTTTGTCAAAAATAAGTTGACCATAGAGTTGAGGGTCCATTTCTGGGCTCTCGATTCTGTTCCATTGATCTATGTGTCTGTTTTTGTGTCAGTACCATACTGTCTTGATGATGACAGCTTTGTAATAGAGCTGGAAGTCCGGAATTGTGATGCCGCCAGCTTTGCTTTTCTTTTTCAGTATTCCTCTGGCTATTCGGGGTCTCTTCTGGTTCCATCAAGGAACAGATTCTTAACTGTAGACAACAAACTGATGGTTACCAGAGGGGAGGAGGTGGGGTGATGGGTGAAATAAGTGATGGGGATTAAGGAGTGTACTTGTGATGAGCACTGGATGATAGGGAAGTGTTGAATTACTGTATTGAACACCTGAAACTAATATAACACTGTTAACTATACTGGAATTAAAATAAATTGAAAAGAACATACTCAAGGAATTGAAATGTGGCTATTTGATTATATTTTTTCTATTTCTATTTTTAGCATAAAAAGTTAAGTTCAGCAATTGTTTTTGGAGGAGGAGATGCTAGGTTGATAACAGAAGAAAATGAAGAAAAAGATAGTTTCTTTTCAGTCCCTGGAATTTGTGTTGTTGATGTAGGAATAACAAATTCACAGACTCTGATTCCTGACTCTCAGAAAAAATGGATTCACTCAATTATGGATAAGCTCCAAAGGTACAGAATTATCTTTGTTGGTAAAAAAATAAATAAGAAAGGCAATTTTGTGTGTAACTTTTTTATACCAAATTAAGAGAAAGGATATACAAGAATTACATTTTATCGTGTAAACGTTGCTACTGAGATCATTTTTGTATGTTTCCTCTTGGTACTTCTGCAAGGTTTTCTTTGGAGAATATTCTTAAGGTTAGAACTGCTGGGTCATAGGTTATGTGAATACTCAACCTCTGGAGGTAGTATCAAATTGTTTGCCACTTTATACTCCCACCACAGTATGTAAGAGATCAAGTAGATGCACATTGTTTTCAACACTTGTTATTGTTAAACTTTACCATATTTGCTAGTTGAATGGATATATAATCCTATCCTGTGATTTTTGTTTCTATTTTTCTCATCACTAGTGATGCTTAACATTTCTTCCGATATTTATTGGACATGTGTTTTTCCTGTTCTGAAGTATCTGCTCATGTCTTTTACCCAGTTTTCTAATTGTATTTTTTTATACGGATTTCCTAGTTTTTGTGTGAGTGTGTGTTTTAGTTCTATACAATTTTATCACTTGTTGGTACATATATTCACCACCTTAGTCAAGATACAGAACAGTTCCATCACCACAAGGATCCCTCCTGTTCTTTTACAACCACACCCACTTCCCTCCCTACCTTTCCCACTTCCCATTCCATGTACCCAGATCCTGGAAAACCACTAATTTTTTCTCCATTTCTAAAATTTTGTCTTTTAAACAAGTGTTGTATAAATGAAAGCATATACACTTTAGGACTGGTTTTCTCATTCAGCACAATTTCTTGGAGATTCATCTAAGTTGTGTGTATCAGTTGTTCATCCTTTTTAATTCCTGATCAGTATTGTGCATATATATATATATGTGTGTGTGTATACTGCAGTTTTTGAGTCATTCTTAGATTTTTCCAATTTTTGTTACGAATAAAACCTCTATAAACATGCATGTACAAGTTTCTTTGCGCATGTAAGTTTTCATTTCTTTGGGATAGATTCCCGAGAGTGCAATTCCTGGATCATATGGTAATTGTATATTTGTGTATTATTTTTTATTTGTAGAAGTTCTTTCTATTTCTCGATATTAATCCTTTTTTCACTTGTATATATTGCAAAATCTTATAACCACTTTGTAATTAATGTTTTACTGTGATACATGAAAGTCCTTAATTTTAATATACTAAAAATTAACAACCTTTTTTTCTTAGTGATTTTTGTATTTTAAGAAATCTTTTTCTATTCATAGATAAAAAGATATTCACCTGTATTTTTTGCTAATTTGCTAGTGTTTTGATACTTTGTTTTTGAAATTTGCTTTTAATCTATTTGGAATTGATTCTGTTTTTTACCAAAGTCCCATATATGCGTAGCAATGTTTTTGGCTTTTCTCTATTCCATTCGTCAAGATGTCCTTGTACCAACACCACATTTACCACATTGTCTTAACTACTGTAACTTCAATTAAGTCCTCATATCTGGTATGGCAAATGTCTCTGCTCTTCTTTAGAAGCATCCTGTCCATTCCTGGTTCTTTGTTTTTCCGTATACATTTTATTTTGTTTTTTTTCCATATACATTTTAAATCATCTTTTCAAAAACCCTGTTGGGATTTTGATTAGGAATTCCATTGAATTTACAAATCAGTTTGGTGAGAATTAACAATTTTTACAATTTCTCTATAAAGATCTTGAGTACCTTTTATTAGATTTATTCCTAGGTACTATATATTCTGTGGTAGATATTATATGTCTGATAGGTAGAATATAAATAGATAATATTATCTCTTTAATTACATTTTCTAGTTGTTTATTGCTGGTGTATATAATTTCAGTAGACATTTAGATGTTAATCTTATATCCTGCCACCTTGTTAGACTCCCCTTTTATTTCTAATGTATTTATAGTCCTTTTTTTTGTAAAAATCATATTATCTATGAATAATGTTTCTATCCTGTTTTTTTAATCCTTATACTTTTGATGCTTCTTTTTCTCTCTGTTTTGTATCTACTGGGACGTGTAGAGCAGTGTTGTATAGAGAAAGTATTAGTGGCCACATTTATCTCACTGTTGACTAAAAGGTTGTGTTTCCCCATTTAGGATGTTTCCCCATTTAGGATAATGTAATTATCTGTATAACATTATTAATTACATTTTAAAAATGTTTTTATTTTATGAAGCCAACCTTTCTAACTAATTTACATAATATATTTACAGTTTCAAAAAAGTAAGATAATAAAATGCCAATTCTCAATTGCCTGAATTATAAGTAGGTATATGTGATCACTTGATTATAATACTTTAAAAATATTCAGAGTCCTATCATAATTGCACATATAGTTGAGTTCTGTTACATTAACCCAGGACATACAAAAAACAAATGTTAAGCATTTGAAAAATACCTTTTAAACTAATAACAACCACTTAAAACATATTTGCAATAAATATTAAAAGTAGTTTTGTAGTTCTTAAAGTCTGAGGTATAGTTTTATATAGCAGTGTTACTAAATTGTCTTTGTTTCATTCACATAATAGAAAACAGAAGGTAGGTTTACTATAAGATTCCTTTAAGAAGATTCCTCAATGCATGTAAATTTGGTAAAATGATTTTATTTACTAAACAAAATTACAAAACATGTATAGCTACAGCTTATGGTATTTCTTTGTACTTCCTCCCTTCTTCCCTTTCTCCCCTCTTCTGTCTCTCTTTTAAGTTTTATCTTTGGATCCTAGTGATAGATGTGCTTATAAAAATTTATTTTATTGTTTCATCTGGTATTACTGTTCTTCTGAAAATTGTAGAATTTCAGAAATGGAATTTCTGATTCAGATAGAGCTATCTCCTTTACTCTAGGCCTTTATTTTACAGATGAGATGACTGAATTGCTAAAAGTGGTGGGCTTGTCCAATATAACATTGCCCCAGCTGAGTAAGCCAGTACTGTGTGTATTTGAAATTCTCTCCATACCATAAAATTGTGTTATCTCTTTGGGGAAGAAATAAAAAGATTCCACTTGACATCACGTTAATAGAAGTTGTTAGTTTTAATATATTATCATGCTTAAACTATTTTATTCTCATAGGCAGGGGCTTAGACCTATCCCTGAAGCAGAAATTGGACTGGCGGTCATTTTCATGACTACAGAGAATTACTGTGATCCTCAAGGCCAGCCCAGTACAGGTAATTAAAGCATTATTTTATTTGTTCTTTAGCAACTTTATGTGTAACTTGGTGATAGGCTGTATGCACATTACTCTGTATTTGTTAGGGATGACCATTTTCACCATCTCTTAAAACTCATCTATTTACCATTTCATTTATTTATTTGATAAATATTTGTGGCTGCCATGTAATACTGGGTACTGTTTCTAAAGAAGTGCTGAAGATACAGTGGTGAATAAAGTAAAACAAGATATCTGTTACTGTGAATTTTATATTCTAAAGGTCAGGTTTCAAACAGTTAATAGGCAAACAGACATATCTGATCAGTTCAGTTAAAGTCAAGCACCAAGAAAAAGCTAAAACAAGACCTGAAATTCTCCTTGTGCAGCTTCTGCTCAGGAGGTCTGTTGCCATCTGTTCTCACAGCCACTGCCCCACTTCTTGAACTTTACATTGTCTTCCTTTCGTGAGGGCTGTTATAATAGCGCCCAGTAATGGTCCCGCCTCCATACTCATCTCTGCAGTTAACAGTTCCCTTTGCCAGTAGAATCACCTTTTCTTAAAACCTTTTACTAGCTCATTATTTATAAAATAAAACCCTAAGCCCTTCGTCAAGAGTTCTGAGCCCTCAACAGTTTAGCCTTTCTCCTCCCATCCTCATTTTTTTTTAAATACATCTCCCTACAATTTATATGTGCTATATTATTTATAATTTCCACACTCCTCGATCTTGCTCATCATGGTCCCTGTTCCAACACTGCTTTTCAAAATTTGACTCATTTGGCAGATGTTCACCTCCTTCATGAAGTTTTTCTAAGTTGTTTTCTCTCCCATAACTCTCCTCCAAGTCAGAATTGTTCTGTTTTCTATTCCCCAATAACTTTCTTTTGCATTCTAGCTAGACTTTCTTCCTACTTTGAAATATAACCAGTTGTTTCCATGCCTTTTCAGCCACTAAATTGGTCATAAGCTCTAATTAATTTTGGATTCCCTGACAGCACCAAGCCATAGTACTTGTTTGTACTAGGGTATGAATATTTGCTTAACTGAACTAAATTATTGGCATACAGAATTATCTTTGCCAGTGTGGAGGAACAAAGTTTTATCATCCACTGTTGGAAATGTGTTCATGGCGAAAAGGGCCTTAGAGATCATCTAATCTGTCTTTCTATTAAAAGGTAAGCGAGCTTGTAAGGCTGAGAACAGTTAAGATTCCATAAAGAATTCATGGCCAAGCCAATCCTAAAATTTGGGTTGTCTGAACACTTAGACCAGTACCTTTTCTGTTGTATCATTTCATACAGAGTCATAAGGAGTAAAAATCAACATTTTAATTAGTAGTGTTACTTCTTGCACATACTCATAGGTGGGTCTGTGTAGACTCCATGTCCTAGACATCTGATTTATAAACAATTTTAGAATACAACCCTTTGGGAGGGAATAGAATAAATGCATGTGTCTCTCCCTCCCTTTCTCCCCACCTTATTTTCTTCCATTCATGTTTGTTTGTTTATGAGTTCAGCAAACATTTATTGAACATCTGTTATATACCTGTAATTATTCTAAATACTTGGAATAAAGAGGTGAGCAAATCAAAGCCCTACCCCTGTAGTATTTTTAGCAAGGAGAACATTATAAATCTTTTATTGACAAACCCTTATTCTGGGTCATTAGATTCAACTTATAGTTTCTTCTAGTGATAATATAAGCATTTGTAATTACTATTTTTTGCAAACTTCTGTGCAAGCTGAAATGAATTCTAGGGATATGCGTATTTAAGGAAATGACAGCTTCTATGGGGGTCATATAAGAGAAGTGGCAGAATTTGGAATCAGTAATAAACACTAAGCACATCCTATGTCATGAGGACCTAATAAGTGATGATTTAGCTTAGATACTTAGTAGATGTCAACTTTTTAAAATTTTCAGTTAGTGATTTAATTCCATTAACTTATTTATATCTGTAATGTCCCAAACATTGCCCAGGGACTGCAGATTTAGAAGTGAACAACAACCAGTTCCTATTCTCAAGGAAATTCTAATAAGGGAAAGTAACAAAGTAAACAAGTGTAGTGTAAAGTGATGATGATAACAGCTAATATTTGCATCATACTGTGTTCCAAGCATTTTTCTAACTGCTATCCATGTATCGATTCATTTTGTTCTCAAAACAAAATGGTCCTGATTTAATGGATGAGGAAACTAAGGCACAGAGAGGTTAAATAACACATACAGCTAATGATTAGTGTGTTAAAAGTTAGCAGAGTGATGTAAAGGGTGGTATGGAAGCTGAAAGGAAGGATACCTAATTCAATGTGGGAGGTTCAAGGAATGTATGCCAGAAGAGTGACACTTGAATTAAGTTGCTATTCTAGTAAATTAAAAGATGAAGTAATCGTTATGGTTTTCTGGAGTGGCCACAGAATTTATGCCTAAAGCTATTTATGTCTTTTTTTCAAATAGTATTCCTTCAGAAGGTGAAACTCACATTAATTTTGATTTATGTCAGCAGTAGAGTTGATTTTCTGTGGGGAAGAAATGCAATTTTTTTGTCTCCTAATTTAAACCATAATTTCAATTATTACTTAAGTTGATTTTATTTTTAAGTTGGTAATACTTCACAAAAGATTTGATGTAGCTTTAAAATGATTTTATTTAGATGAGTCCATTACAGATGCCAACAGGCTGCTTTTAGGCTATTTCATTAAATGTTTGTTGGTTCCACTGAGTGAAGATGACTGTGTTCTGTGTTGCCTACTTAATTCCCTCAGCATGGCACAGTCTAGCCATTTTAAGTGACAAAATGTCCATCTTGTGTCTAGCAATTGTGATTCTTCCCTTCACTTGTGTGATTTACAGCACTGAAGATGACTCCAGGGCCAAGCCTTTCCCAAGGCTTATCAGTCAATGAAAAGCTAATGCCAAGTGCCACCGTGAATACCACAACATATGTAGCTGACACGGAATCAGAGCAAGCAGATACATGGTAAAGCTTCATTGTTGACAAACTATTGTTATTCTATGAATAAATTAATAGTATATTCAAGAAGTAAAGTCAGTGTCTTTATCAGATCAGCTCTTAAGAGATAAAGCATGGGAGAATGGGATGCCAGGGAAAATAATATGTTAGGTTTAAGGATTAGTAAACTTTCTATAAAAGACCAGTAAATATTTTTGGCTTTGTGAGTCATTAATCTCTGTCACAGCTACTCAACTTTGCCATTGTAGCATGAAGGCAGCCATAGACAACATGTAAATGAATGTGTGTGGCTTTGTTCCAATAAATGATAATGAATGAAAACAAGTGGCAAGCCAGATTTGGCCTATAAGCCATAGTTTGCTAACCCCTGTCTTACGGTAAAGTTTTGTTGTTGTTTTCCTTACAAACGTACATGGAAGACTGTAAAGAATTACACTACTTTATTTGTGACTGTTGAAACAAGTTTGAAGTAAATTTCTTTGTACTATAATGTTTCCTTTATTATTTTAACTTTGGAGATACTTTCTATGTGTCTACCTGGCTATCTAAATAATTAATATTTTTATAAAGATAGTTTTCTAGTGGTTCTCTATTTGAAGAGGTTTTTTGTTCTTTGGGGGCGGTTTTTTGAGCAAGGGTAGGTCGTTTGTATTTGTGGTATTTTTCATTTAAGAGAGTGTATTGTATTTTAAATAATACATAATTACTCATATTGAAAAATACTTGTGATATCACTCTATTAGATCATATTTAAATTTTTAATACATCCTTTTTTTATAGAGGCCAGATGTAAGTTTTTAAAGAAACTGTTAATGTTTTGAAAGTCATGTGTATGGCCACTTTACTTGTTTTTTGTGAAATAAGAATTAAAGGTAGTTTATGTAACCATACATTGTGAAACTGTGTGTGTGTGTGTGTTTTAAATATTTTTCTGGTAGTATAGAGTTATACTCTATTCTAGGGACTGCCATCTGGCTGAAATGTAACCATATCAACTCATCTGAGTCTAAATTCATCTCATTTAGATCTAAATGGGATCTAAATATGTCGTTATGACGCTGGAATTATAGGAGATTGTTCTTTTTCTGATTTTCCTTTTTTAATTAATTTTTTGCATGAAAATAATTCTAAAATTTTAAACAAAGCAAAAATTATCTAAGATTATCACCTACTTTATAATAGAATACTAGTTGATACTCCATGTGTGTATGATAGTTTTTTATAGTAGAGTATGCTAGACATTGTGTGCTATAGGGAATGCAGAAGAGAAAGTTATCATTTGCCTTTATGGAGCTTTGATGAAAAAGGAACAACTTTTTTGGGATAGTGAAATATATTCCCTAAATTATTGTCTAAAGATAATTATGTTCTAAAGCTGTATCACATTAGTACTATTTAGAAGCCTTTTTTTCCTAGATAAAAATTGGTATAAATCTGATTATGTTGCATTCTTTTCTTTTGTTACAGTATGGAGTTTAGTGAAAAACCTAAAGAAATCACAATCTCCAGAGTGGAACAAAAATTCAGAATGCCTTCACAAGAAACATCCACTGTGAAGGAATCCCCCAAAATAAGCTCTAATGATAAAAATGCAGTATCAAATACTCTTGAAAGGATGAAAATCCCAACGTATCAGCTTTCACCAAGTAAATTCTCAGGTGTAAATAAAAGTAGAGATCAGCCTTCTCAGCAGCTGCAGACCAGCTCCATCAAAAACTACTTTCAGCCTTCTACCAAAAAAAGGTCTATTTTTAAATAATACCTCTCTGTCTCTGAAAAATATTAAGAGAATGGCATTTAGTCTGTGTTCTGCTTGAATATGCTTCTGTGGAAAACTGACCCTTTGACCTCATTCCCTCTCAAAAATGTCTGTATCTCCTTCTTCACTAACGTCATTATGGATAGATTCTCCCTCATCCCTTTTTTTGTGGGTACCTAAAGCTTATCTGTTGTTTCACTGTGCTGCACTCCTTTTGAAGAAGTCTGTCCAGTATCCTGATAGTAGATTAGTATTACTAAAATATCACCTTGACTATTCCAGTTTAACATGAATTTGGTAAACTTCTGGGAAGCAGAGATCCACATTTTTATGTTCTCTATGGACCTTAGTGCAATTTAAATGAATAAAGTACTTATTCAGTACTTAATGAAACAGTATTGTACAGAAAACTCTTAGTCATATTCACATATTATTTGCAATTTATAGTCTGTACTGTATTCTGGATTTAGCCACTCTGACTTATTATCTTGAATCTAGCTCTCACTAACCCATCAGGTTTTATTCCCAAGGTAATTTTTCCCTTCCTATAAGTTCCCTACATTGTAAAGTAAGCTATTGTTTCCTGGCCACAAGTGCTTTGTATTTTTATATCTTTCTACCTTTTCCTCTACATTGACTTATCAGCTACTGCTGCCTTAGCAGAGAAGATAAACCTCTCCCTGTTGTTTTAGCCATTGGGTTGACAGTCCTACGAAAACAGTGTCCATATGAATTATGCTTTTTGTCAGATGTCCCATTTTTTATTTCCAGTGATATTAATTAATAAAATTAATGTTGTGAATTAAATGGGGTGAATATTACCAAAAAATTACTTAGCTGTGTTCATTTTCTGTTTTTGCTTTCTTTTCTCCTTTTTTAAATCTAAGGGAAAGAGATGACGAAAATCAAGAAATTTCTTCACCCAAATCAGCAAGAGTAGAAATGTCTTGTTCTCTTTTAGAACAAACACAGCCTTCTACACCCTCAGTATGGAAAAATAAGGAGGAGCATCTATCTCAGAATAAGCCTGTGGAAAAGAAACCAGATAATTTACTTACAGATAGAGATTTAAAATCCACTGTGAGAAATTTTGCCAATAAATCTCTTTCTACAGAAAAACTAAGATCAGAAAAAAAAGAAATTGATGACTTAGCCATAGAAGATGAAGTATTAGATCAGTTATTCAAGAACACAAAAGCAGAGTTAGAAATTGGAGTGAAAGTTCAAAAACAAGAGGAAGATGTCAATGTTAGAAAAAGGCCAAGATTGGATATAGAAACAAATGGCTCTTTTAATGATGAAGCAATATCAGAAAGTAACAGAATATCTGTAAGTAACATTTTTTAATGAGAAGTACTACAAAGAGAAACTTAGAATGTTAAAAAGAAATTTGTGATAGTATAAGCATTCACTCTTATTTCCTTGAGGAAAAAGGATCTTCAAAACCAGTATTAAGTATAAGAATTTGTTGGTTGATAAGGTCAATATTAAAAATGCAGTGTTTCTCTGACAGGATATAATAAATGACAGCAAGTAAAACTGTTGTTTCCAGGCTGTACTATTACTATACTACTATATCAGACCTTTGGCCCTGCTGGTCAGTATAGGAGATGACTTCATAGAGGAAACAGACAGAAAAATGAAGAAAGTTAGTAAAACAAACTACTAAATAAATTTTTAGATAAAATAGTTATAACATCACTAGGAATTTTTATTTTCATTTTGATCTTTAATATCCTGTCCCGTTTTCCTGAATGTTGGTAATTTGTCTTACCACTTCAGATTATTTCCAGTTTTATGTGTGAGTAAGTTGCCTACTGTCTGTAGAAGAGTTAGAGGTCACTGGCTGAGAGCACTGACCACGTGGAGTTGAAAGGTAATGTTCTGACCCTTCAGCTAGGTCTGTTAGCTCCAGTCTCATTCACGGTTGTGGCCGTCACTTCCATGAATGGCTGCTGCAGAAGGATAGGCCTAAGGAAAAGGATAAGGATTAAGTGGTTGGAAGGTGCAATGATTCAGGAGGTGTTTGTTGAGAACCTAGTGTGTACCAAGCACGATAAATCTATAACTGCTGTTGAAAAGACAAAGTTTAGTCAAAATACTGGCATCTTCATATGAAGGAGAGAATCCTCATTACTAAATGCCCTTTTGTGGACCAGCGTGTCAGAATCAGCTGGTGAGCTTTTTTAAAAGTAGGGGTACCCAGACCAAAACCCCAGAAGATCCTGATGTAATACATCCAGGTTTTTTTCCCAGAAAAAGTTTCCTCATTTTATGAGTTAAGAATTCCTTTTGCTGTCTTTAAAAATTCTAAAATCAGGTGCCTGGGTGGCTCAGTCATTAAGCGTCTGCCTTCGGCTCAGGTCGTGGTCCCAGGGATCCTGGGATCAAGCCCCGCATCATCAGGCTCCCTGCTCAGCAGGAAGCCTGCTTCTCCCTCTCCCACTCCCCCTGCTTGTGACCCCTCTCTCACTGTGTCTCTCTCTGTCAAATAAATAAATTAAGATCTTAAAAAAAAAAAAATCTTATCCACCAACAGGAAGGAATCTTCAGGCTGATTTAGTAACGATTAACCTGCAATTAAAAAGTGGCTTTCAGGTAATGAGGTAGTATATCCAGAATTAATAATTTTTTCGAGGTGTCAAAATAATAAAATTACTGAAAATCCAAGAAAGCTTAAATATATTAGATGAGAACTTGTAGAACAGATTGTTGTAATAATGTTATGGTTTTAATGAAAAGAGGTAGACAATACTGAGATTTCTTGCTAAGAAAATATATACAAGAAGATAAATTATTAATTGAGATATTTGTTAGAATAAACTAAATTAAAATGCTATATGCTTTTAGTCTTCTAGCATAGATGTTATAAATGTTTCTAAAATTGTGGAGTATTTGAGTAATTTTCTCGTTTGAAGTAGATGTGATTTGATTCCAAATACAAAGTTTGGGTGCCAGAAATAAACCTTTTTTACAATTTTTTTTCAGGTATTTGAACTTATATCTATAGCTCCCCAAATGACAAGTAATTTTCTTTTTCCTTATTTTTTTCTGCTTATGTATCCATCTTAACCCCATTTAAGATCAAAGATGAACTTCAGGAGGATGATGATATGCTTCCAAGGAAGGTGTTACTAACTGAATTTAGATCACTGGTGGTTAGTAACTCTGCCTCCAGAAATGCATCCAGTGTAAATAGTGATTATGGTCAACTAAAGAATTTCAAGAAATTCAAAAAGGTATGGTATTCCTTTTAACTAAAATATCACAAGAGGGCAGTGTTTGAAATGCTTTTAGAAATACCACTGATGCTAAATAGTAAAAGCCGTTCATATTGAAAACTGATGTTATTTTTTCTGCTTAAAACAGTTAAAATTACTCTAGGAAGGACATGAAGTGACAGGTAATGAATATATGAATAAATGTATGATGAATATATATAATGAATACTTGGAAACAAACTTCTTCAAAACCGTATTCCCTAAAGGGTGCTGTTTACCTTGTCTTCTCCACCTTGAGCGGCAGGCTTTGGGTTATAGTGATAGGGTCTTTTACTTCTAATAATCATCTGTGTCTACCTGAAGGGGTCCTTTAGCTCAGGACTTTATGAAGATAACAGATTTGTTGAAAATAGCTGAGCACATTAAATTATGAAAAGTAGGCACTTTACTATTACATGTATATATAAAAAATATAAATATGTATCCTGAATATTATCATCAGACCTAGGTTTCTTCTCCTCTAGGAACTAGTAAGATGTTTATCAGTATGGTTAAAAATATTTCTGATCTAGTCTGTATTCTTTTGTTGTCTTTTCTGGAATATTTGCTTCTTATTCCATATCTATTACTGACTGCTACCTTTTGCTTAAACATTTAATCAGAATACAGGTGATTTCTGTGGAAGACTGCTTTTCACTAGAATATGGTATATATGATTCTTGCTCTACTGTGAGGTGTTGTAGCTTTTTTTCTCTAATGTGAGCTGCAATTAACATTTGTCAGTTAATTTTTTGCCTACTATGACAATGTGTAAAATGTTCTAAACTCCATATCTTGTACTTAGATGGAAATATCTCCCACTTAGATGGCACCCGCTTTCTCTTTTCCATCCCACAGGTGTGGCTCATGAATACCACAGGGTCAGTGTTTTTTTTTTTTTTTTTTTTTTTTAAAGATTTTATTTATTTGAGAGAGAGAGCACGAACACAAGCCAGCGGGGAGGCAGAGGGAGAGGGAGAAGCAGACTCCCCACTGAACAGGGAGCCGGATGTGGGGCTTGATCCCAGGACTCTGGGATCATAACCTGAGCCGAAGGCAGCCGCTCAACCGACTGAGCCACCCAGGCGCCCCACCACAGGGTCATTCTTAACTGTATAGTTACTTCATGTTCAGTATCATGTTACCAAGTCTCATTGTTAAAATTCAAAAGACATAGTATTTTTTTGTTATTAATGAAGTTACCAAAGATTAAAGTAGTGATACTCACTTTGACCCAGGCATGGTGAAGTATAGAGTAGTACAAACTTCTGGAAAGTAGTTTGGAAAAATTTTAAACTCTTAAAAATAATATCTTTGACTAAGGAATTTTTTTGAGACTGTAAAAGAAATTCAAACCAAAATTTGTATAGCAGGATGATTTAACTAGATTGGCTCTAATGAAAGAATTTGTCTCTGTTTTTCTTTATATGCCCAAATCCAATGACATGGCTCTATTTGTGCTTTTTAAAATAGTGTTTAATGATGAAAACTATTTTAGAATTCCCTTTCCGGGGCACCTGGGTGGCTCAGTTGGTTAAGTGTCTACCTTCAGCTCAGGTCATGATTCCGAGGGTCCTGGGATCTAGCCTTGCACTGGGCTCCCTCTGTCCCCCCGCCCTGTTCATGCGTGCATGCACACTCTACCTCTCTCTCTCTCTAATCTTAAAATTCCCTTTCCACTTTGTATATTGAAATTTTGAAGGTATGTCCCATAGATACTAAGAATTTATTATTTCCTAAATTCAGTATTAGCAGTGTGCTTCATTTGCATTTTCACAATATTTTTAGCACCTCTTTATTTAAAATAAGCCATTAAAATTTTAATTAAAAATATAAATTGTTGCCATCTCCAACATCTTTTGCTAGAGATCTATAAATTAGAAAGTTTTGAAGATGTAAATTTTCATGAGTACTAGACAAGGCTTAAACTTTGAAATCTTTAGAGCAAAATATGGTACTTTATAGTCTCTATATTCGCCTTAAGTTGCTTTAACTGCTAAATGATGAGCTAAGGCCGGTTTTTAATAAAAACTCCCAATTAAGAATCTTAATTAAATTCTTGGTAGATAAATCCCAGTAACATCTAAATCTAGGTATAGCAATAACCAAAAAAAAAAAAAAAAATAGGGCAAAAACATGGGTCTAGCATAGTTACTTCTCTCTCACTCACTTTCATTTGTAGGATATAAACATATTTGGCATTTATGTTATACATGATTTATACTGTGCTATTTTATTAAGCTTTTTAAAAAATAATGGTTTTGAGGGTACCTGGGTGGCTTAGTTGGTTAGGCGTCTGACTCTTGATTTCAGCTCAGGCCATGATCTCAAGGTTGGGAGATTGAGTCCCGCGTCGGATTCTGCCTTGGTGGCAAGTCTGCTTGAGATTCTCTCTCTCCCTCTTCCCCCTGCGACCCTCTCCCTTGTTCACACACTCTCGATCTCAAAAAAAAAAAAAAAAGAGATGGTCTTAATTTGTTAATGCATTTAACCTTACTATTTTTACTATATAACAGGTCACATTTCTTGGAGCAGGAAGACTTCCACACATCATTGGAGGATCAGATCTAATAGCTCATCGTGCTCAGAAGAATACAGAATTAGAAGAATGGTTAAGGCAGGAAATGGAGGTTAGTAGGAAGTGAGGCCTGGTAATTTCCTTGGTTTAAATTTTGGTCCCTCATGGTTTCCTTAGAGCAAATCCTTAAAACCAAATGTTAAGATAATTGACCTAAGGTCATTCAATCAGGAAGATTCCTAAGTTATAGAGCATTAAGATTAATTTGTACCTTTCCATAAAGCTTCTTTAAGATACTTTTAGACTTATTAGTTAAAAAAACAAATGAATTAAGTTTATATCCTAATGTAAGGGGGGGAAAGGAGACTTAACCTACAAAAATGTAAAAGAAAGCTAAAGGATAACAATTAAAAGAAGGTTGTACAGTCATATGGGTGTTATGCAAATAATATTAATTACATAATATATGAATGTACTGGGCTTTCCAGATCTGGAAATTATCTTTCAGTGGTTTTGAGAATTTCTCAGTCATTATTTTATTGAGTTATTACCCCTTTTTCCTGTTCTCTTATATCTTTTTTTCCCCTATGTTTAATGTTTTAAAGAACTACCATACTGTTTTACAAAGTAACTGCACCATTTCACATTCCCATTGATAGTGCACAAGAGTTCCAGTTTCTCCATATCCTCTCCAACACTTGTTATTCTTTTGTTTTTGATAGTGGGCATCTAATTGGAACCTTACTGTGGTTTTGATTTGCACTTTCCTAATGATTAGTGAGGTCATGCATCTTATGCTTGTTGGCCATTTGTATATATTTTTTGGAGAAATATCTATTCAAAAATCTCTTCCCATTATTAATCAGATTGTTTATTTTTTGTTGAATTAGAGGTGTTCTTTAGTTTGGATAATATCAGATGTATGATTTGCAGATTTTTTTCTCCCTTTCTCTGGGTTGCCTTTCACTCTGTTGTTTGTGTATTTTGATGCACAGAAATTTTAAATTTTGATGTAGTTCAGTTTATCAGTTTTGTTGTTGATACCTATGCTTTTGGCATCATATCCAAAAATTCACTGCCTGATCCAATGTCTGAAAGTTTTTCCCTTTTTTCTTCTAAGAGTTTTATAGTTTTAGCTCTTATATTTAGATCTTGAATTGATTTTAAGTTAATTTTCATAGGTGTTATAAGGTTAGAGTTTGACTTCATTCTCTGTGGTATACTTTTATACTTTGGTTTAATGATGCATGAGCACACCATCTCAATAGTGAGGGAGGGAGTCTTAAGTCAGTTATACTATTGACAACTGCTTGCTGTGGGAAACTCGCCTTAATGCTTCCTCCTATGGGCAGTTGTTACTGATCTCATTTTTCCCCAGAGTCTTTCTATGTAGTTCAAATTCTTAAACTTTCTATTACAAGAACTTTTCAAACATATACAAAATAAAGGGAGTGTGAAACCCAAAACACAGCTTCAACAAATACCAGTATTTGCACATCTTGCTTCATCTGTTCTTTCCAACTTTTTTTTTTTTCCTGGAGTATTTTAAAGCAAATCCCAGTCATTTTATCATTTCATTTATATTTATATGTTCAAACATATACAGATTTCTGATCAAATAAGTATTATGTCAGAGTGTGCTTTTCTATGTACTTTCACAGTAGGATACTTACATGATCAGTTCATATTGTTTTAAATCCTAGATTAGGACCAGCAGCATAATTTTGACACTTGAAATTGCTTTAGAGTTTTTATAATTTTGCATACTTCATGGCATGTCTTTGATCATATCTATAAGTAATATGTTGCCTAAGTCTCAGGAAACCAAACCACTTATAACACTGTTCTTCTGGGAAGATGTGAACTGCTTACAACTCTCCATGTTAGACTGTGATTTTCAAGAATTCATTGTTTACACATATCAACTGTGTATATTTATATACTCTGTAATGAGAACTCACAGGAAAGATTATGAAAATATGCTTCTCTTTTTTTACTTTCTTCCTGGGTATTTTGAGTCCTAGTGGATATCATGTAAAACAGCCATATAGCTTATTCCTAATTCTTTCTACCCCTTACTTATTTTTAACTGGAGAATTTAATAAAATTCAATAAAATGGCAACTTTTTGCTCTAGAGGAAGTTACTGCGTGGAAGTTAAGATTTCAGAAACACATGACTATTGAATTGAGAGATAACCAGAGGTCTCTTCCAAGGTTAGACAGTTTTCTTCTTAGCCTTTATATTGCCTGCTTATCTAGTGCTCCTGGAACCCAAAGGTGGGCTCCAGATAGGTCCTCTTAGCAGGCTATTTGAAGTAGGGCCATTTGGTAATTACGGGTAGGGGTATTATCTCTTTCTTAAACTCCAATTTGACAGAAGTCAAATTTCACTTTCTTCTCTATCTTATTTTCTATATATTTTATCTCTTTTTTTCTCTGGATAGTATTTTTTGGCAACTTCTCCAGATTACCTTCCAGTTTGGTACTTTTCCTTTCCACTCTGTCTGGTTGGTATTCCCACCTATCCATTGAGTTTTCTTTCAGCCTATTGTATTTTTTCAATTCTGGTTGTCTGTTTCATTCATCTCTAGGTCTTATTGTTCCCTGCTGATATTTTGAAGCTCGTCTTATATTCTTTGCCTAAAGTGTTTGTTGATATGTTTCTGCTACTCTTCTCTTATGGAGCCTTGTTTCCAAGTATATATTTTGTGATAGTTGAATGTGAACTGCTCATTTTCCTTGGAATTTGATCTGTGGGAATTCCTTGAGTCCTAAGATCAAGTTTGTTTCCTCTAGAAAAGATTTGTTTGTGTCTGCCAGTCTTGTTCTACCAAATGAGACCCACTTTAGCCTCCACTTGTGATTTTTTCGGATCACCTAGGTAGTTAATACATATTTGGACTAGAAGCCTGAGTGAAGGCCAGCTTGTCATTATAAACTCAAAAGTTTTTTTTTTCCCTTCACCGTGTGTTAGGGTTGAGGCAGGCAAGTTTCTTTCTTGCCTTCTTTTTGTGTTGTACAGTTTATTCCACTTTCTCTCTTTAATGCTGGAGTCTTTTCTTAGATTCCCCATCTTTGATTTTCTTTCATGTCACTTATCCCCCATACAGACATCAAAGCAGAACCCAGTTTTTTTATGCTTTGCAGAAACCCACAGGGCAAAGCAAAAGCTGACCATGGTACTTGTTAACTTCTCAGGGTTTTTATTTTGCTTCATTGTGGGTTAATGAAGTCTTCAGCAGTTTGTGTTTTAAAAATGCTTTTTAATCAAAAAATTGTTAGGAAGGTTGCCAAAAAGTAGGGTTGTTAAGGTCACTCAGGATATTTAGTGTCAAAAAATGAAAGAATGGAAGTCACATCCTTTCCTCCTTTCTTTTTTAAAGAATAAATGGCCTTATTTAAAATGTGCATTTCAAAGAATTGTGGTACCACACAAGAGAATGACGAAGTTAAAATCATGAAGTCCAGGAATTACCCATTTAAACATGAAGTGAATTATTCCAGATATCTCTTTATTGAAGAGGAGTAATTGCCAGAGACAGAGTGGGAAGAGAGGGAGAGAGATTGATAGAAGGAAGTAAAGCTGAAAGCGTTGCTGAATTTTTGCAAATGTTTCTTCTTTTAAGGTGTTTTATTTCCTGAGTTCCATCTAAGACCAAGGGTGATAAATATGACCAAAAAAACCCCAAAACAAAATTACTGTCAGGTTAGAATCAGTATTTGTTTCATACTGCCTATTTTGATTTTAGATATATTTTTTGGGTCCCTGCTGTAAACAGTGAGGAAATTATTTGTGCTTCCTCTGTTCCCCCACCCCCCTCCCCACACCCCACCATCTTATGACAGTCCTCTCTCTCTTTTTAAAAGGTGACTTGCATGCCTGCCCCATTCCTTCTTAGGCTTGCACGTCAGTAACGATGAGAATATGTTTCAGTGTTGATCAATTTTCCATTCATTTTTCTTGGAATACAATATGTTATTTTTATTTGCAGATGCAGGTCTTTTTATTTCAAGGAATTCTTCTAATACATCTTGGAAAGCATTTTTATATTTGTTGGGTTCTCTACATTTAAGATGTAACTATTCTTTTATTGGATCACCTTTGCCTTCCACATCCATTTCTTCTGCATTCACTGTGGTTTTCCTGAGCTCTTTCACTATGTCAGAAATCAAATTTCATTTGTGTCTGTTCTATTCCTCATCAGCTATGTGATCTTGGGCAAATTACTTTCTTATGCTTGCATTTCTTCCTGTGTAGAATGGGAACAATAATTATATCTCTGTTTCACAGAATTTTTGTGAGGATTATATAAGATGCTACTTGTAAAGCATTTATAACAGTGGAAAACAGTCACTATTAGGTATTTCCAATTTATTTGATTCTGAAATGGTGTTATTAATAGGTCTTAGTTTGTTTACTTAGCATTTATTCCCTTTTCATTGTCATTGTGGTTTTTGTCATCTAACTTTTTGGTTTTTGTTTTATTGCTTTCATGTTCTTAAGTAACTTCATTTTTTTATCCTTGGGTTATTATTTCTTACGGACTAGGTTCTTCGTCTGTCTTGAATGTTCTGTTCCAGTTGCTGCCCTCTTTTTCCCCTTTAGTATGTGCGGTAGCTTGCAGTTTTCTTTCATCTTGCAGCTATTTAGAATAAAATACCCTGTCCAGGTACTCTGTTTGCTTTGTGAAGCATCGTATGCTATCTTGTGCAGGGATTACAGTCTAAAGACAGCTTGTGCGACTGATAAATTATTGAACTCTACATCTGAAACTAATGTATTATATGTTGGCTAATTGAATTTAAATAAAAAAAAACAGATGAATGGATAAAGAAGATAATGGTGTATATATACACAATGGAATATTACTCAACCATTAAAGAATAAAATCTTGCCATTTGCAATGACGTGGATGGAGCTAGAGTGTATTATGCTAAACAAAATAAGTCAGAGAAAGACACATACCATATGATTTCACTCATATGTGGAATTTAAGAAACAAAATAGATGAACATAGGGGAAAGGAAGGAAAAATAAGATAAATCAGAGAGGGAGGGAAACCAGAAGAGACTCTTAATTATAGGACACAAACTGAGGGTTGCTGGAGGGGAGGTGGGTGGGTGGGGGATGGGGTAATTGGGTGATGGGCATTAAGGAGGGCACTTGAAGTCATGAGCCCTGGGTGTTATATGCAACTGATGAATCACTAAACTCTACCTCTGAAACTAATAATACACTATATGTTAACTAAGTTGAATTTAAATAAAAAATTAAAGACAGTTTGTGAGGCAAAAGTGAATGTAGTCACAATTACTCCTACCCAAGCTCTTAGTGTTCTGGTAGAGAACAGAATTATCCTGGTGGCTCCATTCCATTAGTATGGCAATGTGCTCAGTCAGAGGCGAATTGCATGTCCCATCTAATTTCTGTTGTCTGAAGACTTTGAATCCAGGAAAGGAAGGGCTCAGCTGGAGCTATGTGCTGCTCCTTCCTGGAACTGGAATTAAGTGTGTACCAGGGGGGGTGTATCTTATACCAGAAGACAACAACCTGCCATTTTAGGTTGTTTACCTAATTTGTCAGGGCTGCATGGGGCTGTGCCTTTGGTCAGTGTCAGTACCACTCACTTCCCTATGCCATTTGTCCCTTTCCAGTAGTCTACCAGCAGTGTTTTTCTGCTCAGGCTACTTTTTCCCAAATTTGGAGTATTACTAAGCATTCTCAGGTTTGGTTTTAGTTCGTTTAATGGGTTAGGGCAGTGTTAAGAACATGTTGCAGCAGTCTTTTGGTTCTCTGCAGGCTACTTGTCTCAAGTCTGTGGCTTCTTGATTATCATAGGTTTTGTTGGTTTTTGGCTAGAGAGGAGTTGAGAGATTGACGGTGTAGCTGCTGACTTTTTTCTGTCTTTTGTTTATTTGATTAGAATTAGCGCATGTTCTAGATTTATTCCACCAAATCTCTCTTTCTGCTAGAGCAATTTTAGGTGCACTAGGTTGAATTTACTCTTTAAGATAATAGAGTTGACTTTCTCGTGCACTTACAGTGCCTGTGTATAAGTATGCTACTGCCTTGATGTCCTATTTCCTTAGGCTTGTCCCAGCTACTCTTCTTTTTTTTTTTTTTTTTTTAAAGATTTTTATTTATTTATTTGAGAGAGTGAGAATGGACAGAGAGCACATGAGTGGAGGAGGGGTCAGAGGGAGAAGCAGACTCCCTGCCAAGCAGGGAGCCCGATGCGGGACTCGATCCCGGGACTCCTGGATCATGACCTGAGCCGAAGGCAGTCGCTTAACCAACTGAGCCACCCAGGCGCCCCCCAGCTACTCTTCTTAAGTATTTTTTTGCCTTTCATTCTTTTTCAGTTTTTCTTTCTCTACGTCTGCTGCAGACCAGTCTTTGTTTTCATAACCACCAAATCCATTCCTGAAGTTTCCTTAGATTTAGGGTATTTTCATTTTGTGCATTAAACATAATAACTCTTTGAGACACTATCCAACCTGATTTGAATTTTGAAAGACTAGATATGTAACTCTCCCCAACCCTTAAAAAATGCCAGTAATGTGAGGATTTCTATTTCTTAAAACTATTTTACTTCATGTTTTTACTAAGACACATAAAAACTGATTTTTCCTTACTGATTTTTCTTTACTATATTATAACTTTAAAATTAACATCCCCTGCCGGGAAGCATTTCAAAATAATTACAATAATAATACCAACTGCTTTTTTGACAACTGCTTTATGAAAATCATTGTCTTACCATTTATGTTCTGCTATACCTATTAGAAAATGTGTAAAGATGTAATGTCATTTTGATATTTCACCTTATGAGTAGAAAATCATTCTGCAAGAATCCCTGCAAGTCATTCTTCTCGGCCCTTTCCAAAGACTCAGAATCAGTGTAGTAGCCTGGTTAAGACCTGGTCAAATCCCAGTTCTTCCATATGACAACCTTTTTATCTTCTGCAAGTTACTTAACCTAAGTTTTTGCTTCCTTGTTGGTTAAAACTGGGACAATAGGGGGCGCCTGGGTGGCTCAGTTGTTAAGCATCTGCCTTCGGCTCAGGTCATGATCCCAGGATCCTGGGATCAAGCCCCGCATCGGGCTCCTTGCTCCGCGGAGAGTCTGCGTCTCCCTCCCTCTGCTGTTCCCCCTGCTTGTGCTCACTCACTCTCTCTTTCTCAAAATAAATAAATAATAAAATCTTAAAAAAAAAAAAAAACTGGGATAATAGTCTAATAGTAATAATGAAGTTATATGAAGATTAAATGAGATATTTTTAGAAGGAGTTTTAAGATAATATCTGGAAAAACAAATGTAAGTTATTAACAGTAAAAATAAATAGTATGGCCCATTTCAATAGTCGCGGGATACTTGAACTGCACGAACAGCCGCCGTTCCGGCGGGCTGCTCGTTGCATCTCGGGGGCGTCTTTAGCTTTCCACGCCCGGCAGTTCCTACCTACGCCTTTCGCAACCTCTTCGGAACTGCGCGATCCCGAGCGAGCAGGCTGGCCCGGGCTGCGGCGGCTGCGGCGGCTGATTATGGCTGGAGCGTTTCTCGGCGGGACGGAGTACACGCTGCTTGGCGCCACGGGCTGATCCCGCCGCGACCCCGGGAGCAGTGATGTTGGGCAGCTCCGAGTTTGGGCCTGCGGCCGCAAGGCAGGCTCATCGCTGCTAACATTGCAGCATACGGCACTCCAAGAGGACCAGGAGAACATCAACCCCGAGAAGGCGGTGACCGCCTGGCAGCCCCGGACCCGGGCGGGGCTGGCGGTACTGAAGACCGGGAACCCGCGCATTCCAGCGCCGCAGCAGAGGCCCAAGACATGACGGGTTGCACCTCTTAAGGATCTTCCTATAAATGATGAGCATGTCACTATTCCTCCCTGGAAAACAAACAGTAAACAGCCTGCATTTACCATTCATGTGGATGAAGCAGAAGAGACTCAAAAGAGGCCGCCTGCATCTAAAAAAACAACATGAAAATGTCCTGGCTTTTAATTCAGCTATTACTTTACCTGGACCAAGAAAACCACTGGTACCTCTTGATTATCCAGTGGATGATAGTTTTGAGTCACCACATACTATGGACATATCAATTGTTTTAGAAGATGAAAAGCCACTGAGTGTCAATGAAGTCCCAGACTACCATGAGGACATTCACACACACCTTAGGGAAATGGAGGTTAAATGTAAGCCTAAAGTGGGTTACATGAAGAAGCAGCCAGACATCACTAACAGTATGAGGGCTATCCTTGTGGAGTGGTTAGTTGAAGTAGGAGAAGAATATAAACTACAGAATGAGACCCTGCACTTGGCTGTGAACTACATTGATAGGTTCCTTTCATCGATGTCTGTGTTGAGAGGAAAACTTCAGCTTGTGGGCACTGCTGCTATGCTATTGGCCTCAAAGTTTGAAGAAATATATCCCCCAGAAGTAGCAGAGTTTGTGTAGATTACAGATGGTACCTATACCAAGAAACACGTCCTGAGAATGGAGCACCTAGTCTTGAAAGTGCTTGCTTTTGACCTAGCTGCACCAACAATAAATCAGTTTCTTACCCAATACTTTCTGCACCAGCCGTCTGCCAACTGCAAAGTTGAAAGTTTAGCAATGTTTTTGGGAGAACTAAGTCTGATAGATGCTGACCCCTACCTAAAGTATCTGCCATCAGTTATTGCTGCAGCAGCTTTTCATTTAGCACTCTACACAGTCACAGGACAAAGCTGGCCTGAATCTTTAGTTCAAAAGACTGGATATACCTTGGAAAATCTTAAGCCTTGTCTCATGGACCTTCACCAGACCTACCTCAAAGCACCACAGCATGCACAACAGTCAATAAGAGAAAAGTATAAAAGTTCAAAGTGTCATGGTGTTTCTCTCCTCAACCCACCAGACACACTAAATATGTAACAGTGAAAGACTGCCTTTGTTTTCTAAGATGTAAATCACTCAAAGTATATGGTGTACAGTTTTTGTAAGGTTTTAATTTTACAATTATTTCTGAATAGAGTTATGGTCAAGCACAAATTATGGTATCTATAACTTTTTAAATGGTTTTAATTTGTATATCTTTTGTACATGTAACTATCTTAGATATTTGGCTAATTTTAAGTGGTTTTGTTAAAGTATTAATGATGCCAGCTATCAGCACAGTAAGAATAAGAACTAATAAATGGATTTGGAAAAAAAATAGTAGGTACATTCAAGGAACTTACGAAGATAAGATACAGAATTATAACTTCTTAACTATAAATTCTTCAGCGAAGATAAGATACAGAATTATAACAGGGAAATCATTTGATAGGCATCTATGAGTTGTATAGTTGAAGTTTTATGGGAGTTCTTCATAGCAGACGTTATTTTTATATTTTTAAATGAAGAGAATTGAAAAACCATTGGTAAAGAGGTGAAGAACATGTCCCTGGACGTGTTAGTAGGCACTGAATTGTTACTGAAGTGAATGCACACTGAGAGAGATGGGAAGAGGAGAAACAGGAGGTCATTTTCCGGGCAGAGGGGAAAACATGAACACAAACAGAGGGACACAGGGTATTTGTTAACAGGTGAGTCTGGTTGGTTGGCTTGTGATTCAGTTTTAACTGGCATACAGTGATCATGAAGAGGGGCGTGAGAAGTGATTGAAAATGTGGAATCAAGCCAGGTTATGAAGAGCCTTTCCCATGTTGAGGGTCAAACTCAAGAGTTTGTGTTTTCTTTGGTAGGTTAAAAAAAAAAAGTCATTGAAGGGTTTTGAATGGCATATGATGGGATCTAGACTTTAGAAAGAGGGACCCAGTCTGGAGTTTTTCTGGTCCTCACTCTCAGGTGCATTAGGAGTTTGACGAGGTTGTGTTTAAAATTACTTTGTCAGTGATGTAGTTAAGCAGCAGCTTCAGAGCCCTGACTTGGGACAAGGGCAAGAGAACCACTTCACCCATAAAGTTGCTCTAGTTGAAATGGGATAGATTTTGCCCTCTCAGCCCCTTCATCAGTCCTGTGACCTCAAAACAGTGGCATTTCATTTAGTAAAAGAGTTCTTCTGGAAAAAATATTTAAAAACTCAACAAGCTAGCAGTATATACGTATGTTGGTTGCTTTTGATGGAGAGGGGATTAGCTGGAGAAAGTTGTTTAATTAGAGGACTTTTGCAGTAATCTTGGCATGAAGTGAAAATGGAGAGGATTTGGTGAATGAGGGAAATACCGTAGAGGCAAGAGCTCATAGACCTGGTGATTTCCTCAATGTGGAAATATCTGAGATGACTGACCACCCAGTATAGCACTTAATTAACCATATATTTATCACTGAACACGTTTGAAATTATGTTAATTTTGGCAGGTGCAAAATCAACATGCGAAAGAAGAGTCTCTTGCTGATGATCTCTTCAGGTAAAGTTTAATTTCATCTTTCTCATGAATCTTTGAGATGTATATAAAATTCAGTTTTATTTGTAGAGATTAAATATTCATTTATTCTGTCTTTAGAAATAGACACAGGGCGCCTGGGTGGCTCAGTTGGTTAAGCAGCTGACTCTTGATTTCAGCACAGGTCACGGTCTCAGGGTCGTGGGATCCAGCCCTGCATCAGGCTCTGTGCTCAGGGTGGAGTCTGCTTGTCCTTCTCCCTCCGCACCTCCCGACACACACGTGCTCTCTTTCTCTTAAATAAATAAAAAAATAAAATCTAAAAAAAAAAAATAGACATTTAGTCCCTTCACCTAAAGAATGTTTCATTTTTGATGTGTTTTTTTTTTTTTTAAACTACTTGAGCACCTCTCAATTGGGTTTGCTGGATATATCTTCAAGGTTTGGGGGCGATTCAGTTGAACTGTATCACAAGATACTTAAAATTGCTGTGAAGGCATTCACACAAAAGAAGGATCCTAAACTGGTGAATTTAGCTGATGACATTTGTGAGATTTTCAGCTCTGAGTTGCGTTATGAATGAATGGGTTTTGAGTTAAGACAAATAAAATACCAGAGCATTTGTTCAGTTTTAGTTGGCATAAGCATAAAAACAAGAGGCTGGATTAGAGTTTCAAATCAGGTTTTTGTGGGAGGTTTAGAAGAGTTATAACGGGTGGTTACAATTTAATTCTGATTTAACACATTTTCAGCATTCCTGCAGGCCCAAAACCTTATAATAATTAGCTCTCAAATACAAATAGTATAAAATAAAATTATCTACTTTTAGGTAGGTACTGACTAGGGGAGGATAACATTTTCACAAATTTATGTAAAGGCAGAACCAAGAAGTACTGTATTTTTGAATTTGTTTTGCAGCCAGTTTTGATTTCTTTAATTTCATTATTGACAGTATATGTCTTGGTGAAAATGTTGACAAATGGTGCCGGTTTTTCGTAAGTAGTTAAGACTATCTGGTTGCCAGTTAAATTTGTTTAATTACTTATAGGAGAAAATGTATGTTTATTTTAGGCTCATTATACTCTTTTATGCAGATGTTATACTTTAGTTGGGAGTGGAAGGAGTTTGAAGCCATACTAGGATAGGTGTAAACATGTATGTATTTTTAAACCGTTTTCATTATTTTAATGCTTTTACGGGACTTTTTCTATTGGTGATGTTTTATTTTTACCAAATAGTCATCAAACCAACATCAAAAGGATAAGTTAAAGTAAAAATGTCAGTGGTTAATACCGGATCCTAAGGATAAATTGACATTCTCATTGTGTTTGCCAAAGTGTGACTGTTTTGAAAGCCCTTTAATTTTATTTCTTTCTTTGCAGATACAATCCTAATGTAAAAAGGAGACGATAACTGAGGATTTTATAAAGGAGCCGCAGAAAAACATTTCCTCTCAAGCATTTACATCAAGTTTCCTCTGGCATACATTCATTAAGTATATAGAAGGGATTTAAATTACAAAGGTTTTATGGCCTAAGTTTGTTGAATAAAATGCACAAACTCCATTTTTTTTTGTATGTGACAGTATTATTCAGTTTTCAGTCTTTGTCATCTCATCTCTTATGGTAATTTTTTCATTTCTAAATGTGGCCTTTTACTTACTGAATATTTAATATAGTCACAGTTCAAAATTCTAAAAGTATAAAAGGATAAGAAATGATAAAATCTCCCTTTCCCCACTGGTCTAGCTTTTTGGTTCCCCTCTTCTGAAAAAATCCATGATACTCATTTCTTATGAGTCTTTCCAGAGATTTTTGCTGCCTCTTCAAATTTCTGTGTTTATTATTTTTCCAGTGATTTCCTACAAAAATGATAGCATAACATATACAGTATTCTGCACCTTGCTGTTTTTTTGCCAAATAGATTGGAAGATCATACACATATCAGAGCATACATTTTCCCCCTGTTACACTGTAGTCTTCCTTGAGCTGAAGTGACCCAAATGAAATGGATTTCAGGGGTGAAGATATCACCCACATATTATTCTAGTACTAGAAAAGACAATATGGAAGACTTCATCAAGCTTGTGGATAGATTTTACTAGAATGGGAAGACTTATTTGGTGGTCTTACTGAGCTGGGTGTGTAGCTCTTGAGCTTCTTAGAGTCCTGGTTTTCCTATCTGCAAAACAGAAATGATAAGATTGTCTTTGTTAAAGGACTATAGTAAGAAAAAAATGTTTTTTCAAATTTTGTAATATAGACAACTTTGTACATTAGAATTTTAGTAGACTTTTTATCAACTCTGATGCATTAAGTTCTGGGAGGTAGAACAAGCTTTTTATACTGATTGAAATCTTCGTGGTCTCTCACAGGTTCTGCCACCCTAACGAGCTAAGCGTTTTATGTTGTTAGAGATAACCTAGCATGAAAAATTATATTGAAAGTTAATATGTACTGTTGCTAGATCCTCATGGAAGATTATTGATGTTGAACATCTCTTCATGAACTTGTATATCTTTTTTTGGGAAAAAAGTCTGTTCAGCTCCTCTGCCCATTTTTTAAATTGGATTGTTTGGTTTTTTGCTGTTGAATTGTAGGAGTTCTTTATATATTTTGGATGTTAACCCCTTATCAGATATATGATATATGATATGCATATATTTTCTCCCATTCCACAGGTTGCCTTTTTGTTTGGTTGATTGCTGCCTTTGATGTGTAGAAGCTTTTTAGTTTGATGTAGTTCCACTTGTTTATTTTTTATTTCGTTGATTTTGCTTTATATGTCAAATCCAAAGACAATCATTGTCATGACTGATGTCAAGAAGCTTACCTCCTTTGTTTTCTTGTAGGAGTTTCATAGTTTCAGGTCTTACGTTTAAGTCTTTAACCCATTTTTGGTTGATTTTTTCGCATATGGGACAAGATAGTGGTCCAGTTTCATTCTTCTGCATGTGGCTGTTCAGTTTTCCTGCAACCATTTATGAAGAGACTATCTTTTCCCTGTTGTATACTCATGGATCCTTTGTCCAAAAATTAATTGACCATAAACGTGTGACTTTATTTCTGGGCTCTCTATCATGTTCGATTCCTCTATGTGTATTTTTTATGCCAATACCAAATAGTTTTGATTACTATAGCTGTGTAATATACTTTGAAATCAGGAAGTATGATGCCTCCAGCTTTGTTTTTTCTCAAGACTGCTTTGGTCATTCGGAGTTTTCTTCTGGGTCCAGCTTTATTTTTTCACATGTGAATATCCAGTTATTCCAGCACAATTTATTGAAGAGACGCCTCCATTGAGTGTTCTTGGCTCCCTTGACAAATACTAGTTGGTGACATATACTTGGGTTTATTTTTGGGCTCTTGATTATATATTTGTCTTGGTGTATTTGTTTTTATGCCAGTACCATATGGTTTTGCAGACTATAGCTTCATAGAATAGCTTGAAATAAGGAAAGGGGGTGCCTACTGCTGTGTTCTTTCTTGGGATTTTTTGGGCTATTTGGGGTCTTTTGTGGTTCCATACAAATTTTAGGAGTGCTTTTTCTACTTTTCTAAAAAATGCCATTGGAATCTTGATAGGGATTGCATTGAGTCTGTAAATGCCTTTTAGTAGTATTGACATTTTAACAATATTAATTTTTCTAGTCCACAAACAAGGGATACTTTTCTGTTTGTATCTTCTTCAATTTCTGTCATTGGTGTTTTGTAGTTTTCAGAGTAGAGATCTTTTATCTCCTTAAATTTGTTCCTAAGTATTTTGTTTTTGGTGCCATTTCAAATGGGATCTACTTTATTTTTCAGAAAACTTAGTGTTACTGTATAGAAATGCTACAGATTTTTGTAAGTTAATTTTGTTTTGTATCCTTAGTTTTACCAAATTCATTAATTAGATGAACAGTTTTTTGATTGAGTCTTTAGTATTTTTTATAAAATCATGTCTACAAATAGAGACGATTTTACTTCTTTCTTTCCAATTCTGATACCTTTTTTTAAAAGATTTTATTTATCTGAGAGAGAGAGAGAGAGTATGAGCAAGGGGAGGGGCAGAGAGAGAAGCAGACTCCGTGCTGAGTAGGGGGCCCAATGTGAGGCTTCATCCCTGGACCCTGGAATCATGACCTGAGCCACCCAGGCGCCCCCGATACCTTTTATTCCTTTTTCTTGCCTGACTCCTCTAGCTAGGACTTCTGATATTATGTTGTATAGGCGTGGTGAGTGGACACCCTTATCTTGGTCCTGATCTTAGAGGGAAATCTTTCAACTGGTCACCATTGAATGGGATATTAGCTGTGGGCTTATCGTGAACGGCCTTTATTATGTGGAGGTATGTGCCCTCTATACCTGCCTTGTTGAGAGTTTTTATCATGAATGGATGTCAGATTTTGTCAGATGGCTTTTCTGCATCTATTAAGATGACTGATTTTTCACCTTCATTTTCTTAAAGTTATGTATCACATTGAGTTATTTGCAAATGTTGAACCATCCTTGTGTCCCTGGTCATGGTATATGATCTTTTTAATGTATTGTTGAGTTTGGTTTGCTAATATTTGTTGAGGATTTTTTTGCATCTGTGTTCATCAGGGATTTTGGCCTGTAATTTTATTTTCTTGTGCTATTTTTTGCTTTTGCCATCAGAATAATGCAGGCCTCATAAAATGAGTATTTCTTCCACTTCTGTTTTTTGGGAGAGTTTGAGAAGGATTGGTTTTAATTCCTTGTTAAATGTTTTGTCGAATTCACCAGTGAAGCCACCTAGTCCTGGGCTTTTCTTTGTTGGGAGGTGTTTGATTACTGATTCAATCTCCTTAGTAATACTTGGTCTATTCAGATATTCTATATCTTCATGATTACACCTGTGTCGATTATATGCTCCTACAAATTTACCCACTCTTGCAAAGTTCTACAGTTTTTTGGCATATAATTGTTTATCATAGTCTGTTATCCTTTCTATTTATGTGGTATCAGTTGTAATGTCTCCTCTTTGATTTCTGATGTTACTTTTTTGAGTCCCTTCTCTCTCTCTCTCTCTCTCTCTCTCTCTCTCTCTCTCTCTCTCTCT